>NC_059346.1:52989166-53325000 GCF_019703515.2 Myxocyprinus asiaticus
TTGTCATTTAGAAATGAGATCGCATGGGTGTCTGAATTGAGATCGCAATCTTTTAATGATTAATCGTGCAGCTCTAGTGGACAGTCTTTGGTTTGATTGAAAGTGAGGGAGAAACGTCCCTCTTACCCCTCGCATATTCTATGGCCATGGTTCCATGGTAATGCCATATTTTTTGAACATGATTCATGGTAGTACCATTTTATTCTTTAAAGTACCTTTGAATACATGTAAATACCATGGAACATCAGTGTAGTTATCATCCAGTAGCATGGTATATATCAAAATACCATGGCATTACCATCTGATACAATCACTATAATATGGTACCGCTGCCACTTTGTTTGTAATGGTTGATTGTAGGTATTTATTTGTGTGGTGCCATGGCTGAGTATGTTTAAGGAGCAGTTGTTCTATGACAGAACATATAATGAGCCATGCTTGTTATAATACTGCCATCTGTAATCTGTTTGATAGGGAATCTTATCCTCACTCTTGCTCTCTCTCTCTCTCTCTCTCTCTCTCTCCTTCTCTTCCTAACTGAGCCATTTTATGGGCCAGCAATAATGACCATGTAACCAGATTTTTATGTGCACATTCACTGTTTAAATAGCTACAGTACTGCATTACATTACGCTTCTGGAATGCAGTAGGTTCCATGTCACCCTCCAACACAGATTGTATTATGGATTTCATTATGTTACATGTACACAAAAATGTCCATGTGTGCAAATGGAAAACCAGGAACATGGGCAGTGCTTGGGGTGGGCTACTAGGGCTTGAGTCCCGAAAGTTTTTTGTGAAGCCCCAGATGTTTTTATCATCTTGGATGTCCAAAGTACCAGTATTCCAAGTATCAAGTCGACAGTATTCTACATATTCTACAGTATCCTCGTGCGACCCCACATCCACATGCGTGTATGTTGTATTTAGGCTTCGCCATACGCAATGCATAATTTAATTTCGCTTATACCAACTGATCACAGTTCAGGACACTCTGGGCTGTCAGTAAAGGGTTAAACTTTCGACATACGGAGTCATGTGACAAAACAACATGGCGCCAACCACAGCAGACTTGGTCTTTGGAAGAAATGCCAACAAAACTACATCGGAAAGAAACCTAATTCAGTCAGGACCACTTCCGTCCAACGAATTCCATCCACTTCAGTACTTGAACGAATATTTTATTCACTTATAGATAATTGAAGCAATCTGTTGGTGTTGGCAGTATGGTTCTGTTCTGGCCAAACTCTCCGTCCATCCATGCAGTCATGTTTGGACAGAGCAAGGAGTGCAACGAATAAACTGATGCTATGCTTGATTTAAATTTTTACATTGAAACCTTGAGTAAAAAGATTAGATTCTCTAGTTTCATTCAATATGCCATTTTTAAAATTTGTGATTTATCGCGAAACGCCATGCTGCTAAACACAATGTGCAATATAGTTGACAATAGCACTATTTTCCCCTAAGAAATCCTATATTTACTGTGCATTTTCACATTGAGAAAGAAATGTTGCTTTCAGAGGCTTTATATGGAGTTAAGATGAAAATAAGGTGCATTTCAAACTGTTCTGAGACCAGTGCAGACAGACAGCACACTGGAGGTTAAGTCATTCACTAAATAGGGAGCAAGGGAGCATCCTATAGCTTTCCTATGCAGCTAAGTGCATTCATTCCTGACATCCGGCCAAAAGTTCAGTTTCAGGCTTCATATTATGTTTGGACCACTCAACATGTTTGGCAGACATGGGACAACAGTAATCAGTACATAGATTCAGAATTTATTATGAATAATTTTATTTTAACATGGATGGCAGTGATTGGATGATGCTGGCCATTACTTCAGAATTAGTAGTATCAGAATTAATTATGCAAATTTCAGATTGGTAAAATGCTTCAGCACTGGCTATCACTTGTTCGTTTGACAGTGCTAAGAGAGAACATTGATATTTTGCCAACATACAAAAAAAACATTGTAACATAAAAGTAAAATCAAGTCAAATAACTTTCATTTGTAAAGTTATTATTTGTGCTTTTCCCTATGAACATCATTCCAAAGCAGCTTTACAGAAAATTAGCCGTAATGTCTGTAACGTCTCAAAAACATGAATAACCAACACTCCTGGAAACACAATAAACAACTTGATTTTAAAAAATCTGACATTCTATTGTTTGGTATTATTTAAAATTTCAGAACTTAGTCCAGCTGTCCACATATGAGGACATACATTTGTAGGAAAACTATTTGCTCTACTTTTTTTTTTGCATGTTTCTTAGGTGATAATAGTTACAAACCAAAAAGGGGAATGAGAAATGCACTCAGCAGTCAGGCTGGGGTCAGAGGAGGGTATTGGTAATAACAAATACTGAGTCAATTTGGTACCCACGCCCTGTCATACTGGTGTTTTCCAGCAATCATGTGCACACATGCAAGGAGAATGCTTGTGACTCGAAATTGCGGCAGTATGTGTGAACAGTCAAAATCCGGTTTTTGTAAGATATTGGAAACTGTGTTGGCTTAGACCTTTCATATCTAAAAATATTTAGATATATACACTGAAAGCAAAGATATGAGCCAAGACAAACTCTTTAATTAAGACATGATGCCATGAACTCGCAAACCTTTTTCTCATAAGTACCTGTTTTAACTTAGAAATACAGACAAATCTTGTGCACAATGTCCGTTGAACTACGAAAATCCGAAAGGGACAAAAATAATAGTTTTATCATGTTTTACATTATAGTGTCATGCAACTTTTGTTTTTAAGATAATCTGAGACAAAAGTTAAAGTGCTGTAAGTGATTTCAGCCATTCTACTTCCATGAGAATGAGCCGCTGAATTAGCTATGCCCCCTCTTTCCAAAACACCACACTCCAAAGATACTAAATGAGCTTTATTAAGACCGACATCATGCAGAAACGGTTGTTAAAAACAACAGCAGCAAAATAGCACCATCAACTGACAACTGTTATGAACAACATGGCATAAAATGGCAGTAAGCCTCAATAATTCGCTGCAACCACGATACTATGAGAATGCGCAAAATGATTGACAGGTCAAAAGCATCAGAGACTGCAGCCCGCAGACACATTTTTGTTTGCTGTATACAGAGTCTAGACAGAGACCGGTGAGATATCTCACAACACTTTTTTCAGTAATATCTTTCAGGGAGTAGGAACATTTTTTGCATACCTTTCCATGAAAAAACAAAATCGCTTACAGCACCTTTAATGGGATATATTGAGCAGGGTGGCCAATGGCCGATATATACAATATTCATATATAATATACTGTATAAGTATACGCATTAAACGATTTGTTAACAGCCAAGGAGATGACATGACATGACCACTTATTTTAAACACATATTTAATCAAGATTCACTAAACAATTGACCGTCGTCTGTAGATCAGTAGATTTTGGAACTGACACATTGGGTAACTAACTCTTCTGTTAATTCTGTAACAATCTCAATATGTCTAAATATTGGCTTTCTTCACATGACTTTCCTTTATTGGTCAATTTATCAATACCTATAACAAAATGATCAATACATTCAATTAAATATAAATAGCAAGCGCATTACTGTTTGCAGGACTGAATAATATTACTTAAAACGTGCACTGAGAATCTTAGTAAAAAAACTGGTTTGCATATTTTGCAAGGTGATCTACAATACATGGAGTGAGGCCTTGTTGTGTCTTTTTAGAAAACATAAAAATTTGCCTGTTAGCATCATGCATTCATTAAAAGCAGGACACAAAATATTTGGCCTGAATCAATTGCTTTCAGTTAGCACACAATGGACCCTTTGAGAAAATTAATCTTTATTTACAGCCAGATATGATAACACAAAACGGACTCATAAACTATTCAGCTTAATGCAATACTTAGAAATTATGGCCTGCCAGCCTTAATTCTAAGGGCTTCCTTCTTAAACAATCTCTTATAAGGTTGAACTGTTATGGAGTTATCAATTGCAAAGGAGTTTCACATTATTTAACAACACACCATTAGTATTGTGTATCGAAGTGTATGTCAAGGAAACCTTAACTCCTACCAGATACAGCCCATCCAAGCCCCCTCTCCCTCCAGGCCGTTTTCTGTGAGCATTTATTTGTGCTGATAGGTCAGCAGTAAGGGAAGATGATATCTAATCACCTGTTCCTGTTAGGCACAGAGATGGTCTTTGTGTATTCATTCTGAGGAACTCAACTCATACTCGTAAGGAGCCATAGGCAGATGACAATAAGGAGGAGAGGGGTTTGCTATTGTTTAGGCCAGAGAATACACAAGTGGGCAGTTGATATGACATGCCAAGCAGTTGCAGCAGTGTCCTGCAGTGTGACATGCAATGCACTATCTAAAACAATTTTTATGTAGTTTTTGTCCTCTTTTTATTGAATATTTGCACTTTAATTTGTTACACCACAGGGCTTGGTATAGTTTGCACAGAAATTATCATTCTCTCATCATTTACTCACTCTCATACCGTCTCAAACTCGCATGACTTTCTAAGTGGAACAGTGTTTACCTCCACCGAAACTGATACTTTCGAAAACGCTCTCGATGACGTAAGGAAACAGAAAACTGCGTTTTAACCGAAAACGTATTAGTGTGGTTGTGTCCTCAGACGCAAAACACATTGTCACCATATCACTGTGTAGCACACAGATTGGTATTTTTCTCTTAGTTTATTATTTTTCTATTAGCGGAAGAATGCTAGTTATTGAGGTTGCTTTCAGTGATAAAATACTGTTTTAATTAATTTTGTTTCTTTCATTTGTATTTTTTATGTAGCAACCATTTTATTAAAGCAAACATTTTATTAAAGGCACTATTGCCCTTTAGCCGTGACTGTATTCATGATATAGCACTGCCTCAAGTTACTTAATGCTTAAAGATATTGCAATTTTGTAACCGTTAATTTTCTGCATTTGATAAGCAAACTCAATAAATATTTGTATTTCAGTTGCTCAGGTACCCTTTTTATGGAACGTTACTGTTGAATTGTGTAGTTTGCCTGTAATACAGTTAAAACAATAAAAATAATGTTACAAAAGTTTCCTCTTTTGAAAGGAAAAAAAGAAAGAAAAACAGGCAAACAACCCCAAACTGCTTTAATGATTTGTCCGCCCATAGCTCTGTGATCTCCGCTGTTTACACAAGGCAGTGGCATTTTGAGTGAGTTGCACTTGTGTCAAATTGCCAAGACAAAATAGAAAGTCAGGCGAGCATGTGTTTCTGATAAAGCATGTACAGAACACGTCAAGGTAAAGGCCAGCTATTTTACATGCCTCAGCAATGTAACGTGGTCATGTTTCTGTTTTGTAGGTCTGTGGACAGGGAGATAATTAAGCGAAGGGGAGAGGGATGGAGTTGAAAATGAGTCTGTCAGTTCTGTTGGGTTTCTGTGAAAGTGAAAATATGGTTTAGTTTTCCACAACTATTGGACAGTCACGTCCTCCATATGTCCACATTAGATTCAGTCTATCACAGTCCAGAAAACATACTCATCTGAGTAAAGACTCAAAGGGGATTTGTAGGGCTGTGTTACTTTTGATTTGACTGAGAGGAGATTTGTGCGGTCAGACTGTCTCAGAGTGTTTACTTTTTGGCACTGAATGCGGATATGCCACATCCTGCATGTGTCCACCCATGTCTTAATTGGACACACACACAGAGTAACACTTAAAATGGACCATCTCCCACAGGACAATATAACAGCAAAAGGCATTGCATGATTCTGCTCAGACACTCTGATCAACTGCACACAATTTACTAAATAAGCAATAGACATGTAGGTGCCAGAACCCAAACAAACACTTCTCACTGTCCTCTGTGGATATACAGGGGACTGTTTACTTTTTAAAAAACAATTAAAGAAAAAAAGACAGAGATGGGCCTTCAGGACAATGCGGTTTTAATTTGTCTAGTTTTTGCATCACAAAAGAAATATTTGTATGATAGAGGCAAGATATTTATAATCATTTGTTTTGCATTATTGCAAAATGTGCTGAATGCTTCTTGTTTTATTTTCATTTATCATAAAAAATATATTTTTAATCAGTATTTTGTCTTTCAAATGAAAATATCTTAACATCCTTAAAATATGATAAATTTACTTGAGTAAATTGTGAAAAAAATAAAAATAAAGATAAAAAGACCTTTTCCCCCATTGTCAATTGTTTTTTCTTGTTTTAAGCATAAACCTTACAAAATGTTGTTTTATGATTTATACTTAGATTCACAGACAAACAAACAGACAAACAATCAAAACAAAAACAAAAACAGTTGTGAGTTGTCATTGGACTCCGGCAATGATTTCACCTACCTGGAGAAAGCATCCACTAGCTCTTTGATGGTATAAAAAAAAAAAAAAAAAATCTATTCTTTGAAAATTAATCTTAATCTAACACGATTTTGCTTCTCAAATAAATGTATCTCAATTAAAGGACGTTTAGATATGTTTTACTGAAGTTTTTTTTTTTTTTTTTTTGCAATGTTCCTCTATGCCTTTTTAACCCTCTGTTTTTTCTTATTTTTTTCTAAATAAACTTGCGAGGCTTGATTTCTGAACAATATGCCTAGATCATGGCATTATGAAACAGTAATCACAAATCAACATGCATTACCAGATTAAGGACAAGTGTGCTGTGATTGTCCTATGTCAGTACATTTATTGTCCACTGCTTCGGCTTATATTGTATTATCTCTTATTTATCTTTTGCTTTATTTACATATTCTCTCTCTCTCCTTCTCCATCTGTCTCTTATGTTTCTTGCCTTCTCTAAAGATTTCGGAGACATTGCTCATGAGCTGAAAAGAACGAAAGGCCACACAAGGATTATGTCTCCACTCTTAAAGCCGTGTTTATATAGTGGTGGGCTAAGAGACTGCAGATCTGAGAATGGAGCCAGAGCAGTGAGATCAGGATGCTGTCTGCCACTTACTGAGACTAAATGATTTCCTCCAAACTGATGATTTCTACTGGGAAATCTAACCCCGCTTGCAAAATTGCTTCCGGAAAAAATGTTTTTATAGGATTTTTCCGCTGAATGAATAATTATTCTCTGAACCTAAACAGATTTTTTACATTTGGCTCAATAAAATGTTTCTATTGATTTTGAATTTGATTTGAATTTGATAGTTTAAGTCTGAAAACAAATTTCATAAGCAAAAAAAAAAAAAAAAAAATAGAAGAAACAGAAAAACAGAAAAATATTTAAATAAGTGCAAAAGTTGTAACATTAAAGATGAACAGTGTGAATTGTGCATCACTACTGTCACAAAAAAGAATTGCAAAAATAATGAACACTTCCCCTGGCTTCAATTGGTTGCCCTACCCCAAACTAAAGCCATTGGTTGAGCCATTGTTGCCAATGTTGCATATTAAGCTGGGACAGGAGAAAATATTTTACAGTAACATTGAAAAAATTACACACAATTTTTACCTGAATATTTTTATTTTTTTATTTTCTCCCCTTTTCTCACCAATTTGGAATGCCCAATTCCAAATGCTCTCTAAGTCCTCGTGGTGGCGTAGTGACTCGCCTTAATCCGGGTGGCAGTTGCCAATCCGTGCATTTTATCAGGTGGCTTGTTGAGCGCATTACCGCAGAGACGTAGCACGTGTGGAGGCCCACGCTATTCTCTCCGGCATCCACACACAACTCATCACGTGCCCCACAGAGAGCGAGAACCACACATTTTAGCGACCATGAGGAGGTTACCCCATGTGACTCTTCCCTCCCTAGCAACCGGGCCAATTTGGTTGCTTAGGAGACCTGGCTGGAGTCACTCAGCACATCCTGGATTCCAACTCACGACTCCAGGGGTAGTAGTCAGCGTCAATACTCGCTGAGCTACCCAGGCCCCTAATGCATTCATGTAGATTCAGTGATATTAAATAATAATTTTGACTTGAAAGAAACCAGTTAATTTAGATAAGCATCCTAAAATATATCTAAATATCTATATCTATCTATCTATCTATCTATCTATCTATATATATATATATATATATATATATATATATATACAGTATATATATAAAAAATTATGATATCTAATATTTCAAAAATGCTAAACTTTTACTGATTCTGGAATGGGTTTGTAAACTTATTAAAACAACTGCATAATTGCATGTTCATTGTGCAGGTTACTGATTAAACAGTTCTGAGATATTTGCATGGGTGCTTGGTAATGTTTTATAATGAAAAAGTTAACGACATTTTTCGGCCAAATATTAGTGCTGATACCTGACCTTAGACAGTGAACCGAAAACTCCCATATTTTTTTTCTGTCAAGTTTTTTGGGGAGTGTGTATTTTTATTCATCGCTTACTAGACGTGAGTGACTAAACATTTGTGAGGGTGGACAGAAGAGGGAATGATAGATAGTGATTGTGTGTGTGTGTGTGTGTGTGTGTGTGAGTGCGTGCGTGCTACACAGCTGGGTCTGAGTAATACCTGGCAATGAGTAACTAGTCTCAAATGATTACATCTCTTTCACACTGAAATGGATTCATCATTCGCGTTGTCACCTCTGCGGTGCAGCGTTCCTTTATTTGAGATGTTCCCTCAGTCACTAACAACTATTTGTTACCACATGCCTGACTGAGTCTGGGAAGTAAGGGATGGTTTCATTTTGCATGTGTTCTTGTACACTGCCCTTGTACACTGATCCGAGGCCCATCCGTCAGCCTTTAGTTAAAGCTAAGGGTAGAATACAGCAGTGGTTCTCAACTGATGGGTTGTGACCAAAACAGGGTCACAGGTCTGTACCGATAGGGTCACAAACAGTGAAAAAACTTCTGGTGATAATTTGTGGCAAATTGTTTGTTTGCTGAAAATGTATCACATATTGACTGACACTTTGTTGCAAATACAGACTGACACACTGTGAATTCGGTCGAAAGTTATACTGCTGAAATTCAAATCACTGCCCCCAGTGATCGAAGCTGGAAGTGTTGTTGAATGTATGGACATGACTGAGCTCCAGTTTCCAGGTGAAATATCCACAGAGTCGCGCCAAAGAGAGTTGTAAAGCAAATTGTTTTAAGTTGTAAATTATGTAATACAGTGAAGAGGAATGCATAGTTTATTAACTCTAGCCCCCTAACCCAAACCCTAACCCTAGACCTAATCGTCAGTGGAGTAAAAATTTAATTAAAGAGTGAATTAAAGTGCAACACCAGCTCTCAACATTGTTTGTGTGAATGCGATTGCTTCCTGGTTCCCATGGGACCATAACCTGTGTCTCAGAAATAGCTCACGCAACACGCTATCAGTAGCAATACAGGGAAATGTGTTCACGCTGTAATTGATGCAAAAATGTCTAATGGGGTATGGTGCTTGGCAGTAATTTGGCTGAATGGGGTTGATTTCAGTTTACATGAACTTTCAAAGGCAACATGTTGATTTCCCATGTGATCACGTTGCACAAATGTTCCATACATTTTTGCATCCAAATCCATCCAAATAATAAAAGCCCTCATCCTTGAAAACCATGAACACAACTATGCAATGTAAAGGATGACCCAGACTACATTAAATAAGTGTCGAAACTGGTATAAACATGATTTGTGCCGACCATGGGTCGTGCTTGGGGTGGGCTACTAGGGCTTGAGCCCAGAATGTTTCCATCGTCTTGGATGTCCACAGTATCAGTAATTGAATTATCAAGTTGACAGGATTCTACATATTCTACAGTATTGATAATACCAAATACTGATTCAATTTGGTACCCACGCCCTGTCTTACTGGCGGCTGTTTTCCAGCAATCATGTGCATGCATGCAATAAGAGCACTCGTGACTCGAGATCATGGCAGAATGTGTGAACAGTCAAAATCTGATTTTGGTGAGATATTTGAAACTGTGTTGACTTTGTCCATCAGGATGTAATAAGTACCAAATATTTAGACATTTATCCTGAAAACAAAGAGACGAGCCAGGGCAAACTCTTTTATTAAGACACAATGCCATGAATCTTGCAAACTTTGGCAAATACAGCAACTTTTTTTCTTCCTTATAGGCACCTATTTTAGCCTACTGCAGGGGTTTTCAAAGTTTTAAACAGTAAGCCCCCCCTACAAAATGTACAAGATTTGTTGCAGATTAATATACATACAATAATGTTGTATACAGGCATATACAATAGCCATGTAAATAATTAATAAGATGCAAATATGCTTAATGTCAAAAATATCTTTCTTCCACTAAAACAGCAGTACAGTCTGGCCACTTATTTGAAGTTTTATCAGATTTTTTCCTCTAGTGTTATATTATCAAAATTCATCATATTTCAGGCGTTGGAGCAATTCACCAATGATGATCAATAACCTGAAATTCAGTCTGACTGACTCATTCAGCAATACGTCATAAACTGATGTGTGATTAATGGCTATAAATATTTCTATTATTAATATGAAACTGTATTCTGCATTATTTTTAATAAAAATACATGTTTGCCCTTTTGACAATGGAATTACTCAATTGTTTTTTAACCTATATTTGTGATAAACTCGCATCACATGAGCCAGTCTCCATCTTTCATTATAACAGCACTTATCACAAACACATGAAGACACGTCAACACAATATCATGTTGAACTCATAACAATGGACACGTCATGATGGATAAACAGAGGCAGAGCTCTATGGCTTTATAATAGATTTGCGAGTGCACAAGACACGTTTTTAGCGTGTACACGCACTCTCTGAGAGACAGCAGGGAGATTTCATAGAGCAGCATATATTTGAAAGTGTGCGTTCAGTTTTGTACTAGAACAAAGGAAATCCGCATACAAGTGGAGAGATTCATGCTCGCGCAACCAGTACATGGATGAGCTCTCGCATGATATGCATTCGTTCATGACATTTAATAGAATTATAACGCCATAAAGCAACAGTCTATTAAGTTGGACTATGGTCCTTTAAGCTACTAATTTTCATTCATCTTGACAATAAATTTTTATTGTATTTATGTATCTTTTGATTTTACTTGGTGAATTTATCATCATTCTCTGAGCCTCCCCTGACAAGTTCTGGCATCCCCCCTGGGGAGGCGTACCTCCCAGTTTGAAAACTGTGGGCCTACAGTATTTATAGCCTGCCAACTTCTAAACTAACTTAGAAACACAAGACAAATCTTGTATACAATGTGCATTGAACTACGGAAAGCAGAAAGGGATAAAAAGACGGTTTTAATCATGTTTTACAGTATAGTGTAATGCAACTTTAGTTCCCTATCTGTCACTCACTCGATGTGTCGATGTAGTGACACTAGGGGTCACTCTTGGAAGCCCTTTTTGAAAAAAGGCCAATGGGAATTGGCGAGTGGAATTTGCATGCCACTCCCCCGGACATACGGGTATAAAAGGAGCTGGTATGCAACCACTCATTCAGATTTTCTCTTCGGAGCTGAGCGGTTGCATTCAGTACACTGAATTCAATTTCTCCCTACCGTTCACCTCAAACTGCTTGATTTACGGCGCATTTCAGCGACTTCTCCCCCTCTGCACCCGTGGAGTGCAGAGAACGCCCCTGGGCGCTTCGGCAGAGCAAAACAAAAGAGTATATTCTAAAAGAGTATATTTTCAATTCTAAAAGAACGGCACACACGGAACGTCTTTTTAAAGATGCCTTTCCGTTTGTGTGTTATTCCTAGTTGTGGTCGTTATCTCTCCACTTCTTATGGCCATGATCACTGTCTTACTGTATGTGTCTGGGCGCTGCCCACGTGGAGACATTGTTCGTGGATGGGTCTTGTCCTCATTGCGTGAACATGACCATGGCAATGATGCGGTTGCGGCTTGCCTTTGTAAGAAAGCAAGCCACCCCAGCGGCTCCCCGCCTCGGTCCTTCTACCTATGGGTATGAGGCTGCATCGGTTAGCACTGGGGGCGATTTGGGGACTTCAAACTGGGTCTTCCTTGGTCACCATGTTTGTAGAAACTCCTCCCCCCTCGGGTAGGACCTACCATGCGACTTCTCCACATGTCATACTTCCGACAAGACTCGGTAAGACCATGTGACATATTTACACTCAAAATACCCCCCCCCCCTTCTCTGGGTGGGGTGTGGTCTCCGCGGTGTCTTCCCCTTGGGTGTGACACCCCCCCAATGTATACATTTATGGCCCCCAGTCGGTTAAATAATTCCACTCTTTTTGGTGAGAAAAAAGAGGAAAAGAGGCCACGGCTGGGCTAGCCTGTCCCTATTTGTTGGGCAGTCGACTTGTTCCCAAAGGACCATTCGGCACTCATAAGAGCATTGGGGGAGGTTATGTGACAGCCTGGTGCTCTGGCTACGAGGCACACAATGGTCTGCCCGTCTCACACCGCCAGTCCATGTAACACAGTTCAGCTAGTTGTGGCGTTTTGTATAGGGACCCCTAGTGTCACTACATCGACACAACGTCGAGTGAGTGACAGATAGCGAACGTCCTGGTTACTTTCGTAATCTCCGTTCCCTGATAGAGGGAACAAGACGTTGTGTCCCTCTTGCCACAACACTGGACTACCCGCTGAAATGGCCGGGACCTTGTCTCGGCTCCTCAGCACAAAACCTAAATGAGTGGTTGCATACCAGCTCCTTTTATACCCGTATGTCCGGGGGAGTGGCATGCAAATTCCACTCGCCAATTCCCAATGGCCTTTTTTCAAAAAGCAGAGGTGTTTGGGGCTCCCAAGAGTGACCCCTAATGTCACTACATTGACACAATGTCTCGTTCCCTCCATCAGGGAATGGAGGTTACGAAAGTAACCAGGACATTTTTTTTACGTATTTGAGACATAAGTTAATGGGACCTTTTTGTTAGTTTTATTAATATTTAAAGTTTTATTTTATATAAACAAAACCCCACAGATGTAACATTTAAACTTTTATTATAAAGTGTATTACATTCCAATATTTATTCAAAGTATGGCCCCATACGTATCAGAGGTCTGGGCTAAGCCCTGAATATCCACTTACCACAGAACCGCCCCTGGAGCCAACCACAATGTGTCTTGTGCAGTGAATTATTGGCTGTTGATTGCATGAAGCCATCAAAATCGAAAGACATTTAAAAACCAAGCTCTCAAACTATAACAAATCCATTAACTTTTACAGAATTCTATCATGAATGAATGAATGAACGTTATATTTATATAGCGCTTTTCTGACAGTACACCCAAAGCACATTACATACTGAACAGGGGACTCTCCTCACCCACCACCAGTGTGCAGCATCCACATGGATGTTGTGAAGGCAGTCATAGTGCACCAGTATATTCACCACACACCAGCTGTTGGTGGAGTACACTGATGTAGCCAATTCAGGGATGGGGCTTATTAGGAGGCTATGTTTGATAAGGGCCAATGGGGGGAATTTGGCTAGGACATCGTGGTTACACCCCTACTCTTTGTGAGAAGTGCCAAGGGATTTTTAACGACCACACAAAGTCAGGACCTCGGTTTAATGTCTCATTCGAAGGACCGTGCATTTTTACAGTATAGTGTCCCTGTCACTATACTGGGGTGTTAGGACCCACACAGACCACAGGGTGAGCACCCCCTTCTGGCTTCACTAACACCTCTTCATGGTAATCTTAATAATCAACCAATAATAAATATACATTATAATGTTTTATATTAAGGAATTATTTTAGTTTAGTATTTTTTTGGGTTGCCACTTGATATCCAATGTAAAGTCTTGGTCCTGAAGCAAAACCAGTTGAGAACCACAAGAAAACAGGTTCACGAGGTTCCCTATAGGTCAGTGCACAGGGCAGACAGCGACTGGTTTTCAAACACTTCTTCCTCATATGTTGTAAATAATGACCTCTTGAGACACGCAGGCATGAGGTTAATGAAAAACTATGAGAAGGGGCTTCCCATGGGAGCAGGAGATTTCAAGGATGTTTTGGTATTACTCCATATTGTTTTCTTTGAACATCTTATTTACACATTGAATGTGAAGTCACAGACATGAGCAATTTGCTTTCACTCTTTGGTCAGTTTCTCCTCCCACCAATTTTTCTTCTTCATGGTTAAACATCTGTATGAAATCACTTTACGCTTATGGGATGTGTGTGTGCGAGTGTTTGTGTGTGTCAGTGTGTGTATGTGAATTTGTGTCCATAATCATGTGCAGATCCAACTATTTTTTAATAGAGTTGCTGTTTGGAGTCAGTTTGGCACCATATTCAATGGGTAAAGGAGAATGTTTCTTGAAGTCTATGCCGACCCAGAGGAAAATGTATTGCTCAGAGGTTGCTCTTTCATAGCCCAGGAGACTTAATGTAGTTCTCAGGAATGCTTCCTTTAGATATTAACTTTGCCTCTGATATTTCTACTAAAATTCCTCTGGAGAAATAAGAACAGAAAAAAAAGACTATTGATGGCATAACAGTGTACAGCTATAAATGTAATGTTGATAGCATAGTCTTCATAAATTGATTTGAAGAATTTGATGAGAAATATTTCGTTTTGGAATCTGTGACTTCTGATATCAGACGTTGACATTTTAGCGAATTGGAGCGTTGGGAGATTGCTGAGATCTCTTCTGAAACTCAAGAGGAGATACATGTTGGATTACAGACATAAGGGTATTTTCTCAACAGAAATAAATCTATGAAGCATGACGCTAAATCAGAATTATCCTATTGCTCTTCAGATTTCTGTCTAACCTGTTGAAAAAACAGCATATGTTGTGTTTTGGATGATAGTGCCTAGCATGGGATGCTAGTATGCTGGTGACCCTACTACATTCTTAACTAGCGTAGGAAGCCTCATCAGAAAGGCCATACTGGTTGACCATAATTTTTTTGCTGGTGAACAACATGCCTATGAAGGCCCACCAGCTGTCTAGCCAGCATTAACCAACATAAACCAGCCTAGACCTGCTTGGAAATTTATACTGGTTTAAGCTTGTATTTTCAGCAAGGTAGGAGAAACAATAGAGATATTTTCTTGTCTATGGGCAAAGAAATGTGGATGTGGGGAGTTTCATCTTTATTTCTCAATTCCTCCTCGACACATCCTGACAGCTCCTCTCCTCATTCTCTTCCTGGCGATGGGCTGCCTATACATCTGGAACTGGGCATGTTCACAACGCCTCCTCTCTGGTTTTGTGCTTTCAGTTGATTATATTACCCGCTCTGAGTTATTTCTCTTGTATGAGGGGGAGGAAAACAGAAGTATGAGTGCCGGGGTCAAGTGGTGATTGCTGATGTTGTCTCCTCTAAACATATGTTTAGTCCTTGCTGAGCGTATGCAATTCCCCCACAGTTTGGTAACTATTAAGGGACTTCCTAAGTCAGTTCCGGAGTCAGGTCTCTGAGGACAAGAAGTGAAGGGGGGTTGAGGTGATGTTTGGGGGGGTTTAATGAGAGAATGGGGCACGGGGTAGTTAGGGCAGGTTGGATATGGAGAACTGTTGAGAAGAGTGGGCTTGGGCAATTTTTCACTTTAACTAGTGAACTAGTCCAGAAAAGTAGTTGATGAGTCGTCTAGTTGGTGAGTCAATGTTTACTTTATATAAATGACTCACCATTCGCACGAAACCAACACGATGACACAGGAAATCGATTTGTTGCTTCCAAAAAATTATGTACCCTTAAATCAACCCCATTCTGCTGATTTACTAACAATTGGCAACTCCCATTAGACATTTTGAATCAATTAAAATGTGATCACTTTTCCATCTATTGCTAATGGTAGCACGTTAAGCAAGCAGCCTCTGAGACACGAGTTCTGGTCCCATGGAAACCACTAAGTAATCGCATTAACATAAACAATGGTGAGGGTGAATTGGAGGTTGTATTTTTTACTCTAAAATTGCATTTTTACTCTACTGACGGTTAGGTTTCAGCTGGTGTTTGGGTTAGGGTGTAGAGTTATTAAAAGATGCATTCCTGTTAATTACATCATTTACAACTAAAATACAACTTGCTTTTGGCACCACTCTGTGGACATTTCACCCAGAAACTGAAGCTTTCATGTCCCTATACATTCAATAACACTTCCAGCTTTGATCACTGGGGGGCAGTGATTCGAATTTCGGTAAACATAGACCGTTTTAAGCAGCAGAACTTTTAACTCTTTTTTTAATGTTTGCTGTTTCTGGTTTAACGCTGCATTAAGTAACTCTTAAGTCCAAAAGTCTTAGGCACATAAGATGCTTCACAAAAACATTTGTCTTAAGATGGTTATTTATATTTTCAGCTTTAGTGTGTCAATAGGAAATATACATTTTAGACTCACAAACATTTATTTTGCATATAGAAAAGATTAGAACAGAAGAAGAGGGAGCCCTGCAACAGAAAGCCCCCCACTGAATATTGAGTCAGTCTGAGATTACATAAAGAGACAGAAGCAATTGAGACAGCCGAAATAGATAGAAGAACTGTGGCAAATTCTCCAAGAAGCTTGGAACATCCTATCTGCCAACAACCAAGAAAAACTGTGTCCAGGTGTACCTAGGAGAATTGATGCTGTTTTGAAAGCAAAGGTGGCCACACCAAATATTGATTTAGCTTTTTTTTTTATGTTTACTGGACTTTGTATGACATTAATTGATAAATGAAAACTATGTATGGCATTATTTTTGAAGACATCCTCACTATGCAACATTTTCCCCTAGTGCCTAAACATTTTGCACAGTACTGTATATCTGGCTGTTACAGGTAACCATACATGCAGCTACATTGGGACACAATTTGTGTTCAGAACAAGCGCAACTGAACTCAAGTGATCCATAACTAGTTGACACAAACCCAAGTTGTTGACTCCTGGCAGAACTAATTTAATTGTCAACTCATCAACAAGTCGGTGCAACCCATAGGGCAGAGAACTTTATTAGGAATACTATGGTCCTAATAAAGTGCCCGATGTGGTCTTCTGCTGTTGTAGCCCATCTGCCTCAAGGTTCAACATGTTGTGCATATTGAGATGCTATTCTGCTCACTAAAATTGTGCAGAGGGGTTCCTTGAGTTTCCATAGCCTTTCTGTCAGCTCGAACCAGTCTGGCCATTCTCTGTTGACCTCTCTCATCAACAAGGCATTTCAGTCTGCAGAACTGCCACTCACTGTATGTTTTTTGTTTTTGGCACCATTCTAAGTAAACTGTAGAGATGGTTGTGTGTGAAAATCCCAGGAGATAAACAGTTACAGAAATACTCAAGCCAGCATGTCTGGCACCAAAAATCATGCCACGGTCGAAATCACTGACATCACATTTTTTCCCCATTCTGATGGTTGATGTAAACATTAACTGAAGCTCCTGACCCGTATCTGCATTAATTTATGCATTGCACTGCTGCCACATGATTGGCTGATTAGATAATCACATGAATAAGTAGGTGTACAGGTGTTCCTAGTGAAATGTTCAGTGAGTGTAGATTTCTTGATTGGTGCTACACTTCAGGTAGGGGTATTGTGGTCTGGGCTACTGCCTCGGCCTTGGGCAATCTCATGCAAGTAGGGCTTAGACAGGAAGTGTGTTATGATAGAGGCTCTGCCCATCCAAGGACGAGCTGTGAACTTCACATGCAATGTGAAGGGCCACTGGGCCCAACGTTCGACCCTCAGGGCAGAGGAGTCTAAGAGGAAATGAAAGGATCATTTAACGCGGGAAAGGCAAGGCTGGGGGAGGAGGGGAAAGAAGGGCCAAGCCACAGACACCCATCCCAGCTATGAACAAAGACAAACAAACAGCAAAAAAAATCATTAAATCAACGCCTGAGGCTGCACAGGCTTTTCCGCCAGGACCATTTCGCATAGCATTATTGTGTATCCAAGAGGAATCTCATAGGGGTTTTTGGTAAACAAACTGGAGCCAGCCCATCCTCATCTTGTTCTTGTTTGGAGTAAAAGGTTGCAGTCTGGAATCTCCAGGGCCTGATCCTTAAATGGCTGTAAAAGAGATGAGTGAATCAGTGGTGCTCATGGTCAGGGTATGTGGTGTAGTGTTATGCTATTTTCAAGGTTTAAAGTTGGATGAATCCCAATGACCAAAAACTGGATATTTCACATCATATGTCAAACATCAGCAATAATAATAAACAAATAAAAAAAAAAAAATCACCAAGCCTTGAGTGATGGTGCCAGGGGATCTGCAGACCTCTCTCAAAACCTTTCCATTGACCTCCACTGAACAGTGACATAACTGACTACATTACTACATAATGTCTTTGTTTACAAGTCTTAAGGCTAGGGTATGCTTTATTTAAATGCTGTTATGTCTCATGTATGGTCGAGCGCTCTAGCCTTCCAAAGTAAACCCTTCTGACCGCAAGCCCGTATGGGCATGTTCGACGCATGCACAGTACGACACTCCAGCTGGAGTCATTACACTGACGCACACTTCACAACACACACACACCAGAGCCCTTCTAACAAGAGGAGCCTATAAGCTTAGCATAAAATAGCAGAGCACATGGGTCCCATAGACAGTCTATGGGCAGTATTGTCGTAACACGCTCCGTAGAGCCGCGAAGGTTATCTCAGTAAATAAAAGGTTGTCTGCACAATCACACAACAGCCCTTCCGTGATAAAATGATGGAGAAATCAGAATCAGAAACAGAATCAGCTTTATTGCCAAGTATGCTTACACATACAAGGAATTTGTCTTGGTGACAGGAGCTTCCAGTGTACAACAATACAAAAACAATACAAAAACAGCAGCAAGACATAGATAATCAAATTTAAATTTTTTTTTTTTAAATGAATTATACACATACGTACAGACACACACAAATATACATACACACATACACATGGGTAGTGCAAATCTAATACAATCTGTTATGTACAGTTCAAATACAAATCTGTTATGTACAGTGCAAATGTTTTTTGTTGTTGTTTTTTTTAGAGGAATGAAATGGTAGAAGAGGTTGGATGTGTTGGACAAATATAAGAAAGACTAAACTGTGTATTGCACATAGTTCCCTATCTGTCACTCACTCAATGTTGTGTTGATGTAGTGATACTAGGGGTCCCCTAGCCCCAAACACCTCAGCTTTTTTGAAAAAAGGCCAATGAGGATTGGCGAGTGGAATTTGCATGCCACTCCCCCGGACATATGGGTATAAAAGGAGCTGGTATGCAACCACTCATTCAGGTTTTGTGCTGAGGAGCCGAGACCAGGTCCCGGCCATTTCAGCGGGTAGCTTAGCATTGTGGCAAGAGGGACACAACGTCTCGTTCCCTCTATCAGGGAACGGAGATTACGAAAGTAACCAGGACGTTCCCTATCTGTCACTCACTCGACATTGTGTCGATGTAGTGACACAAGGGGTCCCTATACAAAACGGCACAACTATCTGAACTGTGTTACGTGAACTGGTGGTGTGTGACGGGCAGACCGCTGTGTGCCTCGTAGTCAGCACACCAGGCCTGGTATGCAACCACTCATTCAGATTTTCTCTTCGGAGCCAAGCGGTTCTGTTCATTGAAGCTGAATTCATCCGTGAAGTTCATTCACCTCATCTGCTGGATTCTACGGTGCATTTCAGCGGCTTCTCCCCCTCTGCACCGGTGGAGTGCAGAGAACGCCCCTGGGCTCTTCGGCAGAACAACTAAAAGAGTATATTTTAAAAGAGTATATTTTCTTTCTAAAAGAGTGGCACACACGGAATGTCTTTTTAAAGATGCCTTTCTGTTTGTGTGTTATTCCTGGTTGCGGTCATTATCTCTATGCTTCTGACGGCCACGATCGCTGTCTTACGTGTCTGGGCACTGCCCACGCGGAGACATTGTTCATGGATGGGTCTTGTCCTCATTGCGAGAACATGACGATGGCAACGTTGCGGTTGTGGCTTGCATTCGTAAGAAAGCAAGCCACCCCAGCGGCTCCCCGCCTTGGTCCTTCTACCTATGGGTATGAGGCCGTGCCGGTTAGCACTGGGGGCGATTTGGGGACCTCAATGGGAGCACCTCCACTGGGTATCCCCCCACGGACCTCCCATTCCCCAGCACACTCGCTTGCCGCGGTCGGGCGCTCGGATGAGATCGCTGGCTTGTCTCAGGGCAAGTTCGACCTCTTGTTTGGAGCCCGGGAAGAAGACGAGTTATCGAGCGCAGCATTGGAGAGTGGACTCGTCCAGTCGGACGCAGAGGCTTCGACTGGGCTTCCTCCTTCGGGAATGGTCGCCCAGTCCCCGGCCGACACGGAAATGATGGACATGCTTTCCCAGGCAGCTGCGAGCGTCTGGCTAGAGTGGAACCCTCCACTCTCCCCTGAACCCTCATGGTTCGATGATTGGTTCCTGGGCTCCTATTCCTTTCTTCCTGGAAGTGTATGAGGAGCTGACAAGATTGTGGGAGGCACCTTTTACTGCCCAGTCCCGGTCTTTCAGCTCCCCCACTCTCGCTACCCTCGATGGTAGAGTGGCCAGGGGGTATTCGGTGATCCCCCAGGTGGATAAGGCGCTCGCGGTGCACTTGTGTCCACAGAGTGCCACCACCTGGCGTGGGCGCCTGAAGCTCCCATCCAGGGCCTGTAGGTTTACATCGTCCCTGATGGCTAAGGCCTATGGTGCCGCTAAACAAGCCGCCTCCACCCTGCACGCCATGGCTCTCCTGCAAGTACACCAAGCCAAGGCACTAAAAGAACTGCACGAGGGTAGTTCTGACCCGGGATTGATGCAGGAACTGCGCTCGGCGACCGACCTCGCTCTCTGGGCGATGAAGGTCACGGCGTGGTCTCTCAGGCAGGCGATGTCCACCCTGGTGGTCCAGGAGCACCACCTTTGGCTCAACTTGCTTGAGATGTGAGAGGCTGACAAGGCACGGTTCCTTGACGCCCCCATCTCCCAGGTTGGCCTATTCGGCGACACCGTCGAGGACTTTGCCCAGCAGTTCTCAGCTGTGAAGCAGCAGACGGAGGCCATGCAACACATCCTGCCCCAGCGCGGCTCAAGACCCCACACCCTGTCTGCTCGTCGCCAAGGGTGTCCTCCTGCAACAACAACACCGGCTCCACCGCAGCCCGCCCCCGTGGCCTGGCCCAGGCGTTGAGCCCAACGCAGGAAGCAGACGCCACCCGTCTCACAGCCGGCCACTAAGAACCCGAGGAAGGCTTCAAAGCACCCCTGAGATGGGTGACCCAGGGGCAAGGAGATCCGCTTCTCTGGAGCTGGTAAGCAGGCCACTCCATCCCCTGGTGTAGGGCCGGGAGGAGAATCTTTTGTTTCATTTTCATTTAATTTCTCTGCATATCCAAGAGGCTGCGGTACCCAAAAATTCAACAAAAGAGTGTTTTTTTTTGTTCCCTGGGTCACATGTCTGGTGCACACGGCTGTCGTCACGACCACCATCTACCGTCCCATCTTTGCAGGTGTGGCGCTCCAGCAGCTGACCCCCGCCCCTTTGCACCCAGCTGTGGCACAAACACGCCCACACAGGATTGGTTCCGGTGGACTACGGGGATGAGACTCCTCCTCCCCCCTCCTCGGAAAATATTATGGTAGGTGGCAGGAGCCAGGTAAGTGCTTCGATGTCCCTAGACTCAGCGCAGCCACAGGGGCTCGAATCCCCTCGACGTAGCACCTCGAGCTGCACCCCGCCGCAAGGCCCCACCCGCCGGTATGTCCGACATGATCATTCCCTTGGTCCCCCTCGCCCGGAGTTTGGACGCATGGCTCGTGCTTTCCAACCCGTTGCGATGGCTGACCCGGACCGTCCGACTCGGCTACGTGATTCAGTTCGCCAGGCACCCACCCAGGTTCAGTGGCGTCTCGTTGAAGGGCGAGAATGACACTACCTTGCGTGCGGAGATCGCTACCCTTCTGCGTAAGGGCGTGATAGAGCCTATCCCTCCAGCCAAGATGAAGAAAGGGTTCTACAGCACTTACTTCATCATACCGAAGAAAGGCGGTGGGTTGTGACCAATCCTGGACCTGCGAGTACTAAACTTGACTTTGCAGAGTCTCCCGTTCAAGATGCTGATGAAAAAGCGCATTCTAGCAAGCGTCCGGCATCAAGATTGGTTCGCGGCGGTAGACTTGAAGGATGCGTACTTCCATATCTCGGTCTTACCTCCACACAGACTCATCCTGTGGTTTGCCTTCAAAGGCCAGGCATACCAGTACAAGGTCCCTTTGGCATGTTCTTGTCCCCTTGCATCTTCACAAAGGTCACAGAGGCAGCCCTTGCCCCGCTAAGGGAAGTGGGTATCCGCATCCTCAACTATCTCGACGACTGGCTAATCCTAGCTCACTATCAAGAGTTGCTGTGCACACACAGGGACCTCATGCTCTGGCACCTCAACCGACTGGAGCTTCGGGTCAACTGGGAAAAGAGCAAGCTCTCCCCGGTTCAGAGCATTTCTTTTCTCTATTCTATTCTTCTGTCTCGATGACAGCGTGCCTCATGATCGAGCATGCACAGTCAGTGCTGAACTGTCTGAAGGTGTTCAGATGGAGGACAGTGGTTCCACTGAAACTTTTTCAGAGGCTCCTGGGGCATATGGCATCCTCAGCGGCGGCCACACCGCTTGGGTTGATGCATATGAGACCGCTTCAGCACTGGCTTCAGACTCGAGTCCCGAGATGGGCATGGTGCCACGGGACACATCACGTGGCCATCACGCCAATCTGTCGCTGCCTCTTCAGTCCTTGGACCGACCTTGCATTTCTACGGGCAGGGGTTCCCCTAGAGCAGGTCTCCAGGTGCGTCGTGGTTACAACAGATGCCTCCAAGATGGGCTGGGGCGCTGTATGCAATGGGCAGAGGATCGGTGCTTTCCTTCCTGCAGGAGTGGCTGGAAGGGCGGCTGTCCCCCTCCACCTTGAAGGTGTATGTAGCCGCTGTTTCGGCGCATCACAATGCAGTAGATGGTAAGTACTTGGGGAAGCACGATTTGATCATCAGGTTCCTAAGAGGTGCTAGGAGGTTGAATACCTCCAGACCGCGCCTTGTCCCCTCGTAAGACCTCTCTATAGTCCTTCGGGGTCTCCAGGGAGCTCCCTTTGAGCCCTTGGAGTCAGCTGAGCTTAAGGCACTCTCTTTGAAGACTGCCCTCCTGACTGCGCTCACTTCCATCAAAAGGGTAGGGGACCTGCAGGTGTTCTCTGTCAGCGAATCATGCCTGGAGTTTGGTCCGGGTTACTCTCATGTGATCCTGAGACCCCGACCGGGCTATGTGCCAAGGTTCCCATGACCCCTTTTAGGGATCAGGTGGTGAACCTGTAAGCTCTGCCCCAGGAGGAGGCAGACCCAGCCTTGGCGTTGCTGTGTCCGGTGCAAGCTTTACGCATCTATTTGGATCGCACGCAGAGTCTTAGAAGCTCTGAGCAGCTCTTTGTCTGCTTTGGTGGACAGCAGAAAGGAAGCGCTGTCTCCAAACAGAGGATCGCCCACTGGGTCATTGATGCCATCGCGATGGCATATCAGGCCCAGGACATGCCACCCCCTGTGGGGTTATGAACCCACTCTACCAGGAGTGTGGCGGCCTCCTGGGCCCTGGCCAGTGGTGCCTCTTTGGCAGACATCTGCAGAGCAGCGGGCCGGGGAACACTCAACACCTTTGCGAGGTTCTACAATCTCCGGGTTGAGCCGGTCTTGTCCCGTGTATTGGCAGACACGAGTAGGTAAGTTCAGGGACAACTGGCCGGGTGTACCGCTTGTGCATAATGCCTTTCCCCTCCCTTGAGGTGAAGATGTGCACTCTTGACTCCCAGTCGTGTTCACAGACTGTGATCCCTGGATGACTTTCCTCCTTAGCCCTCTGGCAGTTGAGTTTGCAGAGAAAAATGCGCTAATGAGCCCCTGTACTGAGGTAGGTGCTCCACATGTGCTGGTTCCCTGAAGGCGACCCCATTTGATATCTTCCGCAAAATCGTTTCCCTGTCGGCAAACTGCGTCTTCCTTGGGCAGAGGCCCCTCTGCCCCCTGTTGCCATGCTCTGTAGAAACTCCTCCCCCTTCGGATAGGACTTACCATGGTACCTCTCCACATGACATACTTCCGACAAGACTCGGTAAGACCATGTGACGTATTCCACTCAAAATACCCCCCCACCCTTTTTGGCGGGGTGTGGTCTCCGCAGTGTCTTCCCCTTGGGAGGGACACCCACCGATGCAGACACTTATTGTGACACTGGCTCCCAGTCAGTTAACAAATTCCACTCATTTTGGGGAGAAAAGAGAGGGAAAGAGGCCTCGGCTAGGCTAGCCTGTCCCTATAGTTGGGCAGTCGACTTGTTCCTGATGGACCATTCGACGCTCATAAGAGTGTTGGGGGAGGTTACATGATGGCCTGGTGTGCTGGCTATGAGGCACACAGCGGTCTGCCCGTCACACACCACCAGTTCGCGTAACACAGTTCAGATAGTTGTGCCATTTTGTATAGGGACCACTAGTGTCACTACATCGACACAACGTTGAGTGAGTGACAGATAGGGAATGTCCTGGTTACTTTCGTAACCTCCGTTCCCTGATGGAGGGAACAAGACGTTGTGTCCCTCTTGCCACAATGCTGAGCTACCCGCTGAAATGGCCGGGACCTGGTCTCGGCTCCTCAGCACAAAACCTGAATGAGTGGTTGCATACCAGCTCCTTTTATACCCGTATGTCCAGGGGAGTGGCATGCAAATTCCACTCGCCAATTCTCATTGGCCTTTTTTCAAAAAAGTAGAGGTGTTTGGGTCTCCCAAGAGTGACCCCTAGTGTCACTACATCGACACGTCTCATTCCCTCCATCAGGGAACAGAGGTTACGAAAGTAACCAGGACGTTATTGCTCAATGGGGCAATTTAACTGTTCATGAGATGGATAGTGTAAAGGCAGTCAATAAGGAGGACATGGGAGGCAGGTTGCTCCACTCACAGGTAAGGCTTTTAATGACCACACTTCAGCGCTCACAGCTTCACACACTATTCTCTTCCGTTTCACAATAATAAATTCTTAGTTCACAATAATCTCTTCAGCTTCACAACAATCACTTTCTGGACCCAGGCTCTCTCTCTGGTCTGCTGGCAGTGTGGCTCTTTTATGCTGCTCTCCCCGTGCTCACTGTAATTAGAGACAGGTGTTAGACATAATTTAGCTCAGGTGCAAGCGCCCTTACCACTTTCTCTCTCTCCGGATGGATGCTTGACCACGCCCCCACTGCCACAAATCCCCACCGCCCGACTCAGGCCGGGGATGCATCCGGCCTGCCTACCACTCCCCCCCCATTTCTGGAAAGGAAATCGGCAGCAGCCATCTGCGCTCCCGGTCTGTGGACTACCTTGAATTTAAATGGCTGAAGAGCCAGATACCCCCATGCACACACTTCACCCTCACCGTTTTAGCTGTGCCCAAAGCCTCGGGTTGAGACAGGGGAAAACGCAGGGGGAGGGCAGAGAGAGCAGGAGGGCTCTTCCAGCACTTCCAGCATCCTCTCAGCACTCCGAACTGTCCTTTGTAGTCTTCTGATGTCTGATTTCATAGCTGAAACAAACCAGACAGTTATTGAAGTGCAGAGGACAGACTCAATGACTGCTGAGTAAAACTGTATCAGCAGCACCTGTGGCAGGTTGAATTTCCTCAGTTGGTGAAGGAAGTACAACCTCTGAAGGACCTTTTTCACGATGGATTCAATGTGGGTCTCCCACTTCAGGTCCTGTGAGATGGTAGTGCCCAGGAACCTGAATGACTCCACCGCTGCCACAGTGCTGTTTAGAATGGTGAGGGGGGTCAGTGTTGGGGTGTTTCTCCTAAAGTCCACAATGATCTCCACCGTTTTGAGCGTGTTCAGCTCAAGGTTTTTTTGACTGCACCAGACAGCCAGCTGTTCAACCTCCCTTCTGTATGCAGACTCATCGTCATCTCGGATGAGGCCGATGACAGTGGTGTCGTCTGCAAACTTCAGGAGCTTGACAGAGGGGTCCTTGGCGATGCAGTCATTGGTGTAGAGGGAGAAGAGTAGTGGGGAGAGCACACATCCCTGGGGGGCATCAGTGCTGATTGTACAGGTGCTAGAAGTGAATTTTCCCTGTCTCACTAGCTGCTGCCTGTCCGTCAGAAAGCTAGTAATCCACTGACAGATAGACATAGGAACAGAGAGTTGGTGTAATTTATTCTGGAGTATAGCTGGGATGATGGTGTTGAAAGCTGAATTGAAGTCCACAAAAAGGATCCTTGCATATGTCCCTGGTCTGTCCAGATGTTGCAGGATATGATGCAATCCTATGTTGACTGCATCACCCACAGACCTGTTTGCTCGATAAGCAAATTGAAGGGGATCTAGAAAGGGTCCAGTGATGTTCATCAGGTGGGCCAACATCAGTCCCTCAAATGATTTCATGACCACAGACATCAGGGCGACATGTCTGTAGTCATTGAGTCCTGTGATTTTTGGTTTCTTTGGGACTCGAATAATGATTGAGCGTTTGAAGCAGCATGGGACTTCACACTGCTCCAGTGATCTATTGAACTATACAGGAACAGAAAGGACCTCTTAATACTATTTTATGTACTAAACAAGCCCAGATGGGACTTGTAATAGAAATCATGTATTCTTCAGCCTATGTGTTGCATTTTAATTACCACAAAAGTATGTCAAGTCTTAACTATCACCAAAACAAAGAATGAAACGTTTTTGTCTGCAAGCACTCTTCAAGTGGAGTTCAAAGTGATGCTTGACGCTAGCGTTGATGCCCTAACATGAATCAAGAAAGTGGTTTCATGATTGTTGCAGGAGAGCGGATAGCCACAATCTACTGGCAGGTTGTGGAAAATGCAACCTATGTGGGGACTAGTTCTTTCAGTTAGTCAAACTCCCAGTTAGACCTTGGAAAATATTTAATATTACTTGAATTGGTGCTATTTTAGTGCATTTCTATCTTTATATTGTTGAAGGCTTTATTAAATTTTAATAAAGCATTATCTTGTTACATTTTGTTTTCTTTCCTAAGATGGATATAAATGCATCTTGACAGGAAAAGAAGTATATATACTGTCAAATTTGAGCACTTTCAAAATTTGCGATTAATCGCGATTAACTTCAAAAAATATGCGATTAATCGCAATTAAAAAATGTAATATTCTGACAGTACTGATTGTTATATCAAATAATTTTATTTCAGACTAACAGGGAAAATAACATGGCTGGAGTATCTTTCTAGTGCAACTAAAATAGAAACAGGGTGTTAATGTACACTGCATTGGGTGCTTGAAGTGTAGAAAATTTTTTGGTTATAATGGGAACAAGTTTATATCTAATTTTGGTTTGCTTTTAGATTTGTTGTTGTTTTGAAAACTGTATTTGGCAGAGACATTCTCTGACCCCTAGCCTCTGACGTTTACTGGTTCAAGATCAGTGATTTTTAAGATTAGGGTTAGAGTTTTCTAGCCCCAAACCACCGTTTCTTTAGTGGAAACTTGTAGAAACAGGCCAGAAGGGGCCAAATGAAGTTGCCAAATGAAGGGTTCAAATAACCCAGAGTGTGATGTTTGTGGAAAGAGTTTTGGTTCATCCTGCGGACTGGGACATTTTCATCCCAGAATTAATGAATTTCAAAATGAATTTTTATCCCTATGATATAATCAACCCTGGAGGTAACAATGTTTTAAAAATGCATTATTTAATAACACAATACAGTCTCTCCTCCAGGTCAACTGCAGCAAGTTTTTTTGGACTTTACAATAAGGTATGAAAAAGTGACATCTCAATCCAGACATGTCCTCGGGGTGCTCTATCTTAGTTTCTCTCTCTCTCTCTCTCTCTCTCTCTCTCTCTCTCTCTCTCACCCACATACCCCCCCCCCCCCCCCCCCACACACACACACACACACAAACTTGTTTTTATATCATTGTGGGGACTCTCCATAGACTTCCATGCATTTTTGGGATTTATACAGATCTAACGATAATTTCTATCCCCTAACCCTAACCCTACCCTTAAACCTAACCTTCACAAAAACCTTTTTGCATTTTTACATTTAAAAAAAAAAAAACACCGTTTAGTATGTTTAATAAGCCATTTCCCTTGTGAGGACCGATGGCTGGTCTCCACAATGTAGGTGATCTCAGGTTTTACTATCCTTGTGGGGACATTTGGTTCCCACAATGGAGGTTAAACCTGCACACACACACACACACACACACACACACACACACACACACACACACACACACACACACATTATGTACAGAGTTCAGTGCATGTCCTCATTTCTTTCTTTTCAACTCCTCCTCTCTGTCCCCGATTAGAGATGCTCTCCATAGCTGCAGATATGAATGCCATGTGTGTGGAATACCTAGGTAAAGTGTCAAAGCATGGCACAGATGCTGTTCAGATACAGATGCCAGTGCTGAGGAGTGGTGCCATTTGCAGAGATTGAGAAAACTGAGTCTGTTTAATCATGCAAAGGCCTGTTTTTTGCTCTTTCATAGCTCAGGAGACATAATGGAGTTATATTTAATTTCTTCATCTCTGATGTTGCTACTAAATAAAAAAAGGAGAAATAAAAATATATACAAGTGAGACAATTGTTGACATACAGCAGGGACGGATCTAGGATCAGTATATATTCGGGGCTTAACCCAGACCACTGTGGAAAAATAAGGGGCCATCCTTTGATGAAATATAATAATATAATTCACTTTATAACAAGCGTTTGAATGTTGCATCTGTGAGATGTCATCTATATAGTGCAGTCACCGCAGGGGGATCAAGATCCCGCACCCCGTCTGCTCGTCACCAAGGGCGTCCCCCTGCGGTGACTGCACCGGCTCTGCCGCAGCCCGCCCCTTCGGCCCGGCCCCGGTGTGGAGCCCACTGCAGGAAGCAGATGCCACCTGTCTCACAGTTGGCCCTGTTCCCTTGCCCCATTAAGGGAAGTGGGCATTCGCATTTTCAACTATTTCGATGATTGGCTAATCCTAGCTCACTCTTGGGACATATTGTGTGCACACAGGGACTTGGTGCTCTCACACCTCAGCCGACTAGGGCTTCGGGTCAACTGGGAAAAGAGCAAGCTCCTCCCGGTTCAGAGCATCTCTTTCCTCGGTTTGGAGTTAGACTCAGTCTCTTTGACAGCGCGTGTCACGAACAAGCGCGCACAGTCGGTGCTGGCCTGTTTGAAGGCGTTCAAACAGAAAACAGCGGTTCCACTGAAACTCTTTCAGAGGCTCCTGGGGCATATGGCATCCTCAGCGGTGGCCACCCCGCTCGGGTTGATGCATATGAGACTGCTTAAGCACTGGCTTCAGACTCGAGTCCCGAGATGGGCATGCCGCCGCGGTCTGTCACCGTCTTTTCAGCCCTTGGACCGACCTCTCATTTCTACTGGCAGGTGTTCCCCTAGAGCAGGTCTCCAGGCACGTCGTGGTCATGACAGACGCCTCCAAAACGGGCTGGGGCACTGATTGCAAGGGACACGCAGCCGCCGGCTTGTGGACGGGCCCACGACTGCATTGGCACATCAACTGCCTCGAGTTGTTGGCAGTTCTGCTCACCCTGCGAAGGTTTTGGCCGTTGATCCAGGGCAAGCATGTGTTAGTTCGGACAGACAATACGGCAATGGTAGCATATGTCAACCGCCAAGGCGGTCTGCACTCTCGTTGTATGTCACAACTCGCCTCCTCTGGAGTCAGCAGCACTTCAAGTCGCTGCGAGCCACTCACATCCCGGGCGACCTCAACACTACAGCGGACGCGCTGTCATGGCAGGTTACCCTCAGGGGAGAGTGGAGACTCCACCCTCAGGTGGTTCAGCTGATTTGGAGTCGATTCGGACAGGCACAGGTAGACCTGTTCTCCTCCCAAGAATCCTCCCACTGCCCGCTCTGGTACACCCTGACTGAGGCACCCCTCGGCATAGACACACTGGCACACAGCTGGCCTCCTGGCCTACGCAACTATGCGTTTCCCCCAGTGAGCCTACTTGCACAGACTCTGTGCAAGGTCAGGGAGGATGAGGAGCAGGTTGTCCTGGTAGCACCCTACTGGTTCACCCACATGTGGTTCTCGGACCTCACGCTCCTCGTGACAGCCCCCCCCGACAAATTCCCCTAAGGAAGGACCTTCTTTCTCAGGGACGGGGCACCATCTGGCACCCACGACCAGACCTCTGGAATCTCCATGTCTGGCCCCTGGACGGGACACGGAAGACCTAAGCGGTCTACCACCTGTGGTGGTAGACACGATCACTCAGTCTAAGGCCCCCTCTATGAGGCACCTGTATGTCTTTAAGTTGCATCTGTTCGCTAAGTGGTGATCTTCTCTGGGAAGACCCCCAGAGATGCGCAGTCAGATCGGTGCTTTCCTTCTTGCAGGAGAGGTTGGAAGGGCAGCTGTCCCCTTCCACCTTGAAGGTGTACGTTGCTGCTATAGCAACACACCATGATACAGTGTACGGTAAGTCCTTAGGGAAGCACGACCTGATCATCAGGTTCCTGAGAGGTGCCAGGAGGCTGAACCCCTCCAAACCACGCCTTGTTCCCTCATGGGACCTCTCGGTAGTTCTTCAGGGTCTACAGAGAGCCCTCTTTGAGTCTTTGCAGTCAGCTGAGCTTAAGGCACTCTCCTTGAAGACTGCCCTCCTGACTGCGCTCACTTCCATCAAGAGGATAGGAGACCTGCAAGCGTCCTCTGTCAGCAAAACGTGCTTGGAGTTCGGTCTGGGCTACTCTCACGTGATCCTGAGACCCCGACCAGGCTATGTGCCCAAGGTTCCCAAGACCCCTTTTAGCAGGCAGTGAACCTGCGAGCGCTGCCCCAGGAGGAGGCAGACCCTGCCCTGTCGTTGCTGTGTCCGGTGCGCACTTTACGCATCTATTTGGATCGCACACAGAGCTTTAGAATCTCTGAGCAGCTCTTTGTCTGCTTTGGTGCACAGCAGAAAGGAAGCACTATCTCCAAGCAGAGGATCGCCCACTGGCTCATTGACACCATAGCTATGGCATATCACGCCCAGGACGTGCCGCCCCCGGTAAGGTTATGAGCCCATTCTACCAGGGGTGTAGTGGTCTCCTGGGCCCTGGCCAGGGGTGCCTCTCTAACAGACATTTGCAGAGCAGCAGGCTGGGCAACACCCAACACCTTTGCAAGGTTCTACAACCTCTGGATGGAACTGGTTTCATCCCAGGTAGTGGCACGCAATACAAGCAGATAAGCCCGGGATAGCTGGCCGGGTGTATCGCTTGCACATAGCACCTTTCACCTCCTCTGAGCTGAAGACGTGCACCATTAATTCCCAGTTGTGTTCACAAACTATGTTCCCTGGTTGACTTCCTCCGAGCCCTGTGGCAGTTGAGTTTTCAGAGAGACTCACTGCCGGCCCAGTACACGTGCTAACTAGAGCCCTGTTCTGGGGTAGGTTCTCCGCAAGGTAACCCCATGCGATGTATATTTTCCGCTAATTCGTTTCCCTGTTGGCAAATTGCGTCTTCCTTGGGGAGCGCCCCCTCTGTCACAGTCTCCATGTTTGTAGCAACTCCTCCCCCATTGGGTAGGATCTACCATGAGACTCTCCACATGGTCGGCAAGACCATGTGACGTATTTTTCCATTGAAATATCCCCCCCTCTCTTTGGGTGAGGTGTGGTCTCCGCGGTGTCCTCCCCTTGGGAGGGACACCCCCCGACTAGACCTGGCGGCCCAGTCGGATAATCCCCCTTCTTTTTTAGAGAGTGGAAAAAAGGAGGGGAAAAGAGGCCACGACTGGGTTAGCCTGTCTCTATCTTTTGGGTAGTCGACTTGTCGCCAAAGGGCCATTCGACACTCATAACTATGTTGGGGGAGGTTACGTGTCAGCCTGGTGCACTGGCTATGAGGCACACAGTGGTCTGCCCATCACACACCACCAGTTCAAGTAACACAGTTCAGCCAGTTGCGGCGTTTCGTATAGGGACCACTGGTGTCACTACATCGACACAACGTCGAATGAGTGACAGATAGGGAATGTCCTGGTTACTTGCGTAACCTCCGTTCCCTGATGGAGGGAATGAGACGTTGTGTCCCTCCTGCCACAACGCTGAACCACCCGCTGAAATGGCTGGACTTTGTCTCGGCTCCTCAGCATAAAACCTGAATGAGTGGTTGCATACCAGCTATGTCTGGAGGAATTTTCATTGGCCTTTTATCAAAGACCAGAGGTGTTTCGGGCTCCCAAGAGTGACCCTTAGTGTCACTACATCGACACAACGTCTCATTCCCTCCATCAAGGAACAGAGGTTATGCAAGTAACCAGGACGATACTACTAGTAATATCAAATTTCTGGTTGCTTTTCCTTGCCATCTACGCCAGAGATGATGACATCTTTGATTAATTTTCACAAAAATAATCTGTTTGTGAAAGACTTTAAACATGCTGATCATAATAATGGCAATTTTAGACCAAAAAAACAAACAAAACATAATTGTTTAAAGAAGCTCCGGAAGAACGTTGTCCTGTCACAAACCTGGCTTTGCTGAATGGTCGGATTCATTTCAGACACATTAAGTTCACTTTGCTTCATTCTTATTTTCTGCAGTTGCATTGTGTTTTATGGAAAGATGCCAGTATCTGTATTGCTGCTCACTGATTGGAAAGGACGCGGATCTTGTCATGAGACTAATTAGCATAAACACACACAATTGGATAGGACGAGGCCCCGGGATGGTGTTTCTTCACTACTGGTTGAACATTACCCTAACCAACCAGGAAGAGCTTCCCACATAAATATGAATAATTCATCCCTGTCATCCTGCATTTCAGAAATCCCTAGCACTGAGCTAGCACTGAGCTGTTATGATTTCTCCTATAATTTTTTCTGAGTGGTCTATCTGAGCACAGTGTGAGGCAATGTTTTCATCTCTTCCAAACCTCTAGAGGAGACAGGTGAAATGACTTAGGGCAAGAATAAACTCAAAGAAGCAAGAGACTTGAACATAAGTCACCACTGGCCCACCATATAATCCCATTGCTTTCTAGGAGCAATAATTTAGATACTAGAGAGTTCTACATTTGTGATTTTCTTTCCAATTAGTTTTACCCCTTATATACACTCATACTGCTTTCAGAGCAGCAGTGCAACTACAACTGGCACTGCCTGAACCAGCTGTCCTGTACTCCCATCTAGGGAGTAAAAGATAAGGACTATTAGATGATCCTAACTGAAATGTACATGCATGCTACTCCTCATTTAGAAAAATCCATTCCTCTAATTTGTTACATCCCTGTCCCTCATGGCTTCATCATTTCTGCTCATTAATCCCCATTACATCCATCAAAGAACACTTGACCATTGTTGTATATTGAGATATACATAAAATCGTGTACTCTTTTCTGTTGTCTAATAATAACTTAAAGGGGACATATTATGCCCCTTTTTACACAATGTAATATAATTCTCAGGAGTCCCCAGAATGTATCTGTTAATTTTCAGCTCAAAATACCTCACAGATCGTTTATTCTACTATGCCTCTATACCCCTGTTTTGTAGCCCTGTTCCAAACGGGCTATTTTAGTGTCTGTAGCTTTAAATGCTAAAGAGCTGCTGCTCCCCACACCCCTTTCTGGAAGTGGGCTGTGCCTTTGCTGCTGGTGCTATGGATACCCCAGCGACAACAAAATTATAAATAACATGGAGAACACAGTCAATCATCTTACTGTATTGTGCATAATAAAGGTTGACTTATGAAATATGAAAAACAGCTATAGTTGTTGAAAATCCCATTATTGTTTAATAATCGTTTTTGAAATAATTACTGGTTTTATTACACGGAAAATCTTCATTGCATGACCACTCAAGCGGGACTGTGGAGGACGCCAATCAGTTTATATCGAAACAGAGTTACAGCTTCATTGTTATGGAACAAGGTAGTTAGAGACTAGTTGCTACGTTACACAAAGCACAATGTTTTCACAGCAAGCGTTTTTCGCGCAATGTGCAAACAAGCAAATTCAGAAAGCTGAATTGCAAACATTAAAAAAGTATAAAGTGCAAAACTTACTACTTTCAAGTCTTGCAAATCCATCCTTGATCCTTAGCTTTGAAGCAAATCCAGCCTTGTGTTGACCATCATTGATGAAGCAGTTCGAGTTAGCACAAGCAGCTCTAGCAAGGATATAAATATGGCGGACTGTGCGCTGCTCGCTCAGGTTTTAATGAGGGCAGATCTAAGTTAGTCAGGCAGATCTCTTCGCCAGCTGTGGGCGGTACCGTTCCACTTTTGACATCATAAGGGGCTGCAAACCTGAATGGCTCATTCGGAGACACTGTTTATTGATGGGGAAAGGAAAGAAACAAGGGGATGGTCTTTTACCATATTTTGTGGTTGTCTACACACACTGGAGACACATCATTATGTTCAAAAAAATTGAAAAAGTGGATTTTGCATAATATGTCCCCTTTAAGACCCTCATTGGCTTTCTCAAGACATTTTACTTCTACCACACAGACAGCTCCAACACAAGCAGGCCACAGCAGCCACATCATGTGGCTTAACTATACACAAGCAGAGGTGACAGAGCAGGCAGATGGCCGCATGCCGTCAGCCACCCCTGGGGAACTGTGGGGAGGGCGTATGCTGTCGCAGATGTAGCCCACCTGATGTACCTCATCCCATCCACACATGCAGAGCACAGAGGTGTGGGAAACTCATTTGCCAGTACTTTTCATTGATGCTGATGTTATGGACTACAAAATGGCACATGTTGGTGCAAAAATTACATGCTTCAGCTTTAAATATTTAAATTCAACATCAAATCCCATTCCCAACCCATTTTCCGTATCTTACGTAATCTAAAACAGGATATTCACTGGGAGAAAAAGTTAGGCGCTACAATACAGGTTAATACAGTCTATTTTGATGTCATGTTGACTCCACAATATTTTTTGAAGAAATTACATCTTACCCTTAATTTACTTTTAAACTGCAATGTAAACAGAAACATTGAATATAAAGAGGACTCCATGAGGTAAAATAAGATGGCCCATATAGTATCCGTGCAATAAAAAATGTAAGACCATAAATGTTTTGTTATTGAAAGCTGTCAGGGTGTGAAATGTGTTAACAGATCGCCAACGAATGTGGAAAAAATGCGAGCCATGCGGATGAGTTGATTCTGAATAGTGCATAGCATTTGGCTGGGCAGGCTGTCACCTGATTTTACGGCTGGGGTTGGGGATACGCATGGGTCACCAGATGTCCTGTGTCTCTCTCAGATGTCACTCTGATTCTGATGTGTCAGTTTCTCTCTGTATTACAGCCATGCATGCACGCATGACAGAAGGCACTGTCTAAATATTTGTCTCGCTCCAGAGGTGATGTGGATTTAATATGTGAGCATCATCTCAATAAAAAAATGACAAGACTAGTTTAAACTAATACTTAATGTTTCAAATCCTCTTAAGATAACAATGTGAATGAAATGGCAGATGATAGACTAAGGCCACAAATACATGAACGCAAACGCTTATAAACTATGCAATAGGGATTTGCCTGAAGCCGAATACCTTATTCGGTAAGGCACGAATAATGACTTCAAAACGAATAACGGATTCATCCAAATAATATTAAAAAATATTCGTTTGACTGATATCCAAGAAGCACAAGGATAAAGCGAAATTTTAAATAAACATATCCCAAACTACAACAAATGTATCAATCTGTGCAGCCAATATTTCTAAATGTGTAAATCTTATGAATGAAAATGTGCACATTGTGATTTCAGATCGGATGTTCACGGTCTCGACTCCGTTTGCGGACTCTGTTAATTGTTCACATCTGGAGCTTGTCAAGTGTAACATTAACTAAGATACGACATCATATACACTTTCCACTTCTTGAAATGTCTATGTTAATGTATCACACGATTCACACGTGTTTCCCATGTTTTTATTTATAGCCTAAACCTGAGCGCCATGTTAAATTCCTGACCTGAAGTGATTTCACATGGAGCTCGTCTATCTATCTCTTAAAGTTGACCACATTTATATTCACATCAGCGATTAAGATTATTAACTGGTTAAGACTTTATTTAAAAAAAAAAAAAAGAAAGAAAAAGAAAAAAAAAAAAGGTGTAAATGCTCCATAAAGTTTGAAATGCTCCACAGAGTATTCATCTATTAGGAATATTCCTCCTTATGTAAAACAAAGAAACTGAAACATGCTCTGTCTTTTTTCTTCTTCTTCTTCTTTAAACTGTGCTGAATTTGAAAATGTTAAGAGTTTTTGAACTCTGGAATGGCACTATATAAATTATAATTATTATTATTATTATTATTATTATTATTATTATTATTATTATTTATTATTTACCTAAGTAATGGTGTCCTATTGTAAAAATTCCTGATAGACTTACGGGACTTTCACCTGTTTGTAAGCTATATTGATTTTATTTTCATTTCTTTTAATGTTTGAATTTGTATTAATTATTCACTGCAAAATGTGTGCTTGACATTTCACATTTTGCTTGACAACAACTGTGTCCAGAATAATGTTGTTATACATGCACAGACAAACCAAAATTCTGTTTCATGCAGATATTAATATCTGAAATACCAGGGGAAACCACAACATATTCCACAGTTAATATAGACTACAAATTCAGCTTCATCTGGTAAGAAAAAGAAGACTATAATTCTTTTTTAAATAATAATTGTATAATGCTAATAATAATAATAATAATAATAATAATAATAATAATAATGATTATTATTATTATTAGGCTATTATTATGAAAAGACATATTTTATTCATATTCTATCCGAATACAGAGACAGATACAGATAATGTTGTCATATGAACAAATACAGATACAAATACAGAGAATGGCTTCGCTGCACACCCCTACTATGCACGCTCGATTTCATGCATAGTTGCCAATGCTTCTAGCTACAAAAGCTTGATTTTATGTATTGTTATGAAACATATCTATGCAAGTACTGAAACGCAGACCCGAATCCTTAAAAAGTGCACTGCACATGCATTGTTCTGGCAGTAACACCTCACAGTACTTAAGGGGGTGATAGAGTTACTTTAAAATTCCTGTGGTAATATTCAGATGCATATTTCCTTGTGGAAACACTGAGAATGTAACTTGTACTTATTTAAAGAGAATCTTGCTGAGCAGGGCTGTGTTTCTCAATAACGATTGATCTTAATGGTTAAGAGTGTTTTCTATGAGCGATTTTATGAACATTCTTTTTTTTTTTTAAGTGCGTTTCTTAAAAATGTACTTAACATGAACGTGCGAGGATGCGCTTTAAGTGCTACTTAAGAGAGCTGCTGTCCATGAATGTAAAGTGCTGAAATGTGACTGTATAGTGCTGCTCGTCATTGCAACTTCATTATATTTGTTGCTTAACTTTAAAAACGTTTGTAATTTACCTTGCTGGAAATATTTAAAAATATTTTCTTAAATGTACAGCTTAATTCACTAGATAATTGCATTTTGTTTTGCAATCGTTTTGTGCAGAACGATATATTTCTTTTACACAATCACTGCTTCGTTCATCAGATGTGTATTTTAATATTTTGTTTTAAAAAAAATTCTCTGTAGGCTGAGATTAAAGCTTCCAGGATCAGTGAAGACAGTGGAGGCCCTGTGTATGGTCCTGCTAATGACAAGCATTAACTGAATATAACGAGGTCCACCGTGTTATTATGGAATGCAAAATAAGGAGATGTGTGGAAGCTGCATTTTAGGGACATTCACCAATCAAAGGGAGATCTACTTTTTACTCCCAAAAGTGATAAGGGTAACAGCAATGCTACACAACATGTGCGATACTACACAACACGTGGTGCGGGCGACAGCGCCCTTAGGTGTAAGAAAGGAAGAGGACTTTTGACTTTTTTCCTTCTCTCTCTTTTTGTAATTTTTACAGTTTCTGCAACAATCATCCCACCACTTTGTTGTTACCAACTAGTCCACAAATATCTTTTATTTGTTTACTTATTCATTTATCTGTTCATCCAATATTGAATAACCATTTTATGCATTCATTATTATTATTATTGTTATTATTACCATTATTATTATTATTAGCTTTTTTGGTTAAAAAATAAATAAAATGAAACCTATGTATACTGATATTAAATGAGCATAAAGTGTAGCTATAGGTGTTTAAATTGTATCAGGTGTAATTTTGCATTTGTCCTGCAGGTGTCTGCATAAGTCTGTGCCCTTACGATGTTCTTAGCGCTGTACGATTATTCCAGAACACTCGTTAATATATGAGCATTTTCAAGTACTACTTAAGTTACGATGCTTTTGGGAAACGGGGCCCAGGCTAGTTATAGATAATCAAACTGTCAACATGGTTACAGCTAGCTACCTCAATAATAACACAACTGATTTTAATGGCACAGACATTTGAAGGTAACTCTATCGCCCCCTTGAGTACAGAGTTGTTGTTTTTTTTACAACTACAGTAGCATGTTAAGCCGGCACCAAACTAGCCGGGGTTTTCACCGATTTCCTGGTGTGAGCTTCATTTACACAATCACCGGCCAGTTGGATGGAGATGGAGTACACATTAGCATCTGCCAATGGGAGGTTGTTAATCCCTTGACCGTCTGAACTTTCTGCTGAGACAATCAATTCACAAACTCCCAATGTCAAATTTAATGTGTTTTTGTTCATGTTTTGTGTTTCATGTCATGTGATTTCCTGTTCTGTAGTCATGTGTTTCAAGGAGTGGTGGTGGCATGAGTGGTGGTGGCATAGTGGGCTAAAGCACATATCTGGAAATCAGAAGGATGCTGGTTCAATCCCCACAGCCATCACCATTGTGTCCTTCAGCAAGGCACTTAACTCCAGGTTGCTCCAGGGGGATTGTCCCTGTAATAAGTGCACTGTAAGTTGCTTTGGATAAAAGCGTCTGCCAAATGCATAAATGTAGATGTCATGTGATTTTCTGTTTTATAGACATGTGTTTCCTGGTCATGTGATATCCTGTTTCCCTCCATGTTCATGTGTCTTGTTTTCATTGGTTTTCATTACAGTGAGTTACTCATTATCAGAGTCCCACGTCATGGCCGCCGATCCAGAGTCCCACTTCATGGCAGCCGATCCAGAGTCCCACGTCATGGTCGACGAGCTAGGGTCCCACATCATGGTCGATGAGCCAGGGTCCCACGTTATGGTCGCTGAGCCAGGGTCCCATATCATGGTCGCCGAGCCAGGGTCCCACGTCTGCTCCACGCCTTGTCACAGCCACGCCTGATTCTGCTCCAAGCCATGTCACAGCCACACCTGAGTCTGCTCCACGCCATTTCACAGCCATGCCTGAGTCTGCTCCATACCATGTCACAGCCATGCCTGAGTCTGCTCCATGCCATGTCACAGCCACACCTGAGTCTGCTCCAGACCTTATCACAACCATGCCTGAGTCTACTCCATGCTATGTCACAGCCACGCCTGAGTCTGCTCCATGCTATGTCACAGCCATGCCTGAGTCTACTCTACGCCATATCACAGCCACATCTGAGCCTGCTCCACACCAAGTCACAGTCAAGTCTGAGTCTGCTCCACCCCATGTCCCAGTCAAGTTTGAGTCTGCTCCACTCCATATCCCAGTCAAGTCTGAGTTTGCTCCACTCCATGTCACAGCCACGTCTGATTCTGTTCCATATCATGTCCCAGTCAAGTCTGAATCTGTTTCACGTCATGTCCCAGTCAAGTTTGAGTCTGCTTCACACCATGTCCCAGACAAGTCTGAGTTGGTTCCACTCCATGTCATAGCCTTGCCTTCCACGACTCCCTGCTCGAAACCTTTCTTGGCCCTTGTCTACAGGTTGAACTCTCCACCACAGATGTCGGTGCATAGGGTCACGAAGACTCTTCCTCACAGCTTGTCAGCACTCCTGCCTGCCACGGCCAATGAGCCAACACCCACGCCTGCCACCATCAACGAGCCAACGCCTATGCCTACCACGGCCAATGAGCTGGAAGCTTCATCCATCCCAGAGCCTGCATTGCCAGCCTTATCCATCCCAGAGCCAACATTGCCAGCCTTGTCCGTCCCAGAGCCTGCGTTGCTAGCCTCGCCCGTCCCAGAGCCTGCATTGCCAGCCTCACCCATACCAGAGCCTGCGTTGACAGCCTAATCTGTCCCAGAGCCTGCGTTGCCAGCCTCATCCGTCCCAGAGCCTGTGCTGCCTACTTCAGCCACCCGGAGGAGGAGGAGAAAGGCTTCTGTCCCTGAGTCTCTGCCCATGCACACAACCACAGAGGTTATCTCCAAGTCTCTGTCTACGCCCATGACTATGGAGGTCATCTCTGAGTCTCTGCCCATGTTCATGACCACAGAGGTCATCTCCGAGTCTCTGCCTATGCCCACGACCACAGAGGTCGTTTCCAAGTCTCTGCCCATGTTCACAACCACAGAGGTTGTCTCCGAGTCTCTGTCTACGCCCACGACCACAGAGGTCGTCTCCAAGTCTCTGCCCATGTACAAGACCGTGGAGGTCGTTTCCAAGTCTCTGCCCATGTTCACAACCACAGAGGTTTTCTCTGAGTCTCTGTCTACGCCCACGACCACAGAGATCGTCTCCAAGTCTCTGCCCATGTACACGACCACGGAGGTCTTTTCCAAGTCTCTGCCCATGTTCACGACCATAGAGGTCGTCTCAGAGTCTCTGTCTACGCCCACAGAGGTCGTCTTCGAATATCTGCCCATGTTCACGACCACAGAGGTCGACTCCAAGTCTCTGTCTATGCCCATGACCACAGAGGTGGTTCCTGAGTCTCTGTCCATGCCCACGACCATGGAGGTCATTCCCGAGTCTCTGTCCATGCCCACAACCACAGCAGTCGTTCCCGAGTCTCTGTCCATGCCCACGACCACAGAGGTCATTCCTGAGTCTCTGTCCATGCCCGCGACCACAGAGGTCGCTCCCGAGACTCTGCTCATGTTCGTGACAACTGAGGTAATTTCCCAGTTGTCCTGGACTCTTAGTCTCAATCCTACCACGGCTCCACCTTCCACGGCTCCGCTCCTCAAGCCTCCTATGGCTCCACCTGCCACGGCTCAGCCCCTCGTGCCTGCCACGGTTCCGCCTTCCATCGCTCCGCCCCTCGAGCCTGCCATGGCTCCGCCTTCCACGGCTTCGTCCCTTAAGTCTTCCATGGCTCCGCTCCTTGAGCCTGCCATGGCTCCGCCATCCACAGCTCTAACTTCCACGGCTTCGTTCCTCGAGCCTGCCATGGCTCCACCTTCCATGGCTCCACTCCTCGGGACTGCCACGGCTCCACCTTCCATGGCTCCACTCCTCGAGCCTGCCACAACTCCGCTTTGCACAGCTTCACCCCTTGAGTCTACTATGGCTCCGCCTTCCACGGCTCCAGTCCCTAGATATTGGTCATCTCCCAGGTCTCCTGACCCTGTTTCAGCCCTGTGGCCACCAACCAGGCCTCCTGACCATCCGCCTAGTCTGCTCTGGTCTTCTGTGTCTCCTGGCCATCTGTCTGATCTGCTCTGGTCTTCTGGGTCTCCTGGCTGTCTGCCTGTTCTGCTCTGGTCTTCTAGGTCTCCTGGCCATCCGCCTGATGTGCTCTGGTCTCCCTGGTCTCACGGCCGTCTGCCTAATCTGCTCTGGTCTTCTGGGTCTCCTGGCTGTCCGCCTGATCTGCTCTGGTCTCCTGGGTCTCCTGACCATCTGCCTGATCTGCTCTGGCTCCCTTGGTCTCCTGACCATCTGCCTAATCTGCTCTGGCTCCCTTGGTTTCCTGGCCATCTGCATGGTCTGCTCTGGTTTCCTTGGTTCCCTGGTTGTCTGCCTGATCTGCCCTGGTTCCCTTGGTCCCCTGGTCATCTGCCTGATCTGCCATGGTTTCCTTGGTCCCCTGGTCATCTGCCTGATCTGCCCTGGTTCCCTTGGTCCCCTGGTTGTCCGCCTGATCTGCCCTGGCTTCATTGGTCCCCTGGTCATCTGCCTGGTCTGCCCTGGTTTCCTTGTTCCCCTGGTCATCTACCTGACCTGCCCTGGTTTCCTTGGTCCCATGGTCATCTGCCTGTTCTATCTGGTCTCCTGGGTCCTTTGACCACCATTTTGTTCTGCTCTGGACTCTGTTCTCTGAAGATGTTATGATTCACTGTTGTCTGCCCTGTGTTTTGCCTCTGTCATTTGTTCCCCCCGGACTACACTTCCCATAATCCCCTGCTTGGATCACTTCCAGCTGTTCCCAATTGTTCTCACCTGTGTTCCATTCCCTCATAAGTCAGTGTGTATTTAATGCCCTGTTGTTTGCTTAGTCCTTGTGAGTTGTTATGTGTGTTTATCCAGTTCGTGCTCCAAGTTCTAGCCTGTTTGTTTATGTTTTGCTCTTGTTTCCTGGTTCCTAATTTTGTCCTGTTCTGCTTTTATCCAATCTTGTATTTTGTTTTATTTATTCATCATTAAAGTTGCTGCACTTAGATCCTGCTCCTGTGACCTCCCTCATTGTAACAAAATGTATATCTTCAGAGGCGATATAATAGGTGTGAGAAACAGATACATTTACAAGTCCTACAGATACAAGTCCTTTTTTTACAATAAATTCTCCTCCCTGCCCTTTAGGTGGCGATATGTGCGAAGAATGTGAATTGCCAAAAAGCTAAATAAGAAGAATGTGAAAGTGAAAGTGGAGATTGATAGTAAAAAATGACTTAAATATTGATCTGTTTCTCACCCACACTTATCATATCGCTTCAGAAGACATGGATTTAACACCTGGAATCGTATGGATTACATTTATGCTGCCTTTATGCACTTTTGGAGCTTCAAAGTTTTGCCCACCATTCACTTGCATTGTATGGACCAACAAAAATAAGCCATTCTTCTTAAAATCTTTGTTTGTGTTCTGCAGAAGAAAGCAAGTCATACACATCTGGGATGGCATGAGGTTGAATAAATGATGAGAGAATTTTCATTTTTGGGTGAGCTATTGCTTTAACTCCCATACATTGTTGCTAATATAAACACTCAGTACACTTGTCCATATGGAAATATCCCTGCCCCAGATGTAACTAATTGGTCCATTGTTTTAAAAGTAACATTGAACTGCTGTGTTGTGTCAAAAGAACTGTTAACACAGCATCTTAAAAGCCCGGTGTTAATGGTGCAAGACACTAAATAACAGTGAGACTCGCAGTAAAGGACAAAGACACCTATCTAGTGCCTAATTACTGTACATACATACAAACAATAAAAAAAGAATGCAGACTGAACACAAGAAAGCATCCTGTGTGAATGGCCCCTAATTCCAATACTACTACCATTTTTTATGGGGCATTCATTTTAGGATTCATCACATAATGAACATATCAACCTTTCAATCAGAATCAGAATGAGCTTTATTGCCAAGTATGCTTACACACACAAGGAATTTGTCATGGTGACAGAAGCTTGCAGTGCAAAGAGAATGCATCCATATATACATACATGCAAACATATACATTTAAACATATACTGTACACATATTGTGACAAAAAAATAAAAAATAAAATATAACAGATAAATAAAAACAGAAATATACAATAGAGCAATAAAGTTGTTCGAATATTTTATATACAGATATACAGTTAGGTGCAGGTGATGAAATGTATTGAAGAAGAGGCAGAATATGTTAAAAAATATATGAATGAAATATAGATATGAGTAGGAATGGATGGATCGAAAATTGCACATGGTTGTATTGACAAAAAGGAAAGTATTTGGGGGCAGTTTTAACTGTTCATGAGGTGGATGGCCTGAGGAATTTTTTTTTTCCTGTGTCTGGCTGTTCTGGTGCTCAGTGCTCTGTCGTGCCAGCCAGAGGGCAACAGTTCGAAAAGGAAGTGTGCTGGGTGAATGGGGTCAAGAGTGATTTTACCAGCCCTTTTCCTCACTCTGGATGTGTACTGTTCTAGCAGGGTGGGTAGGGGAGCACCAATAATCCTCTCAGCAGTCCGAACTATCCTTTTAAATCTTCTGATGTCTGACTTGGTAGCTGAACCAAACCAGACAGTTATAGAAGTGCAGAAGACAGACTCAAAGACTGCTGAGTAGAACTGTATCAGCAGCACCTGTGGCAGGTTGAACTTCCTCAGCTGGCGAAGGAAGTACAACCTCTGAAGGGCCTTTTTCAAAACTGAGTCTATGTGGGTCTCCCACTTCAGGTCCTGTGAGATGGTAGTGCCCAGGAACCTGAGTGACTCCACTTCAGCCACAGTGCTGTTCAGAATGGTGAGCGGGGTTAATGCTGTGGTGTTCCTCCTAAAGTCTACTATCATCTCCACTGTTTTAAGCGTGTTCAGCTCCAGGTTGTTTTGACTGCACCAGACGGCCAGCTGCTCAACCTCCCTTCTGTATGCAGACTCATCGAACATCTTGGATGAGGCTGATGACTGTAGTGTCATTTGCGATCTTCAGGAGCTTAACAGAGAGGTCTTTGGCATTGCAGTCATTTGTGTAAAGTCTTGACGTCTTGGGTATCAGGCTTTAATCAGTGAAGTCCCCTCTTGTTCTTGAGAAGTTGATTAGAAGGTGTTATGACCACATGGCAACTGATTTATGGTTCCTCCCACCCCTTGTATAGATGAATGGCACTGTGGGGGTTAATTGGGTCTGTGCTGGGGGTGGAACTGCTATACAGTAAACACTGCATTTGGTGTATGATTTGAGAAGAAAGACCCAATCACTACTAAGACCTGGTACAGATGGATGTTTAGATTAGTAAAAGGGTGGGCTGTTTCTGTGCTATGGTAGCAGAGGAAGTAGGCTTGTCCTTTGGGTACAGTAAAAAAGGTTTCCAAATAGAACATACTCCCTGACCATGTGAGGGAATTTTCATGCCATTGGAGGGATGGCAAAGTCTGAGACACTAATGCTTCTTACACAGGATGCATCAGCATCTAGCCAGCCCACGCCATCTCCGCGGTGACCTCAACATGCATGAATCTTCCCAATGGCACATATTTGTTAGTGTTACTGTACACAAACACTTCCACACCTACACATCTGATTGCACCACAAACAGTCCGTCCTATCACAGCCTGGTCTGTCTGACATTTTGATGTTTTTTCAACTCTCCCTCTATCCTTTACACATTTTATAAATGACCACTTCCTATGTCTGAGAGTCACTCAACACTGTATATACGTACAGTGCAGGCTGAAACATCATATTAACAATTTGCACTGGTTAATACACCCAGCTATGAATAATATCTTTCACATGATAATAACAACTTTTCTCACAGTGAACATCCTGCTCTTTCTCTCATAGAAAGAGTGACACACTATATCAGGGGTTCCCAATGGGGGCAGTGCTGCCCCCAGTGGGTGTTCAAAGGATGCCAAGGGGTGCTGAGAGCAAATTAGTAGAGAGGGGGGTGTTAGGTTACAAATGGGGGGCATTTATCAGTCATGTTAATCAAATCTATCGTCAAGTTCCTGTTTGCATTAAAATGTTTATCTAGACTCCATTATATGGGTTGGTAGGCATTTGTACCACGGATCATCTGATTCTGAAGTCTAGCAATGCATCTGAAGTATCTGGTTTAGCAGCGTCAAATAGACAGGCGAAGTCACAACCTCCGTTAATGCACCTGTATGGCTCTGTGGGTGTATAAAGCTCAATGGACAGAGCAGTGCGAGCGCAAAGCAGGTGCGTTTTTACTCATAGACCGGTCTCGAGCTCTTAAACGCACACCTCTGATCATTGCAGTGCTGCGAGAAACAGTGAGAAGTGAGATGCAGAAACCATTTGAATTCGGGACAGAATTCTACATGACCAGTCTTGAATTTACTATAGTAACACTAACTGTACTTTAGGCAAAATAGATTCATAATACATATTATCATATCACTACTTCAGCTCTATTAAATTTGTCATAGGCTAAATTAGGGGAGTGAGGGAATTTTTGTAACAACTTTTAAATATTTATACTTAGTATTTATTGTGTTTGCATGTGTTTAGAGTAGGCCTACTGTTTGTAATTACAAAAATGCCATAATTTGTTTTATAGAAATCATGTTACATCTAAATATGGTAGTAAAGAAGATCCATGCTTCCATGTGCTTACTATGGTCTTGTTACAAATACCACTGTTAAAACTATAAAAATAAATAAATAAATACATTTACATTTTCATTAGGGCAAATGCAAAATACATTTTTTTTTTTTTTTTGATGAAATAGAAATGTGTAAATCCTAAAAAAAATAGGCTAAAATATTTTTGAGTATAAGAAAATATAACTGATTTTGTTTGCCTTCAGAAATTCCAAGAGATGACTAATTTGAATAAATAAGCACCTGATGAAAAGAGTTCCAACTCAGTCACACTGTTAGAATAATTTAATCACATAAATTAGGTGTTAACTTTTTACTTTTTATAGATGTTATAGATAACCTGATTGTTGCTGATACCAGTAAATTGGGGGCCTGGAGAAAGGGAATGAAGTACGGGGGCGTTCATAAAAAAATAAAAAAATAAATAAAATGGAGAACCACTGCACTACATGAAACTAATCTAGTTCACTACTCTCTAGTTAACACTACTCTCTTTCTTTGAACTGACAACAAAGTTTTGGGATTTTCATGCACAGTATTACAGGAATAGCCTAGTTCAGCCATGAAAAATCTGTCATTATTTACTCACCATAAAGCCATCCCAAACCAATATGAATTTTGTTCTTCTGTGGAACAAAAAGGAGAAATTTTAAAGAATGTACTGACCACTTTTTACAAGGGGACCAATAAAATGACAGAAAAGCACTATAACAATAAAATACATAAAGTATAAATAAAGTATTCAATATGACTTTGTGTGATTTTATTTAAAGTCTTTTGAGGCAATAGCCTTGTGTGAGGAACAGACTGAAGTTATTATTCACTGACAATTTAAAATTTTGCCCTGCACTGTCTGCATCCGTCATTGATCTTGTGATGTCATAAACAATCGCCATCAATCATCAATCATGTCAAACCTGACACAACATATCTAACCGTGCTATATTTGATTTGAAAGCTACAGTGGAGGGGAATATTTTCAGGATTTAAATGAGAAGTTACCGATTAATCCGTGCAGATAGTTGCTTTTTGGAAATGTAAGCGCAGCGTAGTTCTAGCTGGAAGACTAGCAGCTGTACATCATCGCACCTTTAGTTAGGTAACTCCTAGCCAATCACATGTAAGCCATTGCTTTATAAGTCTGTTCACAATCTATCACATTGCTGTTTCAGTGTGCTAACACAGCAATCTCCACCACCCCACCGCCACTAGTTGAGTCCCGTCCTGCACAGGGGTAGGCTCCTCGCCCTTGCCTCCTGTCTCCGGCAGGATCTGATGGTTCCGAGTACAACAACTTTGGACTGCCAGACGGGGATTACGCCAAAGAGAGACATTACATTCCTGTTTTATATTCATTAAATAAATGTAATCTAAAACTTTACTCAAATCTGCGAGTCTTCCTGATAGAACTATCGTTATCAGCAAAAACCTTTTTTTTTAAATTCCTCCCTGTTCCTCTGTGGCCTTCATCTGGTAAATATACACTCATTTAGCACTTTATTAGGAACACTATTGTCCTAATAATGTGCCTAATGTGGTCTTCTGCTGTTGTTGCCCATCTGCCTCAAGGTTTGACGTGTTGTGCATTCTGAGATGCTATTCTGCTCTCTACAATTGTACAGAGCAGTTATCTATGTCTGGCCATTCTCCGTTGACCTCTTTCATCAACAAGGCGTTTCTATCTGCAGAAAGGTGCACTCAATACTTTTTTCCTCATTAAAAAAAGTTTAACTCCTAAAGACATGAATTGTAATTTTGCAATATACGTACTGTAGGAAATCATTACCACTCACATTAAATCGAAGACTCCAGTCATATCAGTCATAACCTTATAAAAGCTGTTCTACATGGAGAGGGTCCCCTCATAGGGGTAGCCATGTTAGGATTACATGACCAGCTAAATACTACTCACTTAATCTCAGTAACCATCCTGTTATTTGACACTTTCACTCATTGATTAAAGTAATCATGGCTGACTGTGAATAGTCAGTTTCTATAATGGCATCTGAAACTGAACACTATTGATTTTATATGATGCTGCATCCAAGCCACTAGGTGTCAGTGTAAGTACAAGATGACACAAAGACAAAAGATACTGAGTACACCTTTAAATAGAAACAGGAAATTTTGTTGACAGGTTGCTTGAGAATCACCCAGCTAAAACAGTACAGAAGCCAGAGCAGAAGTAAGAAATGCATTTATGAGAGAACAAGGATAATCTGTTTTAATTAAATGGAAAGTGACTTTGTTTATGGTGGTGGTCTAGTTAAGCACTCATGGAAGAGATGTGTCTTGAGCTAATTTTGAAGGAATACATTCAAGGTATACATTTTATTAGTACTTGTGTTCCCTCAGAATTTAATACACAACCTTGGCGTTGCTAGCGTATATACAGTTCAGCTTCTAGGAGTGTCATTAAGCTATCTATAACCCTACTGCCTTAATGTACAGTGAGCACTGTGATACTGAGAACATAATCTTTATTAGAATACCACCCTAACCAAGTAATGCATTTCAAAAATGAAAATAGAACATCAAGCTAAACGAATCCCCCTAATCATGCACAGGTCTCAGACGCAAAAACTACGCATGGGAGGTCACGTCACTCCACAGCAGACAAAAACAACTTTCTATCTTTATGTCTGGTCTCTGTCCATCTTCTCATCTCATTTAATGAAGCATCTCAACTCTTGCACCGTGCGTTAACCTGAATTTGACATATCTCGTAGTCCCACAGCCTCTTCCGCACTGTTCTCGTTACCGCAGATCTCTGGTAGGATGTAGTTTGTAATTGGATACAGATGTTACCATGGCGGCTCTTGCTAGACTGTTGTTTTAGACTAGGCAAAGCACTTTCCTACATACCAGCCTGACCTCCTTTTGAAACGCTCCCAAAATTACATGCCTTTGTAGCGTTTTATGGGATCTTCTGATGTGCAGTGACCAAAACAGAAAGGTGAAGTAATTTTTGTGTGTGTGTGTGTGTGTGTGTGTGTGGGGGGGGGGTTACACCAGGTGTAACCGTAGGTCCCGTCCTCCTCCTTTTTCTAATAGCTGAACAGTTAATACAGCTAATGCTGATATTATTGCTGTTTATAGTACACTTATGCAAAGTAACTCCACAGATCTTGTGTCTGAGAACACGCCTTTGATGCTTACGCTGGAAACTAACGGATAATACAAGAACAATAATCTAAGATCATTAAAGATATGTCAGTCTTTTTCAAAACATGTGCTGCCTTTAAAAGATCTGTGGCCTCACATACATTTTTTTGCAATTAATTTACTTAGTAGTTTTATCCTTTAATAAACCATTCTGCCATAACTAAATCAAAATTAATACGTTAAAGCATGCGATTAATTAAAAATATTTAACATGTTAATTTTTCTATTTTTGAGTGGTCATCAATGAAGACAGAAGCTTTTCTGGCCCATGCTACACAGCCAAACCCAGACCCCTTGGCATACACAAACCAGCCTGGACCAGCATGGAAGTTCGTGCTGGTCTAAGCTGGTCTTTTCAGCAGGAAAGCTTTCCACGTCCTTTGACTCTCTGATAATTTACCCATAACGTTGAGATGGTTGCCAGCGATAAGAAAATCTGTTTTTCCTTCTGTGGATTAAGCTATATTTGTATTTATTTCTGTGTATTTTTGTCTTTTTTCCTCAAGAATGTCTCATTTACACATAGACAACGATTGGAACATGAAAGCAGACAAATGGATTTTAAAAGCGATGAAAATGAGAAGAGAGATGAGAATGTCGATGGTTGAGGAGGATTGTTCTGTGCCCACGGTCATGCTGTTTCCCGGTTGTGTGAGTTCAGGGGGTCAGCGTTTGTAACAGAGGCTTGTTGTGAGAGCATGAGGAGCAGTGTGAAAGCAGGAACACTGGCCATTTATAAGCACACCAGCCAGACACCGTCAGAGTAGTCACTATTGAAACTATGTGTAATTCTACGGGGAGAACAGGATGTGTTGCGGATCCAGTGCTTCTATGACGCTGCTTTGTCTGAAAGCGAGAGCTCCATATGCTGAGGTTGCCTCATCTCTTTCACCCAAGTTCTCTTAAAAGTCACAGGTGTGGAAAGCTCTTAGACTACACTTACATCTCAAGGCATCACGGATTTGGCAGATTTGGTCATTTTATATTTATATTTATATTTAGATTTTGGTCACTTTACTGGTGAAAAAAAGTGCTAAAACAACAATGACTTTTAATCACTTTCATACAAATCACGAATAAAAGGGCAGATTATCAGTTTAGAGACACTTATTTGTTGTCATACAATTTTATCTAATGACATCTAAACACTTATACTATAGTGCATGACTTGTCAGGCGATACATTTTACTTTGCATTACATAACCAAATATATTTATAAGCTTGTTCTAATACAATTGAGTTGCGTGGTAACTGATTGAGCATTGCACTGGCAATGCAAAGGACCGGGGTACAAGTCCTCAAGAGTACGCAAGTTGACACCTGAGCCAAAAGTGTCATACAAGAACCACAAAATGTCACATTTGCTTTTGATGACACTATAGTTTAGGTTTAAGATTTAGGGTAGGGTGGTACGTTTTGTAAAAGCTTCACTATTCCCACTAGTCATTGTCTCTGATGCTCATTGTTAGCATTCTGCATATACTGTAGCAGTGGTTCTTAACTGGGTTTTGTACTATTTACTTTGGACATCAAGTGGTGATCCAACCTTTAAGCTCTGAAGGTGTTTTTAAAGTTTTCCTGTTTCAGTGGCATGCCCAAAATCAAAGGCTTATAACTCTACAAAAAAATAAAAAATAAAATAAAAAAATAAAAAATTGGGTCAATTGTTTGGTATAATTTTAAAGAAAACTTTTCAAATTTTCTAATGATATATATTATGATAAATTATGAGACTCTGAGCCCAAGAAAATGCTGAAAAATCACACAAAGAATGACTTTTTTTCTCTTATTTTTCTGATTTGACATATGTCTCAGGGTGTAAATAAGGTAGCTCCAAAAAAATGGCTTTTGTTTTGTTCCTAATCATGTCACCTGTAACTGAGTTAAATGTTGTGTTGAAACGACAAAACAATCAAAAGTTATAGCATTACAAACATAATTTATCATAGTGTCCAAAAATGTCTCCAAGTGTCCATAAGCTTCTCCAAACAAATAAAACATAATAATTGTACATAAGAACTAAATACACATGCAAATTCAATGATGACTAAAGGTTTGCTCTCTCTCCAAAGCATGCAGGCATAAGTAACAAGATCTCATTTAGTTCCACTCTGTGTCACTTGAGCCATCATTGAGTCTGTCATGTACTTGGTGCCATCTCCTGGTGGCCATATGTAATTAGAGTGAATGATCCTTTCTGCCCATATTTGGATGACTTTCACCTCTGGATGCAGCGATCTGACTCCTGTTTAGCTTTCCATGACTCTGGATAATGTACCACATAATTGTCAATTAAGTCATCTGATCATTGCACACTGTGTTTCGTGCGGATTATCTAATGATCTGTGTATGCATCTGATTACGTTGTGTGTGGGCTCGGTTTAATGAGAATACCCTCCTCTAAGTCAGTGGTTCTCAAACCGGTTCTGGAGGCCCCCCAGCACTGCACATTTTGCATCTCACCCTTTTCTGACACACCCAGTTTAAGTCTTGGAGTCCTTGACCTTGGTATTGGTATACAATGCTCTATTAGCAGAGCTACAGGATCTATTTTTTGCTACCTACACATGATCAAATGGTTAACTGCATTTTATTATTTGCATTAAGCATTGTTTCATCCCTGTTGTCCAAAACCCTTTCAGAACAGACCTTGCAAGCCTTTTTTGGGTCGCAACCTAGCAGTTGAGAACTACTGCCAGATAGCACACCTCCTCGGATGTGTCTGTGAAACTTCATCACTGATGAATATGAAATTCAGTTTTGTTTCTTATGTACTGGCCAATAATTCTTTCTTTTATTTTTATTTCTCTTTATTCTACCACCTACAGTATAATTTTACTTCTCTCCTTTCTCTGTTTGCCCTCACTTCTGCAGCATGTCATGGGCTATGTAAAGTGACAGCTCTCATCCTCGGGCAGGGTGAGGGAACAGACCTCATAAACCATTAGAACATATGCTTTCTTCTCTCTCTTTTACACTCTCTTTCTCCCCTCTCTCATACACCTTAAACCAAAAAGCATTTGCTCTATTTCCTGTTAAATGCTACAGGCACAAACGACATAACACTGTACATTTTGGTTTATAAACAGAATGCTCAACAGTGCACTCTTTCTTGAATTGGACAGACCAGCCTATAGACCTAGATGAGGTAGGTTGCAGAATAACTGACAGCTGTAAATAGAGCAACAAACAAAAGCCAGAGAAAATAATAAAAAGTACTGATATCCCAGAGGAAATTGCTTAAAGTTTGCTTTTTGTTGCTCAGGAATTCTCATTTATGTTTAATGTGAGAAAAAAAATTTCTCACTACAAGTGTAAAGTTCAGATTACTTGGTCTTGGAATAATTTAATTTGAAATGTTTGAAATATCTGACTTTTGATTGCAAATTTCAACATCTTGTCAAATCTGAGCACAGTGTGAGACATTAATGAGATCTGAAAAGTCTAGAGGAGACACATTTGAGATAACTAGGGTCTTTTCTCAGGGGAAATATCTGAGATGCAGGAGATTTAAGTAAATGTCTCTATTTGTTCTTCATTTAATCTCATTGCTGCTCAGGAGAAGCGATTTTTAAGATATCTCATTTGTGATTTGGGATTGGACATGAATAATACTAAATGTACTGATAAATTACCATTATTACTTTCAAAATCTGTAAACATTCCCATTATTTAATTCATGCTGCAAATGTTCACATCTACGTCTCAACAGTAGATTTGAAAACGGAAATGTTTCACTGTTTCATGGGGTTCACTGTTATACACACTGAATAATCTGCATATAAGTAGCGGCAGAACTGAAACTCTGTACATATTGTTTATGGGTCATTTCTACAATTCGGTGACATTCTGGTTTTGAAACCTTTGAAAAATAAAACATACTTTTACAAGTATTTTCATGTTTTATCATTACAGGAACATGTTAAAGATTGTATTAGTCATACTGATCAAGCTAAATTACCAAAAAATTAAGATGTCCATCCAGTTAAATGGACATCAGGCCAGAAGTGTATCATGATAATTAATCTTTATTCTTTTTAACAAGCCTATCGATGTTGTAATCAGGTGAAATTAAACATTATGAATACCACACACACTTGTACTGAGGACTTAAATATCACCGAATTGTAGGAATGACCCTTGTATACAGGTGCTAGACGCTGCTTTATACTGAAAAACAGCAGGGATGGATGCAAAAATGCATTCAGTGCGAACGTCCACTACTAAACTTAAACAAAAAAATGCTTTAATTCAATGGCCAGGAAGAAGAAAGAAAGGGAGAGGAAAGGCTTTAAATGAAAGTAGTGTATTTATCCTTGAATTTGTTTCATTGTTTTGGCAGTAAATAGTGTTTATGGCCCTGACTACACCACTGCCCAGTAGAGGCTCTATGAGCCCAAAGAAAATGTCTTGGTTACTGATGTAACCTCTGTTCCCTGATGGAGGGAATGAGACATTGTGTCGATGTAGTGACACTAGGGGTTAGATCTTGAGAGCCCCAATCACCTTTGCTTAAAATAGAAAAGGCCAATGAAAACTGGCGAGTGGAATTTGCATGCCACTCACCACCCCGGACATACTAGTTTAAAAGGAGATGCCGTGCATCACTCATTCAGATTTATGCTGAGGAGCCGATAGAGAGTACCGGCCATGTCAGCGGCCGGTTCAGCGCCACGGCAGGAGGGACACAACGTCTCATTCACTCCATCAGGGAACAGAGATTACATCAGTAACCAAGACGTTCCCTGTCTGTCACTCACTCGACGTTGTGCAATGTAGTGACACTAGGGGTTCCTATAGGAAACGCCACAGGCGCTGAACCGTGTCACGAGGCACAGAAGAGTGGACATGGGCAAGCTGCTGCGTGCCATGCAGCGAGCGCTCAACCACGTTGTGACCTTCCAACGAGTTAGGTAAGGCATCTCCCTAGTCCCTTTAAGGGGGAGGAGGCACTTACCCAAGTAGGCTACCGGCGGTGCCTTTCTTAATTTGTTGTTAAGCAGTCTCCCACAGAGCACTTTCAAGAACAGCGCTGGGAAGTGCTCTTCCCTCTCCAGGAAGGAGAGCACTATGGAGACCACATCCTACTGGAGGGAGGTTAACATGTGGATCATACCTCACATGGACTTACCAAAGGGGAAGTACACATATGGAATGATACCACAGGAGGACCCTATTTACAGAGAGGATATGCAGCACAGTGGCCGAGACAGAGAAAGCTCTGATGAAGGGAAATACAGGTTTCACCTAAGGGGGAAACCGAACAGTGGAAACTCATCATACGGGATTACCAAGGGGCAATCACCATGCATGGAGCACTGAGCCCGAGCACACGGGCTCACTTGAAAAGGGGAATACCATGAGCACTGGGCCTGGTGGTGTTACTCCTCCACCTAGTTCATCACCGAACAGTGCTAAGGAATTAAAGAGGCATCTGGAATTCATGGAACTGTTGTGGACAAAAAAGCGCACATTATCACCTTTGAAAAAAGGGGGAAAGGTGCAATGCAAGCGTACACCCAACCGGCTGCCCGGTCTACCTGCTGTTACCGTGTAACACTCAGGTCGAAACCGGGTCTATGCGTAGGTTATAAAACCTCGCAAAGGTATTGAGTGTAGCCCAACACGCAGCTCCTCATATGTCTGCTAGAGAGGCCCCCATTGCCAGTGCCCAGGAGGACGCAACACCTCTAGTGGAGTGCGCCTGGACTCCCAAGGGACACGGCAAGTCCTGAGATTGGTATGTGAAGAAAATGGCATCCACAATCCAATGAGCTAATCTCTGCTTGGAGACAGCTTTCCCCTTCTGCTGTCCTCCAAAACAGACAAAGAGCTGCTCCAAGCATCTAAAGCTCTGCTTGCGGTCCAGATAGATGACAAGGCCGGGTCCTCCACTGAATGGAGTGCTTGCAGGTTCACCACCTGGTCCCAAAAAGGAGTGGTGGGAACCTTGGGCACGTAACCGGGCCGGGGTCTCAAGATCATGTGAGAGTGTGCCGGCCCGAACTCCAGGCATTCGCTGGTAACAGAGAGTGCCTGCAGGTCCCCCACCCTCTTGATGGAAGTGAGCGCCACCAGGAGGGCTGACTTCAGGGACAGAGTGCTGAGCTCGGCCTGCTCTAGGGGCTCAAATGGGGCTCTCTGTAGGGCAGGTAGGACCACAGAGAGATCCCAAGAGGGTATCAGGCACAGTCTAGGAGGATTCAATCTCCTCATGCCTTTGAGGAACCTGTTGATCAGGTCGTGCTGTCATGAGGTTCTCCCGTCCAGTGTATCGTGGTGAGCTGCTATGGCAGCCACATACACTTTCAGGGTAGAGGGAGAAAGCCGTCTCTCCAGCCCTTCCTGAAGGAAAGACAGCACAGACCCGACGGTGCATCTCTGTGGGTCTTCCCCATGGGAAGAAAACCAGTTAGCAAAAAGGTGCCACTTCAAGGCATACAGCTGCCTTGTAGAGGGGGCCCTGGCCTGAGTGATCATGTCTACCACTGCTGGCGGAAGACCTGCTAGGACTTGCTGCTCGTCCTCCCTGACTTTACACAGGGTCTGTGCAATGAGGCTCACAGGAGGAAACGCATACTTGCGTAGCCCCCGAGGCCAGCTGTGCGCCAAGGCATCTGTGCCAAGGGGGGCCTTGGACAGGGAGTACCACAGAGGGCAGTGAGAGGAGTCTTGGGAGGCGAAATGGTCTACCTGTGCCACCCTGAATCTCTCCCAAATCAGCTGGACTACATGGGGGTGGAGTCTCCACTCCACACGGAGCGTTACTTGCTGTGCGTGCGGGTCCGCTGCACGGTTGAGGATGCCCGGAAGGTGAGTGGCTCACAGAGACTTGAAGGTCTGCTGACTCCAAAGGAGGAGGGGGCAGGCGAGTTGCGACATGCGACGCGAGCATATGCCACCTTGGTGTTTTATGTACGCCATGGTCGCTGTGTTGTTGGTTCGGACCAAAACATTCTTGCCCTGAATCAACGGCCGGAGCCTCCTCAGGGCAAGCAATACCACCAGCAACTCCGACACTGCCTGCCCGTTGCACACAGCGCCCCAGCCCGAGTTCGAGGCGTCCGTCGTGACCACGACATGCCTTGAGACCTGCTCTAGGGGAACACCTGCCCATAGAAACGCAAGGTACAACCAAGGGCTGAAAGTCTGACAGCACTGTGGCATGATGGTCATATGCTGTGTGCCATGGCGCCATGCCCACCTCAGGACTCGAGTCCGTAGCAGGTGCTGAAGTGGTCTCATATGCATCAACCCGAGGGGGAGAACCACCGTCGAGGGTGCCATATGCCCCAGGAGCCTCTGAAATTGTTTCACTGGTGCCGCTACCTTCTGCCTGAAGGTCTTCTGCGTTAACATCCTGAATGGAAGCCTGTGTAAGGCCTTGTTCAGGGCATGCAGGTCCAAGATTGGGCAAGACCCCCCTTTGGGCACGATAAAATAAGGGCTGTAGAAGCCCTTGCGCAACTCGGCTACGGGGACGGGCTCTATTGCTCCCTTTGTCAGGAGGGTGGCAACCTCTGCCCAGAGGACGGAGGCACCCTTGCCCTGCACCATAGTAGAGAGGATGCCACTGAACCGGGGCGGGCATCTGGTGCACTGGATGTAGCCGAGGCTAAATGTCCTGATGAGCCACTGCGAGGGGCTGGAGAGCACTAACCAGGCCTCCAGCCTCCGCGACAACGGCACCAGGGGGACGACTGGACTTACTGTGCCCGGGCAGGGTGGTTCGCGGCAAAGCAGAGCAGGTGCCTCACCTGGAAGACAGCCCAGGGGAGACATGCTGCTCCATATAAGCCCGCAATGGTGGCTGATGACTGGGCCAGGCGAGTGGCCCCAGAGACCAGCACACTTACCTATTCACCAGCTGTCTCTCGACGGAGAACAAGGGAACGGGAGGTACTCGCATTCACCTGATTGATCGGAAAGACTTCCAGCGCCTGGCCGTTGTGAGTGTGCTGGCCCAGGGAATGAGGAAACTGCTCTTTTATTGACCATGTGGGTCAATGTAATACTCACCACGCGCTGGCCCCGGTGCAATGGTGGGACTGGAGAGATGCCCCGGCCAGACCAGTCAGGAGAACTTGCCTCATCCCTGGGCAGCCCATGTCAGGACCACCTCGAAGCCCTTCTGGGGTTCTTGGGGGCCGGCTGACAGGCAGGTGGAGCCGACTTCCCATGGGAGGATCTTTTTCTCTGAGGCCGGCATGCAGGCGTTGTGGGCGGGAGTTCAGATTATTTGTCTGCTTCCGATAGCAGAAGCCCACCCTCCGATGCCGTGACCGAAAGTTCATCCTCATCGCGAGCCACGAACAACACATTAAACCCGCCCTGAGGCGGACCGCCTGCATCGCTCGACAGCTCGTCCGGACAGAAACGCTCCCATGTCCACATCCAGATCGCCTGCGGTGCTTACCGACTCGGCCAGCTGAGCGTCAGCCCAGGACGGACTGGGTTGGGGAGCAGCTGCAGTGGCTCCTTGCTTCATGAAGAAGGAAATGAGCTGTGACCACAACGTTCTCATGGGCATGTTCTTGCAATGAGAACACAACCCTTCCACGAAAGCCGCCTCGGCGTGCTGGCGCCCCAGACACTTGAGGCAGATTTCATGGGTATCCGGAGAGGAGAGATAACGGCCACATCCAGTAGCGCAAACACGGAAGGACATCTTTAAAAAGACGGCAAGCATTTGCGTGAGCTCTTTTAGAGAAAATATACTCTTTTGAATATACTCTTTTAGCACCCGTAGACTCAGGCTGCTGAAGCACCCAGGGAAAACGCAACACTTGACCGCGCGAGGGTGATCGCTGATATGCGCCATAAAAAATCCAGCAGCATAGCAAGAGGTGAGAGGACGAACACACAAGCATTCGGCTCCGAAGAAAAAATCTGAATGAGTGATGCACACCATCTCCTTTTATACCCGTATGTCCGGGGCGGAGAGTGGCATGCAAATTCCACTCGCCAATTTTCAGTGGCCTTTCCTATTTTAAGCAAAGGTGATTGGGGCTCTCAAGATCAAACCCTTAGTGTCACTACATCGACACAACGTCGAGTGAGTGACAGACAGGGAACTAAAGCTTTGACTTCTGAACTCAGTCCAAAAAATCATTGATTTAAAGCTGTGTTTTAAAAACTTTTTCGGTGTTCAAAACTTTCTCCTATCCCAGATTAATACTCAGCTACTATGAATATGCCATTTAAGATTAATTTTCTAGAAAACTGTAAATATTAGAAAATTGGAAAGCTGTTTGAAAAAAAAAAACAGTCTATTTTTGCAATTCTGTTCAGTGGCACAGAAATACACTACTTCATTTCATATTTTAATATTTTTTGTTTTGCTTTGCAGTAAAAATATCTATACATGCTTTAGATGTTAGGGTTGGGGTTAGAGTTACAGTAGGGTTATCTATAACAATATAAATTTACTTCAAATGAAAAAAAAACGCATTTATGCTTGTTTTTTTTTCTCCAGAAAATATGTTCTGAATTACATAAATCTAACAAAATTTAATGAAGTTTATGCTTAAAACAAGAAAAAAATGTCAGTGGCGTATTGGGGGCTCTTTGAAAAAAGTCGTATTATTACCTTACAAGTGAATCTTGTTTTAATTATTATTATTTAATTTTTTACATTTATACTGGAAATCAAGAATTTTTTTTTATAAGTAATAATACTAAAAAATATTATTATTAATCATAATAATTCTTGATTATTAAGCTTTCAGACTGAGATTTGGTTTAATGAACTTGGGAGTACCAGCTGCACCTGGTCAGTAATTTACAGCATTCACTGTATTGCATATATTAACAATTTAATTTATGGAACAGGGCAATTAAAACAAATAAAGAACATTTTCAAAAGGAGAGACGTATTTTCCTCTTCATGTTTTCATACATTTCTAAATTAGATGGCTTGGTCACGCACAGCTGCAGTGTTTTGGTTCAGTGGCTCAGTTAAACAATCTTAAACTTTGGAATCCAGTTGAAGTGGGGAGTATATATCACCATGTTACAACACAAAGAGGTGACCAGCCGGTTTCACCTCATAAATACTGTTACGCTCAAAGATTTGTCTGTTGAGAAAACTCTACAATTACAGAAGCAATAAACAATGTAAACTCTTGTATAGATGATAAAATGAGTTCTAATATGTATATATTTTTAGGAATATCAAAGCAAAACCATTCACACCTTAAGGGGAGAGTTTTCCAAGCATTCTCTCCCTTTCTCTCTCTGTTCCCTGTGGGGGTGTTGTTTATAGAGCATTATAATTTATAACTGTATGGAGTGGATTTATTTTCAGCACTGAGGCTCGCCAGCAGGGCGCCAGGCTGCAATCAGAGGAATCAGTGCACTATGAGCCCTACTGAATGGAAAGTATTATCATAGGCCACAAATGGACACTGTTTCCCCTCAAACAGTTCCCCGGATGCTTCCCCGAGCGTGCTTCTCTTTCATTCATCTTTTCTGTTAGCAACCCCCTCCCCTCCTCCCTCAACCTTAAGGCCTCGGTGAAGTTCTTCTTCGTTCTTCTCTCAGCCAGAAAGAAGTTTGAAACAGCTGAGCAACAGCATACTGTTTGCAAACATTCAGACACTGGCCACGCCGCTGGGGGAGTCGTTTAGAGGGGCATGCAAATATGTGGATGCACAAGACTACATGAACAATGGTACAGATGTAGGTAAGTTTGCACCAGCTCGCCAATAACTCTGCATGCCGATGTTTTCATGTTGACTAATCTTACTGAAGAACGTAAACAGAATTAGCTGTCCGCCTCAAAATAGGTGGAGCTTTAGGTCATGGGTGCCTGCAGGATTTAGTCTGAGGGTACGCATAGAAATCTGCCTAGAGGTCTGCACGGGCCCCTGTGTGGCCCGACCCTACCTGGCCCGAACGATACTGTCCGATTTTAATCCTGAACCCGACATGAAATAGCTTACTATCTAATTTCTTCTCCTAGTATCGTCTCCTAGTATAGCTGTATTTTATGTAAGCATATTGGCAACATTCTTAACATTCTTAGTACTGGAACAGTAAACATACACAGTTTTAACATGGCACGGCAGCCCCTCACTAGAGCAGAAGGGGGAAAAAAGCATTGCCTTACCGTTTATTTGCAGAAACTTCACCTTGTGCAGAACAATTTTGGAATAATATGAAACAATGCAACAGTCCCCTCTATGCAGCCTGAACTTGTTTAGAATGTTGAATCTTTGTGACAACTGCGCTAAAAACAATCTAGACGCAGCGCAAGAATGAAATAGAGCGCAGGTGTCTCAACATGCGTTTTTGAGAATGTGAAGTTCTTTTTTTAACACGACACGGTGTTTAAACAGTGCCGGTCCTGCAAGAGACACTGAAGAAAAAGCGAGACGTGGTGAAAATGTCAAAGACATTTGTCCAACATGTGTTTAAACAATGGAAAAACAGACGTGTGCAAAAACACATTCGGTGTGAACAGTCCCTAACTCGTCCGTTCGCGTGTGTCTGTGTGTAAGAGCATGAAACAAGATCGGTAGGCCTGTTTATTTTTTCTTTAATTACAAACCTGAACCCGACCCAAAACCTGTCGGGTTCTCGGGTCCCGTCAGGCTGCAGACCTCTAAATCTGCCTAATAAACCGTATATCTAGGAGGGTCTGGGGGCATTGGCGAGCTGTTATCAACCTCCACAACAAACTTAATAATTATGTCATACCAATTTGTTCTTCGATTTTGTATATGTACTGGGGCCTTTAAGCCCAAAGTTACTTCGGTTTTATAATAATAATAATAATAATAATAATAATAATAATACCTTTTATTTATAACGCGCTTTTCTTACACTCAAAGCGCTACAAGATTGAATAAACACATAACATACAACAGCAATCACCATACCAACAAATTTAAAAAGACTAAACAAAAAATTACTAACATACAGCAGCAACCACACATAAAATTAATATTAATAAATATTAAAAGACTACCTTAAATAAATGAGTCTTAAGTAACTTCTTAAAACAATCCAAGGTTGGGGCGTTTCTAATAGTAAAAGGAAGAGCATTCCATAGCTTAGGGCCTCTGAAAGAGAAAGCTCTTTCCCCCATAGATTTAAGTTTGCAGGAGGGCTGCTGAAGTGCAAATGAATCGGCAGAACGAAGAGAACCGGAGGGAGTGTAGGGCGCAACAAGACTGTAAAGATACTCTGGTGCAATACCATGAACTGCTTTATATGTTAAAATGAGAGTTTTAAAATCATAGTTTTAAAATACGAGCATGGATGCCAGTGCAACAGCGAGAGCACAGGGGTAATGTGTAGACATGGTGAGGTGTGTGTAAGAACACAAGCAGCAGAGTTCTGAATATACTGAAGCGTGTTTTGACATGAACACTTAGCATATACGAACAGTCGAATTCTAAATCTTTCAAAGTTTACTCCATTTGACTGTGCATGCATACACAGGCAGTTGCCATATATGCACTTCAACTGCTATGAGATACTGGACTATTTCTCTTAAGGAGTTTAGACCCATTAAGATGTCTTTATATTCCTTCAGACCAGTAGTGTAGTCTAGGGCATACGCAGGCATATGCCATATGCCCACCTATCTTTCTTAGGATTTTGCATATGCCCACCTAAAATAAGTGATGATACGTATTGCCGCCAGGACAACGAGTAGGCTTTTGACCCGGAATTTTTTCCGTCCGCTAACGCGATACCGCAGCACTGTTGAGTGAATTGTGATTTTATTTTAAAATGTGTACAGAGATCCTCTCTAAACGTGCACGGAGCTGTGGAAGGCGGGAGCGCAACTGATGGCACGGGCAAGACAGACAGTCTGACTAAACTGATACACCAATCGGAAAGTCCATTTCAGACATGATTCGATATTTGCTAACCAATCATATTTTCTGTTTCAGTAAGGGGCGGAACATTTCCAACATCTAATGCTGATGCACAAGCATCCCTGGAGTAACCATAATTTGCGCTGTAAATTTATTTCCTTGCTAAACATAAATATATATTTTTTGATGCTCTTCGCAGATGGCGGTCAACTGTGTCCCGTAATTATATCAAATGTCTTTTTTTGTTGTTGCCTTCTACTGCTGTCGGTGGTGCCTTTCTCTCGTGATATCAAATCATTTCAATTTATATTTTTTAGTAGGAAAATAATTTCACTATACACAGAAAAGCACATTAAAGTACACAAATAAAACAAATAACCATGCATTCTTATGTAGGCTATATATAGTAATAAAAGATAGTGTGTTAACATGAACATTACTACACTCATATTAGATATATAATGCTTAACACCTTATTGCGTATTATGTTTGTATACGTTTATTAATTAGAGGAATTATAAAGTATTAACAATTTGATGAAAGGAACATTAATGACACCTATTAATTTAAATATATATTTAACATCATATTACCATGGTTCTTAGTAGTGTACTGTACACCATGCCAGCACGAAACTTACCCTGATATACATTTTGTAATCAGGGGCCTGTTGCATAAACATAGCCAGTAACTTAAGTCTTTGTCTAACGATTAGTCTGACTAGCTAAAGACGCCATAGAAAGCCGGCTGCATAAAACAAACTCACAGTTGTTGGTAAGACAGTCTAATTCCTATTGGATTGTGGGAAAAATAAGACCCTGAACAAATAAAAAAAATGGCCGACTGTGGACGCTCAATACAGTTTTCATTCGCTGAAAATACTTGCTTGTTAGAGGATTTCAATGCTTCAAAATGTATCCTAAAATGTTCATTAAATGTATCATCGTAGAAGTTAAAGTCTTCTACAAAATCCCCTTTCAGCCCTCAACTGAAGCCACCACTGGCTCAGCTGACAGTTATTTTCCATGGTAACATAGAATGTAAACAAAACGTTAGCCTAGCGGTGTGCTGTCTTACATTTTGGTCTTAAATTAGACCGATCGACATTTTTATGCAACTGACTGAAAAAGAACAAAATTTTAGACGACTAATTAGTAAGACTAGTCTAAAAAAAATGTTATACAATGGGCCCCTGATATACATTTAGTCATGTTTTTATTGCCTTTTTTTTTTTATGGAACAATATATTTCTTACACATTTTACATATGTAGTGTATATAAATGTAAATATACGAGTCCATCATAAATTCACAGTATGCCCACCTCTTCAGACACTAATATTCCACTGCTTCAGTCTCAAGCCATACAAGCCATGACCTCCTCATATACATGCTCTTGACATGCACTGTTGTTGTTTCTACCTTCGTCTCCTGTTGTTTACTGGCGATTACATCTTCTTGCACTTCTTTGTGTTGCTACATTGTGGACCCGCTAATTAGTGGAAATAATTTCAGTCGCATGCACATATTGCACATTCAGGGTATGTGCAGTTAGAAAAATCTAGCCTTACGTCACGTGTCCTGTACGCAGATGCCTAGTGTTCACATCTAACCGAAATATACTTTGGGCTTTAGATCAGGCCTCACCAGCACTCTCTCTTTCTCATTTTACTAACACTCAAGTGAATGTGATCAGCTGTGCCATTACATGGTTATAGACAGACAGACAGATAGACTGATCGATCGATCTTAACAACCAGTCATACAATTCACTGTTAAATTTAAATGTGGTTATAAGTGTAACTCAGTAACTTTATGCTCTTTCTTCCATTAACAGGATGGTAGTCACCCTGTATGCAATTTAATGTTGTGTTTTGATACACTTACAACAGCAGTGAGACTTAAGGGCTTTGAATATTTAGACCACTGTTGCCATCTGTGTAAACAGCTGAATGGAATAGAGTTTAACTGTGCATGATGTACCATAACAACAGTGAGAATGAAAGCACGGCTGAATGGAAGTGAAAAGAATCCATGCATCTCAAATCACAACCCTCGCTCTGTGATTATAAGCCTGTATGTTTGTTGTGCCTTGTGACATTGTTTTATTACCTGTACAATTTGAGCTAAATATGTTTATTTTTTTAAGGAATCACTCACTTTTTAAGATTTGTTTAAAAACCAAGTTCGAATCCAGGGCGTGCTGAGTGAATCCAGTCAGGCTTCCTAAGCAATCAACTGGCCTGGTTGCTAGGGTGGGTAGAGTCACGTTGGGTTAACCTCCTCGTGGTCGCTATAATGTGGTTCTCGCTTTTGGTGGGGCACATGGTGAGTTGTGTGTGGATGCCGCGGAGAATAGCGTGAAGCCTCCACACACGATACGTCTCCGCAGTAATGCCCTCAACAAGCCACGTGATGAGATGCGTGGATTGACTGTCTCATATGTGGGGGCAACTGAGATTCGGCCTCCGCCACCCGGATTGAGGCAAGTCACTACGCCACCACGATGACCTAGAGTGCATTGGGAATTGGGCATATCAAATTAGGGAGAAAAGGGGAGAGAGAGAGAGAAAAAAGATTTGTTTAAAACTAGTTTACTCACAGCTTTCTCTGTGATTAACCTAACTTAACCCTGACCAACACTAACCCTAACATCAAAACAATTACAAACATCACAATTACAATTTATATTAAATCACCAGCAAGTTTAGGGAGTAAAAAACACATTTATAATGCTTCACTACTCAGATGCCTTTGTTTGTATGTAAAGTATGTCAACAGTGTATATACAGGTAAACAATACTGGAATCATTGAATTTTTGTAATGTTGCCTTTATAGTGACCTTTGCTTCATACAGTGTTTGCCTAAAAGTTCTGAAGCAGAGAGTGTGGTGAGAGCATTTTATCTTCCTTTATTCTCCCTTTTAACTTCCCCTCCCCTCCATCTATCTTTTTGCCCCTAGCACTGTTTTCACCCCACATAATGGGGGAGTTTCTGTTCATAAATCTTGATTTGTTCTGTGACTGCCTGATTGGCCAGACCTGTATTTTGTCATGGCTTAACAGCAGCCTTGCCATGCTTCAAGATGCCCCCCTTTGGCAGTGCAGCCCATCCTCACAACCCCGAAGCCAGAGTAATGATATTTAAACACTGAAGGCCATTAGCAAGACCTATAACTCAGGTCCCAGTTCTCCACCACTTAGGGTAGATTGGGATGTAGACAATCTCTACCATCTCTGTTCTCTTTTTGCCCTGTGGTCTCATCAGTAGGATGAAAGGAGGAAGGATAAAACAGTTAGGGAGACCCCCTTTTGGCAAATTTATAACTAAGTTAAGAGAGCAGAACATACTATTGACTCACTGCCCTTCCTATACAGCTCACAAAACATTATGTGGTAAGAGGTGTGTCTGAGTTTAAGCATTGCTGTTGCACTTTTTATGCTAACTAGAAACGGTTTAGGGATTTGTGAAACTACATATTTTTAAAATTGATTAGTTGGTGGGTTCTCTGAACAATAAGTCGGCCCTGTATATTTACACTGGTTCAGGGTCATGTCCCTTGGACACTGATCAGACATTTCTTAAGGGATGTTCACACAGGTGTCTCTCTTGCATTCTACAACAGCTGGACAGAGTGGAACAGAATGCATTAGAAAGGAATTATAAAAAAGAAAAAATCTAAAAAGTCATCTTAAAAATGCAACACTCATTTCGTTCACAACTGTGCAATATATCTGCATGAGTAGATAGACTGACAAATAAAATAATTTGAAGCCCGATTTAAAGCAAAGCATTTAATTGTGTTGAAATGTATTGTTGAAGGTGGTGGATTTGTAGCAAAAACAGTGCTTTAAAGAAGATTAATTTCAGAGATGCTAGCTGGGTTTGCAACATGTATTTTTAAGGCAAATTTAGAGATATCACATAAAAAATGCTGGATGGAAAAATCAAGATGCAAATAAAGTTTCCAAAATGTGCATAAAAAAAGTATACGCTTGCTTGAGGTGGATACATTTTTTATTTGGTAAGAATACATATGTTTATACCATGTGTCTGTTGAATGCTTGATTCTGATTGGTTGCCAGACGTTCTAAGGTGTGCAATTATTTTCCAGTAAATGCACGGCTATGAAGTAGTTCCAGGTATTGACCGCATAATGGTTCTATATCACTTCGCCAAATAATTTCAGTTATTTCAAAGAGCCATACAGGCTACCACAGCAAAATAACCATATAAAACATATTTACCAAATATATTCCAATAGAATTTATATAAGACTATAGATGTGCATCAAAAAAGTAATGTGTAATGGTTTTTGCGATATTCAAATTTTTCACATTAATTATCAACTAGCCAGTTGGTGGATGACTACTCGACTGCTCAACCATTCTGACTCTTGCACATAGAATAAAATGGTTGCATTGCAAGAATTTTTAATATTGTAGTAAAAATCTTAAGTATAGTATTTTGCTTAGATTAAGTACAATAGGATTCAATTAAGCAGATACAAACTGTCACAATGCAATCAATCACAATTCAAAAGCATGCAGAGTGATCAATACATTACAGACATGAGATTAGAGTGTAGGAGGAGCATCTTGCCTTGCGATTGATGTAGATCAGTGATTGAGAGGCAAGAGGGAGATTTGCTTCATTTAGAGTAAGTGTAGTCATCCGTTATAGACCTGACCCAATGTTTTCTTAAAGTCTTTAACCCAAAACTCTTTGATGAAGACCTTATACTGACATTAAGATGGCCCCTGCTTAGATGAACTGCCAGCTGCGTGTCAAGGGTCATTTGAAAGTGATTGTGACCCTCTTGTGGACCCCAGAGTGCCACACCACCTCTGTTGCTGTAATTAATGCCTTGAGTTTCCATGGACTTTGATGAACCACTTTCCTCTTTCTGTTTTTGTGCTGGAGAAACCAGTAATGGTTGTGGGTTGGAACTAGAATACTTTATGGACTGTGAAAAATAACGCTCACACACCCACACCAAAGGAACGGCTTCAGAAAGCCACAAGTACATAATTGATTTTCCTGAAACTTTTTTTTTTATTATATATTTATTTAAAGGAAAATTTGTGTTTTTAGATTCTGTTCACCATTTGTTTTTCACCACTTTTAATCTTCTTTTTGATTTCACTGGTTCATTTAAATGTTCCTGTGGTGTGACAAATTAATTTTTAATAGGAATTATTTTTTGCTAAATAAATATGAGGTCATGAAAACTTCACAATATTTATAACACCATTTGGAAATAGTGTTTAAAGTAGTTTTAGATGGAGTTTAGCATGTCACATGACAGGACAGTTTAAAATGAGTGGCCACAATTAACATTTGACCTTCAAGTCCCTTGATGTAATTTGCATTATCTGCATAAATTCAAAACCATTTAAGAATAACTTTTTTAAACTCAAAACAACTGTTAGAAGTAACAAAATAAGAGCATTACACCACAGGACAAAAATTTCGGTAACACTTTACTAAAAGGTTCCATTTGTTAACATTTGTTAACATTTGTTAATGCTTTAGGTATCATGCACAAACAATAAACAATGAACAATATTTTTAAACAGCATTTACTAATCTTGTTTAATGTTAATTGCTAAAAACAAAATTGGTCATTGTAAGTTAATGTTAGTTCATTTTGCACTACCTAATGTTTACATATACAACTTTTAATTTTAAAAATGTATTAGCAAATGTTGAAAATATCATTAACCAAGATTAAAAAAATGTTTTAAAAGTATCGTTCATTTTTATTCATGTTAACAAATGTAGTTAACTAATATGTAACAAATTAAACATTATTATAAAGTGGTACCGTGATTTCTTTAAAATAGCATGGGAGGCAAAACTCTTTTCAAAACTGTCCTGGACTGCTTGGCTTACTGTAGGTCCCATGTCAATTCAGTAGGTGTTCCATAAAAATTTAATATCTAAAAATCAGGCTTTGTAGACACTTTTCTTGAGGCAAATAAACTATTGTACCACAATCTTTTATGAATCATATTTTCAACAAGTGTCATCTAATATGATAATAGAGCCCTATGATGAATCCATTGTTTTTGTATTTATTTTAACAAAATAATTATTTTAAACTGTTTAAAACTGGGGACACATTAGTTAAGGCTGTATTTCCATATTCCACTCAAAATTGCATTATGAAATTGAGGCATATATGTACATTTCATGCAAACTAACAAAACTAACCATGTATTCTTGAGGGTTTCAGCTAAATCAAATCTTCAAAAGGTTTCATAATGTAATGTACAATCACTATTAACTAGGTAAAAGAATGATTATATCAAGTTTAGTCAGACATATTTGTGTTAGTGTTCTTTGTGTTGACAGCAAGTACAATAAGTGTCAGCTAATCAAACGTGAAATATCTCTAAGATCTCATGTCCCTAGTTCGAGAGCTTTAGATGGAAAAATCTTGATGCCATGGCCCTTAATACTGAACCAGATGTATTGGAATATAATCCAGTAATCTGCAGCCTGCAGAGGAAGAGGGAAAATCACTTTTAAAATATAAATGCAACTAATGACCTCTTTTCCCATGGACAGCTTAAGAAGGCACAGTCCACAATCCAGAGCACTGGAGCATTGGAAATATATTAATGGATTGTATAGTTACTGTACAGTCCAGGATGTCAAATGTTAGGGAAAAGGAAACAAGGCATAGAAAAATAAAGGCATAAAGGCATAGAAAAAAGAACGTAGAAAGAAAGAAAGAAACAGAAAGAAAGGAAAAATAAAAAAGGGTACACTGTAAGCCCGGACAAATTCATTGGAAAAAGTTTAATAAAGTATTTTTTCAGTAAACAGTAAATAAGTAAATTTTTGCATCTTAAGGCATGCACATATTGCAAAGTAAACTAGTCTAGTAAAGATAACTAGTGAGGGAGGCAAATAGACCTCAACACTTGACACACTCACTTTAGTAATGATGACGATCCACAAACATAAATAATTAAAAAGATGAGCTGTGAACATCATCACACAACTATTAACTAACAGTGATGACAAAAACAACAACATCAGCACAGATAAAATTTGCAAACAGCAAACAATAAGCCTATAACTGTAACACTAACCAAAAATTATATATAGACCACAATATATGCTGGGATCTGGCAAATCAGCAACATTTTTCAATATTAAATAGTTTGTTTAGACAAATTTGTTAAGGTAGTTGGGACAAAATTTAGTGTGATATTGTTTGTCTAACGTGTTTAGATTCAAAGTAATTTACATTTCTCAGTCTTGAAGAATGTGCGATAAATGATGCGGCATTAACTGACACTGATTTGATTTGATTTGATTCAACATATGTCTTTGAGTTGATTTGGCAAATACGCTTGTTAAAGGTGCTGTAAGCGATTTTAGCCATTGTAGAATTTCCATAAAATGAGCCATTGGATTAGCAACGCCCCCTTGTTTCCAAAAACCCACTCTCCAAAGATATCAAATGAGCTTTATTGAGACTGATGTTGAGCAGAAATGGTTGTCAAAAACAACAGTAGCAAAATAGCACCCTCAACGGACAACTGTTATGAGCAAACAAGCATAAAAATGGCATTAAGCCTCAAGAATTCGCTGCAACTACAATACTATGAGAATGTGCAAAACGATTGACAGGCAGAGAGCGTTATTGCCCACAGACACATTTTTGTTTGATGTTAACACAATCTAGTGCTGTCACAGAGACAGGTGAGATATCTCACGACACTTATTCCATTAATATCTTTCAGGGAGTAGGACATTTATTTATTTTTTTGCATACCTTTCCATGAAAAAAATCGCTTAAAGCATATTTAATTCCACTTAAGTATACAAATTGATTCAATGAGAATGGATTAAAACAAGCTCAGATAAATTTATTGAATTCAAAAATTCCAGTAGAATGAGAAAAATCATTAAAACCATCCACTTAACTCAACATAATGGACATAATTTGTAAGGATTATTGTTTATAGTTAAGGGCTTATAAAGGGGTTCATTAATGAGTAATAGGTCATGTAAAAATGCATTATAAATCATTAATATGCTTTTATAACAACATGAATAAAAAGGGCAACTTTCATGCAATACCTGCCAAAAAATTCAGACATTTTAACTTTCATGTTATAAATGTTTAATAAATGCGCTTATTTATTCTTACCCCCTGGTAATAATGTATAGATTTGCTCTTATGGAAAGAAATTGGAACTTTTATTCACCAAAGTTGCATTCAACTGATCACAATGTATAGTCAGGACATTAATAATGTGAAAAATTACTGCTACAATTTGAAAAAAAATTTCAGAACTTCTTAAACTACTTCAAAGAGTTCTCATAAAAAAAATCCTCCATGTGCAGCAGTAACAGCTTTGCAGATCCTTGGCATTCCAGCTGTCAGTTTGTCCAGATACTCAGGTGACATTTCACCCCACACTTCCTGTAGCACTTGCCATAGATGTGGCTGTCTTGTCTGGCACTTCTCACGCACCTTACAGTCTAGCTGATCCCACAAAAGCTCAATGGGGTTAAGATCCATAACACTCTTTTCCAATTATCTGTTGTCCAATGTCTGTGTTTCTTTGCCCACTCTAACCTTTTCTTTTTGTTTTTCTGTTTCAAAAGTGGCTTTTTATTTGCAATTCCTCCCATAAGGCCTGCACCCCTGAGTCTTCTTTTTACTGTTGTACTTGAAACTGGTGTTGAGCGGGTAGAATTCAATGAAGCTGTCAGCTGAGGACATGTGAGGCCTCTATTTCTCAAACTAGAGACTCTGATGTACTATCCTCTTGTTTACATTTACATTTACATTTATTCATTTGGCAGACACTTTTATCCAAAGCGACTTACAAAAGAGGAAAACATAAGCGAAACGTGCTGTATTACAAAGTATCACTAGCATCATAATAGTATTCAAAACAGAATAAAGTGCAACAGAATTTATGTATTTTTTTATTTTTTTATTTTTTTTTAATGACTGGTTAAGTGCTCATGTTTAGTTGTACATCTGGCCTTCCACATCTCTTTCTGTCCTTGTTAGAGCCAGTTGTCCTTTGTGTTTGAAGACTGTAGTGTACACTTTTGTATGAAATCTTCAGTTTTTTGGCAACTTCAAGCAATGTATAGCCTTCATTCCTCCTGTTTCTTTTTTGCCATTTTTGACCTAATATTGACCTTAAGACATGTCAGTCTGTTGCATACTGTGGCAACTCAAAAACAAACACAAAGACAATGTTAAGCTTCATTTAATAAACCAAATAGCTTTCAACTGTGTTTGATATAATGGCAAGTGATTTTCTAGTACAAAATAAGCAATTTATCATGATTACTCAAGGATAAGGTGTTGGAGTGATGGCTGCTGGAAATGGGGTCTGTCTAGATTTGATCAAAAATTACTTTTTCAAATAGTGATGATGCTGTTTTTTTTTTTACATCAGTAATGTCCTGACTATACTTTGTGATCAGTTGAATGCCACTTTGGTGAATTAAAGGACCAATTTCCTTCCGACACAGCAAAATCTGTACATTATTCCAAACTTTTGGCCGCCAGTGTATGCCTTCCAGCTGTGAAGGTGCTCTCATTATCCAAGGACCTGAGAATTTGAAGGTAATAAGAGCCACACAGAAATCACATTAGCTACGTTAGCTAAAATTTGTTAATATTAAAATGAGTTAAAATGAGTTAGCCTTAGTGCTCAAAGAAATCCTTGGCCCTCATTATTTGGTAGGAGCAGGAATACCTGCCAATACTGACACAATTTGCGCATTATTGATGGTATGGCATAGAAATCCCCTGGTTTGCATGGTTGCAAATACGAATTGTACTATATTAGCCAGGACGTCCTGTATGTTGTTCAGTACCGTATTGAAGCTGAAAAAAATGACCCCTCCCCCTACTTAAACCTTCATCATTAAAAAAAAAATAATTGAATACTACAACAATACACAAATCAACAGAAAAAAAAAATAAAAATACCCCTGGAAAACCTGCTATGACTTTCTCTCCTTTTTCACCTCTCATGATTTGCATCCCTGATCATTATTAACAAATCCAAATTGTACACACAAATACCAAATTAATTGAAAATGTGTTTTACGTTCTTAGGAAAGAAAGTTCAATGAAGAATTTGTCTGGGTGAGACATTCTGGCAAATGTAACATGTTCAACACTTACAGTAATTAGGAATAAGTAATTGAAAAGACACACTAACTGTTTAAATCTTTTTTTGATCTATTCTTTAAAACTAGATTTTGTTTTCCCCTTTTAAAATCCTCCTTAAACAGAAACATAAAAATAGAAATCAGACATAAACTATTAGCTGGTGATTTTGACTGCATTATGACAATAATAATGATGATGATAACGTGTGATCTACCTGTTGAATACAGTACCTGTTGCCTACACACACTAACTGCAATACATGGTAGAATTACACTTTGCAGTGTTTTTGAATCTGAGGTATATCAGATTTAGTTTAATGTTAACCAAAACATAATTCAGTGCATGTGTTCTGATTTTATTTGCTTTGAGAAATGTTTTCTGTAGCAGACAGAGAACACACCTGATTTCTATAAAGAAAACTGAGTTGTTCTACATTAACAGCTCATTTTCTGTTTTCTTAGTAGGGTGCAGTTTAGAGTTTTCTTTTCTTTAGATATAATAACAGCTAGAACAGTACTCATAATATTACTTAAACATGTTCTGTTTTCATTCAAGGCATAATTTAAAGTTTTAGAGATCATACTGATTTTATCTTGACTTTATTTACATATGTGCCCTTGTGGTAATCCAAAAGTAATGAAAAGTATTCGGATTAAATTACTTTCATATTGCTGTAAATGGATTATGTTACTAATTACATTTATTGTTAAGTAATAAGTAATATGTAATGGATTATATTAAAAAGTAACCCTCCCAACCCTGTCCACTACACATTGAAGTAAATAAGCTACTATAATGTTAAATAAGTGTTATTAAGTATTTATAACTTTTGAGGTAAAATGACTCATTGAACGATATTGCTTGAAAGTCACCCTTCTTATTCATGTTGTTTTAAACACATATGAATGGTTTATAATGCAATTGTAAATGAATAATTAGTAATTAATGAACCCTTTTTATAAACCATTGACAAAGGGAACATTAGTTTAAAGTGCTACCAAAAAAGAAAGAATTAATCCCTCATGAAATTATTAAATTCTGTAGTAATGTAATATTACTGTAATGAATGATGGATTGGTAACAAACTTAAATGAAATGAATAAAATGAATAACAAACTTCAAGCCTTTACTGCAGGTGTTATTAAGATTAATGTGGTTAATAACTTTATGGGGAGGAGGATGCTGTGTTTTGGTGGGGGCTGCGCTGTGATTGGCCAGGCACATGCGATCCAGTCCACAGATCAAAAGAGGCCACTTGATGAACGACTGGACAGAGAGTGGCAGAAGAGGGAGAGTTCTGCTGCTCCTCACTTTGAATCATTGATCAAGGTCATTCTCAGTTCATTAATTCTGTCTGGAGAGGGCCTGCCCTCACTTTGTCATGCTAGACACACACACACACACACACACACACACACACACACACACACTTACACAAAGCAAATAATTGATGCCTAGTTTTATGAGACACTGAGTACGTTTACATGGGTAGTTTAATCAAACTACTACATCTCTCACTCTCATCTTGCGTTGTCTCACAACATTATCCTTTGTGCTTATGGTGATGTCTGAAGGCAGAAGACGACGCTATTTGCTCCGGGATTGTTCTAACTATACGAGCTCTGCTTTGCTTCACTTTCATCCTTATAAACTTAGTGTAAAGCGTAATAATAACGTTTAGACTGAGGAGAGATGTCATGAATAAATAGAGGATTAAGAAAATATCTGGTTTGTCTATATTTTCCTAGCGATTGCTGGTATTTTTTTAGGTTTGTTGTCTGTATGTCAGGTGTTGTCACTGGACCTGTTAGTTGCTTCAGGCTGCATATTCAATAACAATCATGCTTTCTGCCTCATTCTGTGAATGGAATCCACATGAAATCTGTAAAAGAAGCTATTTTTACCACTCGATGATAATTAAAAGTAAGATAAATGCAGCAGATGCAATTTGTAATGTTTACATACTACATTCATGGCGCTAACGCTAGCGTGCTAACCTTGGCCATAATATGCACCTGTTATCCTCTTTTGTTGTATTTTATGGTGGAATGTGTGAAAATAGTCCACATAAGATCATGAAAAAGTTTATATATATATATATATATATATATATATATATATATATATATATATATATATATATATATATATATATAGAAATACATTTGATACTACAGCAAATGGGGAGGGAGGAAACAGGGAGAACAAAATTACTTGAAAGGTGTGTTCCGAATAAACGTTATTTTTGAGCCCCACACCTTTCAGCCCTCCACAGCTCTCAAAGTGGATGTAAAGTCTACGAAGGGAATAGGGCATAGGGATGATCACTTCTGAATGAAATTCACACATTTGTTGTTGTTGTTCCTCTCTTCTTCTCTGCTTTGTGTTGCGCTCTTTCACAACTGCTATGTCCTGAACAAAGAGAAATTACGTTCATAATGCCAGTTTTTCCCCATTTATGTGAAAACGACAATGAATACGTTTTTTATTTTACATGTTCTTAGGAGTGCCAACGCTTTCTACATTCTGTGGCTAATTAGCCTATTTCTGGATTGTACATTTCAGTTCACAGAATTTGTAAAAATTGTGTGGTCCCCAAAAACGTGTGTGCATTTTTGTCACGTCCGTAACGCAAGTTGATTTTTCAATCTAAACTGGAAAGAAACATCTAGACTAAAAAAAATTCCTAATGTCTGGACTCTAGTTGCGGAGGTTTGTGATTATACATACAAATGGTTCGATACTGGCAATGAGTACACTAGAATTTCCCATATGCAATTGCATATGGTGCCTCTAAGGAAACATCCTATCCTAAATGGAATATCATAAGGGACTGATTCGGAACACTCTAAAGGGCCGTTCAGATAAAAAAATTGATTGCGCTGAAAACACAAGTGTCTCGAGAAAAAATTGATGTCCCAATGTGATCTCATGAGAACTCTGGTATTTGGTTCAAGCAAACGTACATTCTCTTACGATTGCACAGACACCGAAATGTGCAACATTGACGTATTGACAGCATCTAAACGTCATCATTTTACGTATTAACACCTATAGAAACGTACAAATGTTTACGTGTACTGTTTGAATTCATTAATATTGAATAATTCATATAATTAATCAGTTAATTACATGTAATTTATAATCAATGAGATTAGTTAAATGCCATCACATATTTAACACAGTTGACACTATAATATGATATTTTAATGGTTTCATTGTTCTGTGTGATTTCTGCAGCCCTTTAGAATGTTTTAAAGAATTATACCACTTTAACCAAGACTAAACTTTAAAATGTTAAAATTAATAAAAACTCTGTAATCTTTTAATCATTTATTAAGCATTTCATTTTATTTTTGTTTTTGTTTGCTATGGGACACAAAAGGAGTTTTCAGAATATGCCAAAAAACTAAATAAACCACAAAAAGCACCATAAAACTATAATAAAATGAATCCATAAATTTGTTAGCTATAACCAAATCTTCAGACTGCTTTCTGTGAGGAACAGACACAAATTCAAGCATTTTATTCAACAATCTCCATCCACTGTAACCTTCAACCCGCAATTCAAAAATTGCCACCTCAAAAAACATTACGACCAGCGGTTTCACGGCAGTGATGTCGAATGCTAATTGACTCTCTAGTGTCTCATGACTGTTTGTGACATGCCGTATTCTGCGATGTATGTGTTTGAATGAGGTATCACAGTGCTGTTATGGTGTGGATCAGGATAAGATTTACAGTGATTAATCATTTAAATTCTACTCTCCTCCTCACACAATGCTACTGTATGTCATCAGGGAGCACATCGGATGCAGCGCATTGCCCTTTGGACTACTTTTGTTCTGAATTGTGTAATTTTTCAGAATACATTTTTGTGATTAAATTGATCTGCCTGTTACATGTTTTATATGTTTAATAAACGGGTATGGTTAGGTTTAGGAGTAGGTGTGGGATTAGCAGCTGTATAATATATAGAAATGAATATATTGTACCAAAAATTATTGCTACTTGTGAATTGGGACTACTTGTTACATGTTTTTATATTGTTGAAATGTGGTTATGTTTAGTGGTAGGGGTTAAGGGATCTAAAATATAAAATAAATATAAAACCGTAATAATATAAAAATATATTTATTAACGATAAGTGTATTCAAATATATTTTTAATGGATTCGTCAATATTTTAAGTTTCTAAAGCTGTAAATACGTAAAAATGTTTACATTTTAGATGCTTTCAAATGTCCATATTGTATGTTTTAGTGTCTATCCAAACATACAAACATGTACGTTTAAATGTTACAAATTTTAACGTACGAATTGCTACGTATATTAATGAGATTAGGCTGGAAATCATTTTTAACCTGAAACAGCATCTAAAAACGTGACGTTCCTGTGCAAGACGTTGGTAAAACAGAGAGATGCAGTGCAATGATCCAAAACATCCATCTAGTGCATGTTTACATAAAAAAATAAAAATAAAAAAATAGACGGATGTGTTTATTGTGTTTAGTGTAAACGGCCCCTACTGTAAGTAGTCAGCAACTCCACATAGCCACAAAAAATACTAGGGTAAACTACACAAGAGAAGTGACTCACAAGTGCTACAGAGTTTATTGTTATCACAAAATGTCATCTTATGAATACATATGCTGCCTTAGAATTGGGCCAAAACGAGGTATCTGAGAAGGCAGCATTAAATGTTGCTACCTAACTTTTTGAACAGCTTTCACACCAGGAGTGTGCATCATCTTAAAATGCTGTCTTGACAGGCAGCTCTAAAGATTTTGAAACAAAGGGATCTTGCCACTATAGTTTCCATTTTCCAGCAGCAGCTCAGTTCAAACAGCAAAAAGGTCTTTTAATGTGTTGTAATTTAAAACAAAATTGTTGTTCCCCCAGGACTATTTGATAGTCGATAGGAAGGCATTCATGTGCTAGTATTATTGAAATCACATATGCATGGTTTGAAGAAAGGCTGGGAACCACAGTTCTGTTGTACTCATAGCCAGAGCCACATTGTACATGTAGTGCAGGCACAGAACTGGGTAGCCCAGCCTTGATTATAAAGACGAGCACCAGGCTCCTTCTGTAATGAGCTACAAGGCCCATGCATCACCGTTTGCCTCTGCCAAAACGAAAACTAGACACAAGATGTTTGCCGCCGGCCCCTTAACTTGCCTTTTACCCCCTGTTCGGCTTCTCTATATGCAGAGAGCATCAAATGAAAAACATAGCCTGCTACTATGCATGCTGGTAGCCTGGGGCCGAGAGCACACTGAGTGAAATGTCAAGAAGAAACAACTTAATGTGCATTAGAGACTGGAAGCTGATCTAGATGCCCTATGCAGCAGGCGCCACAGTAGGGGGGTGTTTAGTGGTCATGAAAAGCATACGCACTGACACACACACACACACACACACACACACACACACACACACACACACACACACACACACACACACATAAGAACTTACACACAGCTCGTTTAATTTGTTACAAAACAGGGGCTAAAATTGTTGCATTTCCTTCTTGGTTAGGTTCACTTTCACAAGGCTACATTTCAAAACGGACCAAATCTGTGTTAATAAAAGTGAGCAAACTGTCCCCTTATTGGTCAGAATGTTTGTGTGCTTTTCCGGAATTTAGCTCATACTGTACATCATTAAAAACTGTTAAAATGATATAGGCCTACCTGTAAAAACGTGTCAACCGGTAAAAATTATAGAGTATTGTTTATGTCATGGTTATGCAAAACATTGCTGCATGGTGCAGAATGCACATTCCAGTCAGATGTTGCACTGCATATAAAAATCCGGCACTAGGATTGCTATATGTTGTAAAATTTACATTATGGTTATTTTTATCCATCATCAGTTGCTTTTACATTATTTCTGCATTGAAAAGTGCCTGTTCTCACGGTCATAGAGCTCTCTCTCTCTCTCGCATGCACACAAAAAGACACACATACAAACAGCAGAAAGAGGGCTTTGTGTCTTGACCTGTGTCTGTTTTACTGCTATCCAAAAGAGAGTGAGGATTGTACTAAAATTGCCTTAGGAATTATTGAACAACTCCTATGTTAAACGTGCAATTGTATTAAATATAGTCGCCAAAAGCTATATCCACATTTTGATTATGAATTAAAGTGACGTGCTGACCTACAGATTTCTTCTCCACAGGTCCATCAGGTATGCTCATGGTTTTTATAGGGATATTATTTGGTTCATTGGTCTATTGGGTCGAATTACATTCTCACCACAAGCGAGCCGCTCCAGAGTTTTTTTGCAATCGGACCAGGACTACCTCGTCCAGGTGGTCTCAGTAGGGCTGGGTATTGATACAGATTTCCCGATTCGATTCCGATTCACAAGCTCTTGATTATATTCTGATTTCGATTCAATAACAATTCATATGGGTATATTCCAGGTATAATGTCCCTTTTGCTTACATTTGAAAGAAATTCTCTCCCAGCTAATGCTCTTAATTATACAGGGGACCTTCTAACTAGGTATACGAAAATATTACTTTACTAAATTATATTTTAATAGTTTTTCATCATTTTGGCACATTTTGGCTTTTTAAAGGTGCACTCAGTAACTTTTGTCTTTGTGTCATCTTGGACTTACACTGACACTTAGCGGCATTCAGAAAAAAATGACTGAATGTGCCTTTAAAATGTTACATGTTTATTGTTTAATTGCATAAATTGTACTTTTAAGAAGTATTTACACTGATTTGTTGAACACGAACAAGAAAAACGGTATTTCTGTAAAGAGCATCTGTAGATGAGTGCATGTTAATTGAAAAAGGATTAAATTGGCTTTACCTCATCCCTGCTATGCATGATTAGAATTAAATGTTTCTTTTTTGTTGTTTTTGATCAACAACTGACTGTAGAGAACAGAAAGGGCAATAAAAGAGACATTATTCAATGACAAATGGATGTTGTCTTTTGACACACACAGAATAATTTTTACTCTCAACACACAGTGAAAGGATCTCACTGCTGTATACTGCACTACTATACCACACAATCACTGGTGAGTGAAATCTAAACATTCACCAGCCAGTTGCCAATATACATTTTAGTCGCATAGCGCAAAATTTGATTGCACATGCGAATAAGATGGATCTTGGGAATTAAGAATCGATATCGAGATTGTTTAAATGAAGACTGCAATGCATTGGAAAATCAATATTTTTACCCACCCCTAGGTCTCGGACTGATTGTTTTGGTGCAGATTCGAGTGCGACTGCCGTAATTATATATGCCTTAACAAACCAAACTAAGGGAGAAAATGCACCAGGTTCCGAAACAAATGCTCCAAACGAGCCAGGTGTGAAAATGCTCTTAAGCCCTAGATATATTTCCATTTTGACCCGAATGCTCAGCGTCTGAGTACAGTCGAACGCGAGCATGTCAAAATATACTCTATATTGTGCACGCATTCACAGGCGGTTGGCGCATGTGTGACTGCATGATTATCGCAAAAATCATTATTATTGCCCTTTATATTTTTAATCGTGATTATTAATGTTGATTAAAATAAGTTAAATACTTATTTGTTCAATTTCATACCATTTATTACAAAAATATTTAAACTGTGTCTTTGCCTTGATAATAATGGGAGTGTTAAATTTTTGTTGCACTGCTAGTTTGCAGTATTATTTACAGTCTACATTATAACCGAGCAGCGCAAAATGTAACTAATCCAAAATAACAACAAATTACTTGCTATGCTTTTCACTTCTTTTCAACTGTCAGGCAATTTTTTTGGGTCATCATTAATTTTCATGTGCCACCTCGAACAGAGGTGACATATAAAGCAAGCATTCTGCGCATCAGACTGTTTAAAACTTGCGCATTAAGATTGGCTGTTATTGCTGATAGAACTATAAGCTAATTTACAGTAAGCATCTCTAATTCGACATTACCATTTCATTGCTCAGTGGACATGTCTGGGATTAGTTAGATACTCAACCACTCCAAAAACATGTAAATAGCTAGGGCAGTTCTAGGGTTAGTGGATATTCAGGGCTTTGCCCAGACCTCTGTGGATATATCGGGTTGTACTTTGATGAATTATCGTAATATAATATACTTTATGATAAATGTTTAAACGATACACCTTTGGGCTGTCATTTATGTTGTAAATCTTTAAATATTACTGAAACTATAAATTAAAGGTTGCACTTGCTTTTGTCTCAGATACACTCAAATATCAGACGTTGTTTGAAAAAGTGATTTAGGGTCGAATAATATCAGATGACTTGATCATATTTTATTCTCTCTTTTTATCTAAAAAACATTCAGTGCTTCAGCTCCGATAGCCCACCCCTAGCACTGCCCATGGTAAATAGAAACCTTTGACACAACAGGAGTAGACTTAAATGGAATGATCTAATCAATTAATTTTGATTCCCCTTCTGTCACTCACTCGACGTTGTGTCGATGTAGTGACACTAGGGGTCGTTCTTGAGAGCCCCGAACACCTCAGATTTTTGAGAAAAGGCCAATGAGAATTGGCGGGTGGAATTTGCATGCCACTCCCCTGGACATACGGGTATAAAAGGAGCTGGCTCGCAACCACTCATTCAGATTTTTTCTTCAGAGCCGAGCAGTTGTACTATCAGTGAGCTGCATACTACTGCTGTTGCATTCACCTCTTAAGAAGCATATTCTGTTGGATATATGGCGCATTTCCAACGGCTTTCTCTCCTTCTGCACAACGAGTGCAGATTTCGCCCCTGGGTACTTCGACAGCGCTAAAAGTGTATATTTTCTCTATTAGAGCACACACATTGACGTTGAACGTCTTTTTAAAGATGCGTCTTTATAAAGATGCCTTTCCGTTGGCGCTGGAGGCGATTTGGGGGATTCAATGGGCGCGGCTCCGCTTGGTAAATCCCTGCGGACCTCCCATTCCCCAGCACGCTTGTTTGCCCCCGGCGAGTTCTGAGAGGAGACCAGCTCGCCCCAGGGCCAGCTTAGTGTCCCTTTTGGAGCTCCGGAGCAGGATGAGTGCTCAATCCCTGCATCGGAGAGCGTACTGGTGATGTCAGATGCTGAGGACTCGACTGGGCTGCCACCTTTGGGTCGGCAACCCAGTCTGAGGCTGACGGCGAGATGACCGCCATGCTTGCCTGGGCCACCGTGTGTGTCGGGTTGGAGTGGAACCCCCCCCCCCGGTCCCTTTCTTCCCGGAAGTGCACGACAAGCTGACGAGGTTGTGGAGGGCACCTTTTTCTGCCCGAAACCGACCTCCCAGCTCGTCCGCTCTCACTACCCTCAATGGTGGGGTGGTCCACGGGTATAAGGAGGTCCCTCAGGTGGATAAGGTGGTTGCGGTGCGCCTGTGCCTGCAAAGCGCAGCCACCTGGTGGGATCTCCTGGCACTCCCTTCCAAGGCCTGTAGGACAACGTTGTCTCTGATGGCCAAAGTCTACAGCGCCGCTGGTCAGGCCACCTCTGCCCTGCATGCCATGGCCCTCCTGCAAGTACACCAGGCCAAGGCACTAAAGGAACTGCACATCGGTAGTCCTGATCCCGATGTGATGCAGTAGCTGCGCTCGGCGACCGACCTCGCCCTCCGGGTGATGAAGGTCACAGCACGAGCACTCTGGCAGGTGATGTCCACCCTCGTGATCCAGGAACAGCACCTGTGGCTGAATCTGGTCGAGATGAGGGATGCGGACAAGGTTCGCTTTCTCAATGCCCCCATCTCCCAGATCGGCCTATTTGGTGACACCGTCGAGGACTTCGCCCAGCAGTTCTCAGTGGTGAGGAAGCAGACAGAGGCTATACAACACATCTTGCCCCGGCGTGGCTCAAGATTCCGTGTCCCGTCTGCTCACCGATGGCGTCCCCCTGCGAAAGCCCAGGTGGCTCCGCCTCAGCCCGAGCCCAGTTCTCAGCCCCAGCATAGAGCCCCCCGCAGGAAGCTGATGCCCCCGCCTCACAGGCCGGCACGAGGACCCGGAAGGCTCCTAAGCGCCCCTGAGACAGACGACCCAGGGAGCGAGATGTCTGCTGCAAACCCGGAGCTGGTATCCAGACCACTCCATCCCCGGTGGAGGGCTGGGAGGTAAATCCTTGGTTTCGTTTTCTTTTATGTTTGCCGCACCCCAAACGGGCTGCGGTACCCACATTCTCAAAAGAGCAGTTTCCTCACTCCCTGGGTCACATAGCCAGTGTTTACTACCGCCGTTATCATGGCAACCGGGCACTGAGCACCTGCGACTTAGATGCCGTGAACGCGGGCCCCCCACCTTCGCGTGTCCGGTCACACCACACTCACACCCACGGCCAGGTGGTTGTGAAGGACTACGAGGTTGGTCGAAAAGTCCCTCCTCCCCCATCACCGACCCCTCCCTTCGGGTGCGGTCGCCCAGTCACAGGCTGACGCAGAGATGACGACATGCTTTCCCGGGCAGCCGTGACCGTTGGGCTAGAGCGGAACCCTCCGCTCTCCCCTGAACCCTCACGGCTCGATGATTGGTTCCTGGGCTCGCGGCGCCACACCCCACCCCTGTTCCTTTCTTCCTGGAAGTGCATGAAGAGCTGACAAGGTCATGGGATCTGATCTTTCAGCTTCCCCACCCTCACTACCCTCGATGGTGGGGCGGCCAAGGGCTATTCGGCAATCCCCCCAGTGGATAAGGCGCTCGTGGTGCACCTATGCCCGCAGAGTGCCGCCACCTGGCGCGGGCGCCCAAAGCTCCCGTCCAAGGCCTGTAGGTTTATGTCATCCCTGATGGCCAAGGCCTATGCTGCCGCTGGACAAGCCACCTCCGCCATGCACACCATGGCTCTCCTGCAAGTCCACCAAGCCAAGGCGCTAAAGGAACTGCACGAGGGTAGGGTATCCCCGCCCCGGGATTGATGCAGGAGCTGCGCTCGGCAACTGACCTCGCTCTCCGGGTGACGAAGGTCATGGCGTGGTCTCTCGTGCGGGTGATGTCCACCATGGTGGTCCAGGAACACCACCTTTGGCTCAACCTGGTCGAGATGGAAGAGGCCGACAAGGCACGGTTCCTTGCTGCCCCCATTTCCCAAGTTGGCCAGTCGGCGACACCGTTGATGACTTTGACCCAGCAGTTCTCAGAGGTGAAGCAGCAGACGGAGATTATCCAGCACATCCTGCCCCGGCACGGATCAAGATCCCGCACCCCATCTGCTCATTGCCAAGGGCATCCCCCTGTGGTGACTGCACCGGCTCCGCCGCAGCCCGCCCCTTTGGCCCAGCCCCGCCGTGGAGCCCACCGCAGGAAGCAGACGCCACCCGTCTCGCGGCCGCCAAGAACCCACGAATGGCTTCGAAGCGCCCCTGAGACGGGCGACCCAGGGACGACGAAACCCGCTGCTCTGGAGCTGGTAAGCAGACCACTCCATCCCCCGGTGGAGGGCCGGGAAGAAAATCTTTTGTTACCTTTGCATTTAATTGCACTGCATGTGTGCACGGCCATCATCACAACCACCGTCCACCACTCCATTTTGGCAGGTTTGGCGCTTCAGCGGCGGTCTTCCCGCCCCTGAGCACCCAGAAGTCGTTCAAAGAGAGAACAGTGGTTCCACTAAAACACTTTCAGAGGCTCCTGGGGCATATGGCATCCTTGGCGCCGGTCACGCCACTAGGGTAGATGCATATGAGACCGCTTCAGCACTGGCTTCAGACTCGAGTCCCGAGATGGGCATCGCACCGCGGCACACATCGTGTGGCCATCACGCCGATCTGCCGCCACTTGTTCAGCCCCTGGACAGACCTTGCATTTCTACGGGCAGGAGTTCCCCTACAGCAAGTGTCCAGGCGCATTGTCATTACGACAGACACCTCCAAGCAAGGCTGGGGAGCCGTGTGCAATGGGCACACAGCCGCTGGCTCCTGGACAGGACCGTGACTGTGTTGGCACATCAACTGCCTCAAGTTGCTGGCAGTATTGCTCGCCCTGCGGAGGCTTTTGCCGTTGATCCAGGGCAAGCATGTGTTGGTCCGGACGGACAACACAGCAACAGTAGTGTATATAAATCGCCAAGGCGGCTTACGATCACGTCGCATGTCGCAAATCTCCCGCCATCTCCTCCTATGGAGTCAGCGGAGACTGAGGTCGCTGCGGGCCACTCACATCCCGGGAAACCTCAACGCCACAGCGGATGCGCTGTTGCGGCAGGTGATGCTCAGGGGAGAGTGGAGACTCCACCCCCAGGTGGTCCAGCTGATTTGGAGTCGGTTCGGCAAAGCACAAGTAGACCTATTTACCTCCCGAGAAACCTCCCACTGCCCGCTCTGGTATTCTCCAACGGGGGGCCCCCTCGGCCCAGATGCACTGGCACACAGCTGGCCCCGGGGGCTGTGCAAGTATGCATTCCCCTCAGTGAGCCTACTTGCACAGACCCTGTGCAAGGTCAGGGAGGACGAGGAGCAGGTCACCCTTGAGGCCCCATATTTGCCCACCCAGACTTGATTCTCAGACCTCACGCTCCTCGCAACAGCCCCTCCCTGGCGAATTCCCCTGAGGAAGGACCTTCTTTCTCAGGGACGGGGCACCATCTGGCACCCATGCCCAGACCTCTGGAACCTCCACATCTGGCCCTTGGATGGGACGTGGAAGACCTAAGTGGCCTACCACCAGCATTGGTAGACATGATCACTCAGGCCAGAGCTCCCTCCACGAGGCAGCTTTATACATTGAAGTGGTGTCGGTTCGTGAATTGGTGTTCTTCCCGAGCTGAAGACCCTCAGAGATGCGCAGTTGGGTCAGTGCTTTCCTTCCTGCAGGAGAGGCTGGAGGAATGGCTGTCCCCCTACACCTTGAAGGTGTATGTGGCCGCCATAGCGGCACACCACGATACAGTGGACGGTAAGTCCTTAGGGAAGCATGACCTGATCATCAGGTTCCTGAGAGGCACCTGGAGGCTGAATCCTCCTAGGCCACACCTGTTCCCCTCATGGGATCTCTCTGTGGTCCTCCTGGGCCTTCGTGGAGCCCCCTTTGAGCCGCTAGAGTCAGTCAAGTTGAAAGCCCTCTCCTTGAAGACGGCCCTCCTGATTGCGCTGACCTCCATCAAGAGGGTCGGGGACCTGCAAGTGTTCTCTGTCAGCAATATCTGCCGGGAGTTCGGTCTGGGTGACTCTCACATAATCCTGAGACCCCGGCTGGGCTATGTGCCCAAGGTTCCCACAACCCCCTTCAGGGATCAGGTGGTGAACCTGCAAGCACTGCCACAGGAGGAGGCAGACCCAGCCCTGTCGTTTATGTGTCTGGTGCGTACTTTGCACATCTACTTGGATCGCACGCAGAGCTTTAGAAGCTCTGAGCAGCCCTTTGTCTGCTTTGGCAGACAGCGGAAAGGGAACGCTGACTCCAAACAGAGGCTTGCCCACTGGATCGTGGATGCCATCACTATGGCATATCAGGCCCAGGCTGTCAAGCACACTCCAGGCAATACAAGCACACTCCACAAGGAGTCTGGCATCCTCATGGGCACTGGCCCATGGCACCTCTCTAGCAGACATCTGCAGGGCAGCGGGCTGGGTGACACCCAATACCTTCGCGAGATTTTATGGTTTCATCCCATGTTCTGTCAGGTACAAACTGGTAAGTTCGGGAATATGGACAGCTGGCCGGGTGTGTCGCTTGCGTATAGTGCCTTTCCCCTCCAAAGAGGCGAAGATGTGCGCTGCTTTTCCCATGTGAGTTCATGAACCTGTGTACCCTGGATGTCCTTCCTCCCTAGCCCTGTTCACTAGGACCTTCCCTAGAATTCAGCAGAGGAATTCACAGCCGGAACCAGTACATGTGCTAATATGCCTTACAGGTGCCGGTTACTCCGGTAACCCATTGTGATGTATTTTCCGTGTTACGGTCTCCCTGTCGGCAGACCTGCGTCTCCCTTTGACAGAGCCCTCTCTGACTCGGTCGCCGTGTTTGTAGAGCTCCTCCCCTTTCAGGCAGGACCTACCACCGCACCTCTTCCATGTGCGGCTCTGAGCCCACATGACGTGCTTGCCACATGTTACCTCCCTTTCGGGCAGGATGTGGTCTCCGCGGGGTCTTTTCCCCCTGAAAGAATAGGATAGGAAAAGAACACCTTCCCTAGTGCATATATTGAGCGTTAAAATGGCCCCAGCCAAATAACTTAATACTCTGTGGAGAGAAAACATGGAGAGAAAAGGCTGGCGCGGCCTGCTTCCATACTAGATACGTCTCTCCCCCCCCCCCAGGGATGTGGGGAACTATACGACGTTTTATGGGGCGTTGGGGGAGGCTACGTGCAGACCTGCTTGTACGCACGCAGCAGCTTGCTTGCACCTGCAACAGCAGTCCACATAACACGGTTCAGCTAGTTGTGGCGTTTTGTATAGGGACCCCTAGTGTCACTACATCGACACAACGTCAAGTGAGTGACAGAAGGGGAACGTCTCGGTTACTGTCGTAACCTCCGTTCCCTGATGGAGTGAACGAGACATTGTGTCCCCCTGCCACAACGCTGTACTACCTGCTGAAATGGCCAGGACCCTGTCTCGGCTCCTCAGCACAAAACCTGAATGAGTGGTTGCGACGTATGTCCGGGGGAGTGGCATGCAAATTCCACTCGCCAATTCTCATTGGCTTTTTCTCAAAAATCTGAGATGTTCGGGGCTCTCAAGAGCGACCCCTAGTGTCACTACATCGACACAACGTCTCGTTCCCTCCATCAGGGAACGGAGGTTACGACAGTAACAGAGACGTTATTTATGCAGCCTTATTTTACACTTAATGCACATAAAGAATTACTAAGCAGTTAAAAAAAATTGTTTCCTTTGGTTATGTTTTATGATGCCTAGGGCACCAAGTAAGCCAGTTCTGCCAGTGGTGCCCCCTCAAAAGTATCACAAAAGGTGCATGGCAACTAAAAGCACACTCAAGGAAGACCCAGTTTGTAATCCCAGACACAGTCACAACTCACACATACTCTCTTCTGCCCCAAATCCTGGGACCATGAAGGCAGTGGCAGTCTTAATTAAAGATGATCCCCTGTTAGTATACACATGCTGTTTAGTCATGTATGAGAGGAATCCTGACCCAGTAATTATACAGATCAAGCAACTGTACAAATAAAGACTTATATATATATATTTAATGCTACGCTACAGCTGTCAAACATAAGCAACAATGGAGATTAGGGACACTCTCTCAAGGATTGGCGACAGTCAATATAAACAGCCTCACTGTTCTCATGGAGTCACTCTTGTGTCTGTTTTAAGATAAAAATTTCACTTCATCCTGTGTACAGTAAGTGTACTAAAAATGTCTTAATGAAAATCCAAAAATTCTAAAATGTTTATGTGAAGCTCAGGTTTAGGGGGAGGGTTAGGAGATAGAAAATACGGTTAAAGTTAAGTCCCCACCATGATAAAAACACATATTTGTGTGTGTGTGTGTGTGTGTGGGTGTGTGTGTGTGTGTGTGTGTGGTGTTGTGTTTTCCTCTCCAACAGGGAATCCTGGCACTGCGTGGTTTTGAACATGCAATGGCTCTCATGAATAATTATATTGAATGCAACTTGGCTAAACTCACAAGAGAGCATTGAGCCATTTCAAGTGAATTCAGTGTGCTAATGTGTAATATTGGAAGACCTGGTTATATTTAAGTTTCTCCTTTTATGTAACCTCTATCTGGGAATTTACCCCCCACCATTGTTATTGCCCCACCCAACAACTAATTACCATAGCCAGACCCTTTATAACATCATGAAAAATGCCAATGATCTTTAAGCACAGTCTATTTTTGTAGTATTACATCATTATGCATCAACATTGTCTCACATACAAGGTTTCTGTGAGCATTAAGCCTCATTAAATATCTAGCAGCCAGACAGATCAAACTATAGTGTAATAAAGATATTCTGTATTGCTGTCAGACTCTATGAACATTAATGATTTAAACACCTTTCACCACATGTACAATTGATTTCATGAATTTACACGTTTCTGAAGAAGACTGGTATTCAGTTAGCAGTTCCCTTTAATGTATCCGGCTAACAGTGTTGTCTCATTTAAATCTGGAAACAGACTAAAACATGAGGGTGTATGATTTTTAGGTGGTTATTATGCAAATGAGGCTGCATCCTCATCAGGACTTCATGAAAGCTGTCAGAGTAAATTAGGGATAAACACATCTCCAGCCCCAGCTGTCACCTCTTAGTGTGGCGTCTGCCAGACTGGAGTGTCTTTGGGAAATAGACAGAAGCTATCCCGGCACGGCCTTGTAGAGCATAGCTTAACCTCAGCGCTGCACTGTCGATTCATTTTGCATATCATTGACAATGGTGGGCAACTGAAAGGTGGATGGGGGCTGGATCTCCTTTCTTCTTGGCTATCAATCTATTTCATCCATCCATCCATACAGTAAAAAAATAAAAAATGTTTTGTGAGGTAACCTGAAATGTGCTTGATTTAACATCTAAATTAAATGTTTCATTAAATTAATAATAATAATAATAATAATAATAATAATAATAATAATAAATAAAATAAATAAAATAACATAAAAATGGACAAATTAGGTTACACCATCGAAAGCAGTTTTAATGGGTTAGATCAAATATAAATTCGTAACAATTGCAGGTGACCACAAAAATCGCCTGCAATTCACCTGCACCTGCAGCTGCAATAAATAAATTAAAAAAGAAGAATTAAATAAAAAGAAAAGCAATCTGTTTGTGGTCCTATTGGTTCTGATTCTGTTAGTTTTTATAAGAATTTTACATTATTTATTTATTTTTTTACACTGTGGCTTTATTTTCATGACAATTAGGATACATTTTCTCCCTCCATCTCCCAATTCTCGGTAGCATGTTGAAATGCGAAAAAAATCTCATTACTGTATCTTCATCATCAAGTTATGATATTGAACAAACACAATCTTTATAACACACAAATTATTGTATTGTTCTTGTACATATTGAATACATCATTAAAACATTCACAGTGTGGTTGGAAAAAGTATGTGAACCCCTAGGCTAATGATATCAACAAAAGCAAATTAGAGTCAGGAGTTGGCAAACCTGGCATACAATTAATGAAATAAGATTGGAGGTGTGGGTTAGAGCTACCTTGAATTATAAAAAGCACTCAAACATTTTGAGTTTGCTATTCACAATAAGCTCTGCTGACATCGACCATGCCTTGCAAAAAAGAGATCTCAGAAGACCTATAATCAAGAATTGTTCCTTTGCATAAAGCTGAAAAGGGTTACAAAGTTTTCTCGAAGAGCTCTGATATTCATCTGTCTACAGTTAGACAACTGTTCTATAAATGGAGACAATTTAGTACTGTGGCTGCTCTCCCTAGAAGTGGCCGTCCAGCCAATAGGACTCAAAGGGCACACCGCAGAATGCTCAGTGAGGTAAAAAAAAAATTAATAAAACCCTAGAGTGACAGCTAAAGACTTGAAGGAATCATTGGAATTGGTTAACATCTCTGTTCATAAATCTACTATACGGAAAACATTAAACAGGCATAGTGTCCATGGCAGGACACCACGAAGGAAGCTGCTGCTTTACAACAAATACATTGCTGCGCACCTGAAGTTTGAGCACCTTGACACTCCACAACGCTACTGGGAAAATGTTTTGTGGACTGATAAAACTAAGGTTTAATTGTTTGGGAAGAACACGCAGCACCCTGTATGGCCTAAAAATGGCACCGCATACCAACATGAAAACATCATCCCAACGGTGAAGTACGGTGGAGGGAGCATCATGATTTGGGGCTGCTTTGTTGCTTACACTGTTTAGAATTTATTTTTCCCTCTGAACGAAGAATGAATAAGAACTTCTCTGGAAGTATATTGAGGTCTTAAGAATATGGCTGAGCTGAAGCAGTTCTGTAAGGAAGAATGGTCCAAAATTCCTTCTGAACATTGTGCAGGTCTAATCTGCAGCTACCGGAAACACTTCGTTAAGGTTATTGCTGCCAAAGGAGGATCGACCAGTTATTAAATCCAAGGTTTACTTACTTTTTCCATACCACTGTGAATGTTTTCTTGTTTAATGGGATTTGTTCAATAAAGAAATGAAATGAACATGAAAGATTATAATTTTTTGTGTGTTGTTAGCTTAAGCACATTGTGTTTGCCTATACTTGTGACTTTGATGAAGATGAGATCACATTTTATGACCAATTAATGCAGAAAACCAGCTCACATACTTTTTCTTGCCACTGTATCTTGAAATGATGATTTGTATTACAGTAATTAGCAGGACATTATTTAGCATATTTAAACAAGTTTTCAAACAAATAAATCTATTAATTAATTAGTTTTGTGGGTCCCGATTCCCCAGTCCAGCTTGTCGAGGCATGTGTTTAGATGTGTGTTAGAGTGAGTGTTTGTGTATATGTACTGTATATACACAAATCTCACTGAAGGGGTTAAAGTGATCCATGACTATCTGTCAGCTTTAGAGCATCTTAATCTGCAGTCTTGATTATGTTCTTTCAGACTGCACTCGACTGATCCAGACCCCTTCACTCCTCCGCTCAGACGCATTAGTGGCACTCTGCCCAGGTAAATCTTCAAGGAAATCACACAGGAGACAGAAGGGTGACAATCGGTCAGAGGGATGAGGTGGACTGTGTGCGGACACATTATGTGAGAGCTTATTTCACCCCCTAAGCCATATACTGTGGCCAGATTCACTGCACTCCGCCCACAGATTACTGTCATGAGGATATTAAAAATATTTGCCAAGAATCCTTCATCTCCTGATGCAAAGGAACATTCCACTGAGCTGGGATTTTGCCCTTGTTCAAGCCAGGTTGCTGTTGCACTAAAATATCCTCCTGCCTCTAATCTCAAACCTTGTTGTAGTCACCATACATTTCTTGACTTCCCATCTCAAATTATTTTGTCCTTTGGTAAAATAATTGTATACTATCACAATGTTCCCAATGAACTTACTGTAAAGATGACCAGTGTTACTGCCTACAGCACTTTAAAGGGGTAATATTCATAAAAACTGAGTTTTACAGAATTTGAATTTGTAGAACGTAACCAAAGTTCCTCCCCAGCCGAGAAAGACCATCTACAGTATTTAAATCAAGCTGCAAAAATGACTAATTTCTGCAACTTTCTGATGTCACACAGGTGAGCACATTAACACATGACCACCCTAATATGCAACAATGCCTATTAAAAAAAAATATTCATAAACATCAGAAGCAGAGGATACTATTATTATATAAATATTGTTTCTCATTGTACATGTAAAAAGGGGATTTACATTTAGCAAGTGGTTAAAACAGTATATTTTACTGACCTCGTGTGAATTCTACTCATAGAATGAGGCATAAAGTCATTGATAACACATTTAAATGTCACATTAGTTACGGTTTAACTGAACATTCTCATATTTAAGTTTACTTCTAAACGACTCCTACAGCGGTGTGGCAGGTGTCTGAATGTTTGCAAACAGTATACTGTTGCTCGGCTGTTTAGAACTTCTTTTTACCCCTGAACGAAGAACAAAGAACTTTTACAGAAGTATATTGGGGCCTTAAGGCTTAAATGGGCAAGGTTAGGGTTATATAGGTTAGGGTCATGTAGGTAAGATTAATGTTATATTGTTAAAGTTAGGGTAAAGAAAGGGTTATATTAATATGGTAAGTGTTATATGGGTAAGGTAGGAGCTATATGGGCAAGTTTAGGTTTGTATGGGTAATAGGGTTTTGTGGGTAAAGATAGTGCTATACGAGTAAGTTTAGGATTATGTAGATAATGTTAGGGTTATATGGGTAATGTTAGGGTTATATGGGTACACTCCCCGACCACTTTATTAGGTACACATGTACATCTACTTATTCATGCGATTATCTAATCAGTCAATCGTGTGACAGCAGCGCAATGCACAAAATAATTCAGATACGGGCCAGGAGCTTCAGTTAATGTTCACATCAACCATCAGAAAGGGGAAAAAAGTGATCTCATTTATTTTGACTGTGGCATGATTTTTGGTGACAGACAGGCTCGTTAGAGTATTTCTGTAACTGCTGATCTCCTGGGATTTTCACGCACAACAGTCTCTAGAATTTACCCAGAATGGTGCTAAAAACAAAAAACATCCAGTGAGGGGCAGTTCTGTGGAAGAAAATGCCTTGTTGATGAGAGAGGTCAACAGAGAATAACCAGACTTGTTTGAGCTGACAGAAAGGCTACGGTAACTCAGATAACCACTCTGTACAGTTGTAGTGAGCAGAATTGTATCTCAGAATGCACAACACGTTGAACCTTGAGGCAGCCAAGAACAGCTTCTATCAGCCAAGACAAGAAAGCTGAGGCTGAAGTGGGCACAGGCTCACCAAAACTGGACAGTTAAAGACTGGAAAAACATAGCCTGGTCTGATGAATCTCGAAATCTGCTAAGGTACACAGATGGTAGGCCCACTGCAGCCTTAGCTTTCTTTTCTTGACTGACAGAATTGGAACCCGACATGGTCTTCTGCTGTTGGGTTATATTATATTGGTGAGGTAAGGGTTAAATGGGTAACATGGTATTATTGTAGTAGTTCACTTCAAAAAGAAAAATGTTTTCATAATAAACTCACTATCGAATCATTCCAGTCCCATATTTTCTTTCTTTCTTGGAACACTAAAGGAGATCTTTCCCTCTTTTTCCCTTCTGCCAATGGTCTTACATCTCATTCCCACTAGTATTTAATTAAAAAAATTGTGCCTTCAGACATGACCAGGGTTGATGTCACTGATGGAAAACGGCATTGGTTCTGACATGTCATGTGATTGATTGTGACAAGTTGCGTTAAAAATGCAACTGCAGGGGGAAGATTATCAGTGAATAACAGCTTAAATTGTGGTCTATTTCTCACACATAGTTATCATATGATTTATGAAGACTCAGCATGTAGTGCACAATTCATTATGGACTAATTTTATAATACTATTAAGTTACTTTTCTGTCCTTTTTGGAGCTAGGCTGTATAAATCACCATCAATCACGTTGTATGAAAAAGGGCAGCTACTTCTACTTTTGCATTTCATGAAAGTAAGAAAATAATATGGGGTCGGAATGACTTGAGGATGTTAAATGTTGAGATGAATTATTATTATTATTTTCTTTTTCTTTTCTTTTTTTGTGGACTATTCCTTTAACAGAGGGTTGCGGCAAGTAACAGGCATGTGATCAGTATAAGGGCAATAAACTTGATCTGACCACTTTATGCACAATATAGGTTGCTGATGACATGCTTTGGGGAGATGAACAAATAGAATGTTCCCTTTTGTAAGAACATCCAAAATAATCAGAAATAATAATTGAAATCACATCCTGTCTGTAAAATAAAGGTGAAGGAAAGTTGGGTGACTGAAAATACATAATTTTCTGCAATAGCTATTGTAATTTTTGTTAGCTTTTTGTAAACAACAAGTGTAAACTTACTGAGTGACAATTGCAGTGAGACTAACCCAAATACAGCACACAAAATAAGTTCTAGCCTACTTATTGAAATAAAAACAGATATATTCCTGAAAAAGTAAACTGAAACAAGTTTGTAATTTGGATCAAAAGGAGGAAGGGGAAGACGGCGATTCCCACACAGGAATGTCCTTTTATTGAACTCAAAAACTCGTTCGCTTTACAGGGCAATGGTACAGATTTACAAAGCACACAAACTCAAGGTGCTTCAATATAAAAAAACAACGGCAGCGGCCAACACACATGCAGCTTCTCAGCTGGGCTCTCCCTCCCTTTCGGTAGATTGGGCCATCTTTTATCTCCTCTGCCTCTCACTGTGAACATGGAAATGGTCATTATTCACAGTTCATCTCAGGTGGATGTCCTTACTGCTTTCTCTCTCCCCAGACGGGTGCTCGACCACACCCTCACCTCCACATACCCCTATCGCCCTACTCAGACCGGGGGAACCAGCCGGACTGCCCACTCCCTCCCTTTTCTGGAGAGGAAGTCCACAACAGCCATCTGTGCCCCTGGTCTGTGGACCACCTCAAACTTAAATGGCTGGAGTGCCAGATACCAATGGGTGAACCGGGCATTGGCATCCTTCATGCGGTGGAGCCATTGGAACAGGGCATGTTCCGAACAGAGGGTGAATGATAGTAGTGGAGAGTGAGGACCGCCCACTTGATGGCCAAACACTCCTCCTCTATGGTGCTGTACTTCGTCTCTCTCATAGAGAGCTTTCAACTAATGCACAGCACCGGGCACTCCTCCCGCTCCACCACTTGGGACAGAACAGCACCCAGCCCCCTGTCTGATGCATCCGTCTGTAAAACAAAAGGGAGAGAGAAATCAGGGTAATGCAGAAGTGGCCCGCCACAAAATGCAGCTTTTACCTGCGTGAAAGCTTGTTGGCATGACTCCATCCACTGGACTGGGTCTGAGGCTCCCTGTTTAGTGAGATCAGTCAGTGGGCTGGTGATGTCAGAAAAATTAGGCACAAACCTTTGATAATAGCCGGCCAGCCCCAGAAACTGTCTCAAGTCCTTTTTGGTCTTGGGTGTCGGGCAGGTCGTGATCGCTGCAGTTTTATAAATTTGGGGTTGCACCTGACCGTGACCCAAGTGGAACCCCAGATACCGTACCTCCACCCGCCCAATTGCGCACTTCTTTGGGTTTGCTGTGAGCCCCGCTCTTCGCAGTGACCTCAGAACCGCCCTCAGATGCTGCATATGCCATTGCCAATCATAACAGTAAATAATGATATCATCCAAATAAGCAGCAGCATACGCAGCGTGCGGTCTGAGGACTCGGTCCATAAGATGCTGAAACGTAGCTGGGGCCCCAAACAAACCGAATGGAAGGGTCACAGATTGGAGTAAGCCAAACGGTGTGCAGCAGGCTGTTTTCTCACGGGACATTGGCGTCAAGGGGATCTGCCAATACCCATTTGTCAAACCCGTTGTCGACTATAAGTGAGCTGAGCCCAACCGATCGAGCTGTTCGTGAATACGAGGCATTGGATAAGCATCAAATTTCGACATTGCATTGATCTTTCTATAATCCACACAGAACCGGACCGAGCCATCACTCTTAGGCACCGGAACCACCGGGCTGGCCCAATCGCTGTGGGGTTCTTCTATTACACCCATATCGAGCATGGCCTTTAATTCTTCACGTACTACTTGTTTCTTGTGTTTGGGTAAGCGGTAGGGACAACTATGTACCACTACCCCTGGGGTTGTCTTGATGTGGTGTTTTATGAGATTAGTGCGGCCGGAGAGAGGCGATAACACGTCAGAGAAATTCTTTTGCAACCAGGCAAACTCCGTAAGTTGTGACAGCAAGAGGTGGTCTCCGCAAGGACCGGGGTGAACAGATTGGCTTTTAACTCACTTCTGGACTGACCCCTCCCCCTCCGGAACTACCGTCACCAAGGATATGAGGACTGCCTCTCTCCATGGTTTTAGTAGATTGAGGTGGTAAATTTGACGAGCCCTACCTCTATTTGTATGCACTACTTCATAATCGACTTCCCCAATTTGCCGTGTGACCTCAAAGGGCCCTTGCCACTTTGCGAGTAATTTAGAGCTCGATGTGGTTAGCAATACAAGTACTTTATCTCCCCGTGCAAACTCCTGTAGCCGAGCTCCCCTGTTATACAGCCGGGACTGATGTTCTTGTGCCTGTAGCAAATTCTCCTGTGATAGTCACCCCAGTGTGTGGAGTTTTGCTCTCAGGTCAAGAACGTATTGAATTTAATTTTTGCTCTGTGAAGGTCCCCGTGGAAAACCCTGTGGAGGCTTGCGGGACCTCTCGCACTGCAAAAAACAAAGGTTCGAGCCACTTATCCCAATAAGGGATTCAAACTTACGAATCATATTTTTAAGGTCTTATTAAATCGTTCAACCAAGCCGTCCATATGTGGGTGATACATGCTTGTCCGAATCGATTTAATACCCAATAATTCGTACAGTTCGCATAGTGTACGTGACATGAAAGTAGTGCTCTGATCAGTGAAGATTTCTTTCGGAATCCCCACTCAGGAGATTATTCTGAAGAGTGCCTCCACAACACTACGTGCTGAGATGTTGTGAAAAGGCACTGCTTCCAGGTATTGCGTTGCGTATTCCACCAGAACCAACACAAAGTGATGCCCGCGTGCTGCCCATTCTAATGGCCCAACGTGGTCCATGCCAACTCTGTCAAAGGGAAACTCAATCAACGGAAGAGGGCGCAATGGCACTTTTGGAGTGGCCGGCGGATTCACCAGCTGACATTCGCAGCATGTCGCACACCACCGGCTAACAGCCCTGCGATTGCCTGGCCAATAGAAAGGGACCATGAGATGGCTTAGTGTTTTCCCCATCCCAAGTGACCTGCCATCGGACTATGATGAGTCGCCTGGAACAACATTTCCTGACGGCTCCTTGGTACTAACAACTGGATTGTATCTTTTTTTGTCTGAGCATTCTGCGTCACTCAATACAACCGATTGTTTATAAAAGAAAAATACAGATATGTGAGTGCAATGCGTGGCTGAAGTCATTGACCATCAATGACTCTCACTTGGTCGAACGTGTGCTTAAGAGTCTCATCTCGCATCTGCTCCAGAGGGAAATCCCCTGTGAGAATTCCCCTAAGGGCTGGGGAAGCCGAGGCTTCCCACTCCCTTACGTCATCCTGACACGTAGATGGCCCCGGCTCCACCTCCCCATCAGCGCATTGCACACCCCACACTGTCCCACTGTCCCACAACCCCTTTAACGATTCGGAAAAAGCCGGCCAATTAGTACCCAAAATTAGTGGATGGGTGAGGTGGGAACTAACCACAGCCTCAATGTTATGCTTTTGACCCTAAAATAGAATAGTGATGATCATTGCAGGATAATCATAAATATCCCTGTGCACACACTTCACCTGATTATTTGTATCCAGTGCCCCATTTTGAACCAAGCATTGATGAATGGAGGTTTGGTTACAACCTGAATCCACGAAGGCTTGGTGTGCAACCCCCCTAATACTCACGGGCATTTGGTATGTCCCGGCTCGATCGGGGGCAGCCTGTGGAGTGTCAGGAACCCGGATCAACATCCCCACCTCCATCACCGGGCACTGTTCATGGACGTGCTCCCCACAACTCCAACAGTCCGGCCCAAACCTCACGCCCACACCAATGGTAGCAGCTTCCCCCAGCTTCGGGGGATTGTTCCACCATTTCCAGGGGAATGGAATAGGTTGGAAAGAAGGAGGGGAGGGGGTGGGAAAGGGACCAGAGAGAGAGAGAGAGACAGAGCGGCTGCTGCTTCATCTAGCTACGCTGGTCTGCCAAGCTCTGCAAAGCCTGTCGGTCCTCTTCTTGGCCACGAAGGAGCGCCTTGAAGCACTGTTGCTGCTCCGCCCACAGATCCATGAGGGCCTGGTGTTGAGCCTGGTGGATGCTGGCAAGGGATCGGAGCACTTCCTCCAGTGGTGAAGATGACTACATAGCAGCGTACCCTTCCTCCTTATCCCAGGTTTCAGCACCAGTGTATCAAGTTCGTAATTTGGATCAAAAGGAGGAAGCAGAAGATGGTGATTCCCACACAGGAATGTCCTTTTATTGAACTCAAAAACTTGTTCGCTTTACAGTGCAACAAGCACACAAACTCGAGGTATAGCGACCATGAGGAGGTTAACCCAACGTGATTCTACACACCAAAGCAACTGGTCCAATTGGTTGCTTAGGACTGGAGTCACATAGCAAGCCCTTGATTTGAACTTGCGACTCCAGGTGTGGTAGTCAGCGTCTTTACTTGCTGAGCTACCCAGGCACCTGACTGGGCTGTCTTTTATCTCTCCCGCCTCTCACTGTGAACATGAAAAGGTAATTAGTCACAATTAATCTCAGGTGGATGTCCTTACCTCTTTCTTTCTCCCCAGATGGGTGCTCGACCACGCCCTCACTTCCACATAAACTTAAATAATATTAAATTTGGAAAATTTACAGTGTATACAAAATCTTGCATGTCAAGGACAGCGATGTTTAGTGTAGATTTGTCAAGAGGTGGTCTGTGTTCAGAAGCTCCAGGCAATCAGGGAATTGTAAACACTCACATGCACACATATGATCAAACAGGGCTGTAATGTTAATGAGCATGTTAGGAATGTACAAAACTATTTCAGGAACCAAAATATGTAATCAACTGCTGGAGGCATTCTGTCATAAGCAAATCCATGCTTGTGTATTTTTGAATTCACAAGCATGCCAAAAACAATAGCAAGCTCCTTTGAGAAAAAGAACACGAGCTACTTAGTCTTCCAGGAATTCTTGCACGGTCTGTGAAGTATTCTGTGTTGCTCTGAAATATAAAATGTCCAAGTCTACATTTAAGCTCAAGCATGTAATTGCATTACCGTGCAGTTTTGAGTACGACACACTAACTGGAAGCGTGCATGTGTTTGTGTGATTTTTCGTACAAGCTTGTGAGTTGACAGTACGCCTTGGGCAGTGTTGTTGACAGAGAGAGCCAAAGTAATGCATGCAGGGCCGTCCCCTGGGTTTGTGGGACCCTATGCAAAATCATGAAAGTGGTCACGGTGAATGTTGGGGAGTGCAGAGAAGGGTTTGATCTGTAGGTGGCGTCTGTTGATTGCACTCATTCCCTCCCCAAGCTCAGTGTCGCTTGTTTGTAGACTGTATCACTATACTACTATAGTAGTATTGTAGTAACCATTTTTTTGGCAGAATTCATAGTTTAATGCAAGTAATTTTTTTTTTTCTAAGGGAAGGTTAATGTTAGGTTTAGGGGTACGGGTTGTTGTACAGTGTCTGTGGGACAATACAATAACACAATAAACACACTGCAGAGATGCCCATATATTGTATGTTAGTATTTATACATGGGCGCAAATAGTATCTGCCACTATTTGCACCAGGGTTGAGGTGCAAATAATGTCTTCCACTATTTGCACTGGGGTGTAAACAGCATACACCACTATTTGCACCAGGGTGCAAATAGCATCTGCCTTCCCACACACATACACATATTAGCCTGACACATAGCGATGTCAACCGACCAGCGCAACTTTTTTTTATTTTCACCCAATTCCCAATGCACTTTTTAAGTCCCCGTGGTCACGCAGTGATTCACCTCAGTCTGGGTGGCAGAGGACGAATCCCAGTTGCCTCCACGTCTAAGACCATCAACCTGTGCATCTTATCATGTGGCTTGTTGAGTGCATTGCCACAGAGACATAGGGCGTGTGGAGGCTTCACGCCATCCACCGCGGCATCCATGCTCAACTCACCATGTGCCCCACCGAGAATGAACCACATTATAGCGACCACGAGGAGGTTACCCCACGTGACTCTACCCTCCCTAGCAACTGGGCCAATTTGGTTGCTTGGATCCTGGCTGGAGTCACTCAGCATGCCCTGGGATTCGAACTAGCAAACTCCAGGGGTGGTAGCCAGCGTCTTTTACCACTGAGCTACCCAGGCCCCCCGACCAGCGCAACTTAATAAAACAGTTGTGTAGCAACGGGAAAGCTATAAAAAAGAATGGCGACACTGAGAAGTATACTTATACTTAAATCTCGGCAATTTGAAGAGATGTTTCTGCTGACGAGAGCCGCAAACACAGGTAATCCAACACACGATCTCTCTGTTTTCTTTCATTTTTCTCTCATGCACACACACACACACACACACACACATATGTTGGTGCAGCTATCCTTATGAGGACTCTCCATAGACATAATGATTTTTATACTGTACAAACTTTAGATTCTATCCCCTAACCCTCCCCCTAAACCTAACCCTCAAAGAAAACTTTCGCATTTCTACATTTTCAAAAAAAAAACATTGTTTAGTATGTTTAAGCAATTTGAATCATGGGGACACTAGAAATGTCCTCATAAACCACATTTATTCAGCTTCGCGTCCACATTACCACCTTGGGGTGTGCATTATTTTTCAATAATTCAATGGACCTTCATCAATTATTCCTTAAATCATGGAAACTGCAAATATAATAATTACAGCGAAGCACTTTACAATAAGGTTCTATTTGTTGACATAACTAAATGCATTATGTATCATGAACTATCAATGAACAATATAATTTTACAGCATTTATTAATCTTGGACAATGTTAAATTATAAAAATACAATTAATTCATGTCAACATATACAACTTTTAATGCTAAAAATGCATAAGCATATGTAGAAGTTAACATTAACAAAGATTAATAAGTACTGTAAAAGTATTGTTCATTGTTTGTTCATGTTAGCTAAGCAGTTAACTAGTGTTAACAAATACAACTGGACTGTAAACCTATTGCAGTATAAAAAATAAGAAAATGCTGTTTAAAATATCTTTAGATGAAAAAAGTATTAGAACTACCCTCTTTTCTTTTTCGTTTCTTGTATCTTTATGTCAGCAGTGTCTGAATTCCTTCCCCAGATTACCTTGAGAAAACCTGACAAGCACATTGCTTTGACAAGTGCTGTTTCTGCCATCAGTTGAAACAAAGAAAGCCACAAAGACTCAAATAGCCACATAGTATTTTTTCTTTTTTTTTTTTATTATCGTGAAAAGAACATACAAACTTGTGATATACAAACTTAACAACTTAACAAGTTTAATAACTTTTTCAATACCAAACTGGGCAGCGTTTCCCAAAAGCATTGTAAGCCTAAGTAGATCGTAGAAACCATTGGCGCCAATGGTCTCTATGATCAACTTAAGCTTGCGATGCTTTTGGGAAACACTGCCCTGCCCTTTTAAATGAACAGATAACAAAGAACTTGGAAAAGAACCCTGAACTTTTAAAAAAACTACCATCAACACCATAGGTCCATAGCCAAATACAGTTGTGCTCAAAAGTTTGCATACCCTGGCAGAAATTGAGAAATTTTGCCATTGATTTTGAAAATATGACTGATCATGCAAAAAATTTTTTTGAAAGAAGGTCCTTTCTCAGGGGAATTCACCAGGGGGGGCTGTCGCGAGGAGCGTGAGGTCTGAGAACCATGTCTGGGTGGGCCAGTAGGGTGCTACTAGGATGACCTACTCCTCATCCTCCCTGACCTTGCACAGTGTCTGTGCAAGTAGGCTCACTGGGGGAAAACGCATATTCGCGTAGTCTCAGGGGTCAGCTGTGTGCCAGCGTGTCTATACTGAGGGGTGCCTTGGTCAGGACGTACCAAAGTGGGCAGTGGGAGGATTCCCAGGAAGCAAACAGGTCTACCTGTGCTCGACCGAATCGACTCCAAATCAGCTGGACCACCTGGGGGTGGAGTCTCCACTCTCCTCTAAGCGTAACCTGTCGTGACAGCGTGTCCGCTGCGGTGTTGAGGTCGCCCGGGATGTGACTGGCTCGCAGTGACTTGAGGCGCTGCTGACTCCAGAGGAGGAGACAGCGGGCGAGTTGTGACATGAAACGGGAGCATAGGCCGCCTTGGCAGTTGATGTACGCCACCATCGCCATGTTGTCCGTCCGGACCAACACATGCTTGCCCTGGATCAATGGCCGGAGCTTCCGCAAGGCGAGCAGTACTGCCAACAACTCGAGGCAGTTGATGTGCCAACGCAGCTGCGGGCCAGTCCAAGAGCTGGCGGCTGCGTGCCCATTGCATATGGCACCCCAGCCCATCTTGGAGGCATCCATCGTAACCACGACTCACCTGGAGACCTGCTCTAGGGGAACCCCTGCCCGTAGAAATGCTAGGTCGGTCCAAGGGCTGAAGAGGTGGCGACAGATCGGCGTGACAACCACGCGATGTGTCCCGCAGTGCCATGCCCATCTCGGGACTCGAGTCTGAAGCCAGTGCTGAAGCAGTCTCATATGCATCAACCCGAGCGGTGTGGCCACCGCTGAGGATGCCATATGCCCCAGAAGCCTCTGAAAAAGTTTCAGTGGAACCGCTGTCCTCCGCCTGAACGCCTTCAGATAGTTCAGCACCGACTTTGCGCGTTCGTTCGTGAGGCGCGCCATCATCGAGACTGAGTCCAACTCCAAGCTGAGAAAAGAGATGCTCTGAACTGGGGAGAGCTTGCTCTTTTCCCAGTTGACCCAAAGCCCCAGCCGGCTGAGGTGTGTGAGCACCAGGTCCCTGTGCGCACACAACACATCCCGAGAGTGAGCTATGATTAGCCAGTAGTTGAGATAGTTGAGGATGCTGACGTCCACTTCCCTTAACGGAGCAAGGGCTGCCGAAGGGGAGGACCTTGTACTGGTACACCCGGCCCTCAAAAGCAAACCGCAGGAAGGGTCTGTGTCGAGGTAAAACCGAGACGTAGAAGTATGCATCCTTCAGGTCCACCGCCGTGAACCAATCTTGATGCCGTACGCTCACTAGAATGCGTTTTTGCGTCAGCATCTTGAACGGGAGTCTTTGCAAAGCCCCGTTCAGTACTCGCAGGTCCATGATTGGCCGCAACCCACCACCTTTCTTCGGTACGATGAAGTAGGGGCTGTAAAACCCCTTCTTCATCTCGGCCGGAGGGACAGGCTCAATCGCACACTTTTGTAGAAGGGTAGCGATCTCCACACGCAAGGTTGCGGCGTTCTCGCCCTTCACTGAGGTGAAGCGGACGCCGCTGAACCTGAGCGGGTGCCTGGTGAACTGAATCACGTAGCCGAGTTGGACGGCCCGGTCAGCCATCGCGACGGGTTGGGAAGCGCAAGCCACGAGTCCAAGCTCCAGGCAAGGGGGACCATGGGGACGATCTCGACGGATGTACCAGCAGGTGGGGCCTCACGGCTGGGCGGAGCCTGAGTTGCCACGTCGAGAGGGCTCGAGCCCCACGGCCGTGCTGAGTCCAGGGACATCGAAGCACTTACCTGGCTCCTGAATATCATCCCCTCAGTCCATCGGAACCAACCTGGTGTGGGCGTGTTTGTGCCACAGCTGGGCGCGCAGGGAGGGGGGCCATCCCTGGAGCGCCATACCTGCCATAAAGGAACGGTGGCCGGTGGTTGTGATAAAGACAGCTGTGAGCACCGGATATGTGACCCAGGGAATGAGGAAACCGCTCCTTTTCTGAATGTGTAGGTGAATCAACGAAAAGGCAAAGGATTCTCCTCCTGGCCCTCCACTGGGGGATGGAGTGGTCTGCTTACCATCTCTAGGCCTGCAGCAGGTCTCCACGTGCCTTGGTCGCCCGTCTCAGGGGCGCTTCGAAGCCTTCCTCGGGTTCTTGGCAGCCAGCCGTGAGACGGGTGGCGTCTGCTTCCTGCGGGTGGCTCCATGCCGGCGGTCTCATCCCAGCTGGGCAAACGAGTGTACTGCGGAATGGGAGGTCCGTGGGGAGTTACTCGGCAGAGTGGCTCACACTGGGGTCCCCAAATCGCTCTCAAACCCATATGTAGAAGGACCGAGGTGGGGAGCCGCTGGGGGGTCTTTCCCTCTAACGAAGGAAAACCACAACCGCAATGTTGCCATGGTCACGTTCTCGCAGTGAGAACATGACCCGTCCACGAATGTTGTCTCCATGTGGGCAGCACCCAAGCACGTAAGACCGCGATCGTGGCCATTGGAAGCCGAGAGGTAACAACCGCAACCAGGAAATACACACAAACGGAGAGGCATCTTTAAAAAGACGCTCTCCGTTAATGTCACTCTTTTAGAAGGGAAAATATACTCTTTCAGTAGGAAGAATATACTCTTTTAGCTGCTGAAGCACCCAGGGGTGTTCTCTGCACTTCACCAGTGCAAGAGGGGAGAAGCCACTGTAATGCACCGTAAATCCAACAGCTTTTCTAGGTGAATGGATCGGCAGAGTAATTCAGCTCGCTAAACACAACCGCTCAGCTCCGAAGATAAAATCTGAATGAGTGGTTGTGAGCCAGCTCCTTTTATACCCGTATGTCCGGGGGAGTGGCATGCAAATTCCACTCGCCAATTCCCATTGGCCTTTTTTCAAAATCAGAGGTGTTTCTAGCTCCCAAGAGTGACCCCTAGTGTCACTACATTGACACAATGTCGAGTGAGTGACAGATAGGGACCTGTTATTAATGTTGACCTGTAGAAGGAAATGTTGTTAAAGTGTTGAAGCAAAAAGAAAGTGCCAGAATGCTACAGATGTTAAACTGTGTTGTTTCTCATCATTTTCTACATTTACTAACTCATCCTCCCATGTTTGATACCGGTAACATTTTGGGGGCTCATCCAGAATCGTGGTACCACCTGTGAGAGTGATGAATCATAAGATCAGTGTGAACCTGTGAGTGGAGCTACAAGGAATGCAGTGAGGGTCACCGGCCTTGTGAGTGCAAGTCTTCGGGTTCCAACGGGAGATGGCATCTTCAACTCCTCTTCATGCACTGTCGTGGGACATCCAAAAGCAACTTCATCTGCTTAGTGAAGAACAGCAGCATAGACTCGCTCTAACACTGGAAGATGAAAGAGACACTGAAGTTCCAGCAGTGACCGGTACCAACGAACCTGAACTCATGGAATTCATCGTCAACTATATGAGAAGTGATCAACTGAAAAGTCTAGAAGATCAAGGCATGTCTTGTCTGCTCACCATCAAAGATTGATGAGCTAAAAACCAACAAGGAGAGTACGCCAGTCATGGAGACTGCAAACAATGACAAAGAGATGAGTAGTGGGTCATCAATGACAGAACAGGTATCTGGGATGGTTAGGCTGACTGATTTTGCTGCATTTTTGCCCTGCAGAGAATTTAAAATGCATGGTTGTGTAATTTCAGATTCTGGTTCAGACATGAGTTACAGCAGTGTATGCAAACAAATTGATGATGTTGAAAGAAAAATTCTCTGAGTCTGAAATAATACGTACAGTGTTAAGAATGATCAAACCAGGTACTTTCAAAGACATGTTGACATACAAAGACGATCTCACTGTAGCAGAACTGAAACGATTCCTAAAGTCACATATGAGAGAATAGAGTAGTACTGAGTTGTTTCAGGAACTTAGCAATGCCAAATAGCAAGAAAAAGAAACTCCTCTGCAGTTTGCTTATAGATTAATGGGGTTAAAACAAAAAGTTCAGTCTACATCACAGCATGGTGGGTCAGAGTTTAACTATGACAAAAGACTTGTGCATGGTGTATTTCTTCATACACTGTATCAAGGCCTTAATGAGAAATGCTGTAATATCAGAGCAGACATCAAGCCTTACATGTCTGATCTGGCTGTGACTGATGACTTCATTTTGGAGCAGATCACTAAATCTGTTAATGAAGAAGCAGAGAGACAGACATGGTTAGGTACGGTACTATAACACAAGATTTTATCTGTTAGTGCCTCCCAGTCACAAGAGAAGAGTGAGAAAAATAATGACATGTTCCACAGAAGAGTAGAGGGAGAAGTTAGGAAAATCAAACTGCTTTAATGGAACTGACTGCTCAAGTTTCTGCTCTCACCAAGAACTAAAATTATTAAGCCAGGTGTCAATGTTGGAAATAAAACCATTCCACCATTAACAAATATTAATGTTCCAGATAAATCTGATAACAAACGCAGATGTGATGACTGTGTCCAGCTTGAAAATCAGGACTGCTGCCATTGCTTCTGCTGTGGCCAGGCAGGACACAGAGCAATTGGCTGCCTCAAGAAGGGACCAAAGTTGGATAATGCTAGAGGGTCACTGGTGAGGGATGACCATTGACCACCCTTAGCTGCCCGTCCCATGTTAAAGTAAACTGTGTGCTTACTCAAAACCCTGCAAAGTCAACTCTGACAAAGAGTAAACAACACAAACGTTGAGCAGCCCAACTGATTGGCAGAAAATGCATGCTGTCATGTCGGATAAATGGAGTTACTACAAAAATGCTTTTGGACACAGGGGCTCAAGAAAGCATTGTCAGAAAGAGGTGGGTTGAAAATGTCCAACAGAATTTCAACCCTATAGAAAGCTTGCTTACTGATAACCAGCTTCGAATTACTGCTGCCAATGGCTCTGACATCCCATTTGATGGCTGGATAGAAGTACTCCTTGAACTTAGAAGCACTAAACATGGATGTCTTGCCATACATGTGCCAATGTAAGTGAGTGATAGCTGTAATGACAATCCTCTTCTTGGCTTTAATGTCATTGAGGAACTGATCAGAGAAAACATCTACCAGCCAAACAGGGCTGCAAACTTGTCTGCTCTGCTAAGTGAGGCTATGAATGTAAGACAGAGTGTTGCAAATGACATTGTCTCAGTCATCAATATAACAAATCCAGCAGAGATGTCTGAGAGTTGTGTTGTCAAAGTTGGGAAGAAAGGACTAACAATTGACAGTGGTCACATTTGTGAAGTAAAATGCAGAGTAAGATCATTTCCTGAAGGTGGAGTAATGGCATTTGAACCAGTCCTCGAAAACCTACTCCCAGATGGCCTTGAGTTGTTTTCCACAGTTGTTAATGTGCCAAGTGGTGCCTCTAAACTCGTCAAGATTCCTATCCACAATTGCACTCAACATGACGTTTATCTTCCTCAGCGAACAGTGTTGGGTACCATTACATCAGTATCTGAAGTCCTTCCAGTCACCCTGAGCTGTGGCATTGAAAGAGAAAATAACCAGAGAGAGAGTGAAGTTTATGTGAATCAGGAGAGCGGAGAGAGTAATGGAAGCCAGTTACCTGCTGAAGCTGTCAAATTGCACCCACCTGTCGATTTAGAACATCTGTCTGAAAAGGAACAGGAAATTGTCAGGCAAATTTTGTATGAAGAATCTGATGTTTTCGCCCAAGAAGATGGAGACATAGGCTGCATCCCAAGTCTGAAAGAAAAGATAAATCTGAAAGATAACTGTCCAGTTCAGAAATTTTACAATTCCATTCCCAAACCACTGTACAAAGAAGTTAAAGAATATATCCAAAACCTTCTTGACAGAGGATGGATAAAGAAATCATCATCTTCCTACTCCTCACCGGTTATCTGTGTTTGGAATCAGTAGTTTGCGGCTATGTGTTGACTTCCGGGAATTAAATCGCAAGACCATTCCAGACAGACACCCATTACCAAGAATACAAGATTTGCTGTACAGTCTAGGTGGATTCACATGGCTCTCAATTCTTGATCAAGGTAGCGCCTACCATCAAGGCTTTGTGGATGAAGAATCCAGACACATGACTGCCTTTAGCACTCCTTGGGGTCTCTATGAGTGTGTGCGTTTACCGTTTGGGTTAACTAATGACCCCACTGCCTTTCAGAGGTGCATGGAGAATGTCCTAGAGGGCATTAGAGACAAATGTTGTTCTCCGTACCTTGACGACGTTCTCTGCTACTCTAAAACCTTCAGAGAGCATGTTGATTACCTTAGACAAGTGCTTTGCAGGAAGCGTGAATATGGAATCAAACTTCGACCCAAAAAGTGTGAACTCTTTAAACACCAGATTCGATACCTTGGACGGATGGTCTCAGGGGAAGGTGTTGAGATTGACTCAAAGGATTTTGAAGCTGTGCTGCAGCTGAAAAGGAAAGAACCAAAAACCATAGGAGAAGTAAGAACTCCATTAGGGTTTCTGAGCTATTACAGATCCTTCATTCAAGATTTCTCTCGACTCGCTAAGCCACTGTATGAACTCCTGCAGAATCCTGAGGAAGAGTCTGTTACAAAAACAATAAAAGTAAGTCAAGGTAGACAGAAAGCAAAAAGAGGGAACAAAACACAAATGCCATCCAAAACACCTATTCAGTGGACATACAAACACCAGGCTGTTGTGTCAAGGTTTGTTGATATACTGACCAATCCACCGATTCTTGCATACCCTGATTTTAACTTACCTTTCGTGTTGCACACCGATGCATCTAACGAGGGATTTGGTGCTGTACTTTATCAACAGGGAGGTAAACTTCAAGTCATTGGATTTGGCTCCAGAACCTTGACTCCAGCAGAGCGCAGTTACTAACTCATCCTCCCATGTTTGTGACCGGTAACACACATCTAAATAATTTCAATCAGGAAATGTTCAATAACACAGAATATTACTCAGAAGTACTCAATATCTAGGTTCAAATACGTTAAGGAAAATTTGGTGGTGACTATTGTTGTGAAACACAATGCAATTTCTCAATTAAGTACTTCAAGATCAGATAAACTCTCAAAAATATGTCATTTCAACAATTTCTTCTCACAAATACACAAAAAAATACACAAAATTGAAATCAGAACAAATCAGGTATATTTACTGAACTTAAGACCATTTTTTCTCTCTTTTTTTGTTGTATTGTGTATGTTCTGAGCACTAAATTCAAGTTCAAAAATCAATTCAACCCTTCAATTTAAACAAAATAAAAACAAATAAAGAAAACTCCCAGCTGGGAATTTTGAGTCTTTCATTGGCGCGCATTGTTGGAGCTCATGTTTGTTCAGAAATTATTTGTACTCACGAAATCCAGGTGAAGCATGAATTTTGAAGCAACAAACAGCAAAGTTCACAAACCCCGATGAGAAAGGGAGAAGAACCACAGATCCGAATGTTTCTGATGTCCATCCACGAAGAATCAGGCACAATGACGACGAAACATGATGAAACAATACACACAGGTCAATCATCCAACAGGCCTCGGAGAAAACTTTCTCACTCGCTCCAAGTGAGTTGATCACACTCTTAAATGCTGAAAGTTAAGCTAAGGTACTGTCTTTTTTATTTATTTTTTATCCCCTTTTCTCCCAATTTGGAATACCCAATTCCCACTACTTAGTAGGTCCTTGTGGTGGCACGGTTACTCACCTCAATCCGGGTGGCGGAGGACAAGTCTCAGTTGCCTCCACTTCTGAGACAGTCAATCCATGCATCTTATCATGTGGCTCGTTGTGCATGACACCGCAGAGACTCCGCATGTGGAGGCTCATGCTACTTTCTGCGATCCACGCACAACTTACCACGTGCCCCATTGAGAGCAAGAACCACTAATCGCGACCACGAGGAGGTTATCTCATGTGACACTACCCTTACTAGCATCTGGGCCAATTTGGTTGCTTAGGAGACCTGGCTGGAGTCACTCAGTATGCCCTGGATTCAAACTCGTGACTCCAGGGTTGGCAGTCAGCGTCAATACTTGCTGAGCTACCCAGGCCCCCAGGTACTGTCTTTTTTTAAATGGATGCACTTATATATAACAGTTCTGATGAAAATTCCAGAGTATTAATTCTTTCGTGTGCGCACCTGTTCGTGCTATCTCCTGATCTGGGCGCGTAATCACCGCATCCTCGTTGCGCTCTTAAAACCTGTCCTTGAACTTCAAAGGTTAAACAGTAAACTTCTCCCATGTGTGTGTGTGTATATTTTTGTTTACTTTTTGTAAACAACATGTTGAGCGAAAATGTATTATAATTAAACTATATATATATGGGGGGGGGGGGGGGGGTCTGTGAGAAAAAAATCCTGCTGTGTGTTTTGTGACTGCTTCTGGCTCATTTGACAGAAGTAAGAGTGGAAAAAAATATTTCCGTTGTGGATCTTTACACCAGTGATTTCAGGAATTGTCAATGGCACATGCCTGTTTGTCTGGCCACTGAGAATCTCTCACCTAGCTGCTAAATAATAGATATGATACTGATAAATATTACAGCAACTCAAACCTCTGCATGCATTTCACTGCATTTTCAGCCCCTGACACAAGAATGTGGTGAATGCGAGATTAATTTTTCATTAGTTCGAGGTATTGACTTTGAGTGAGATGTTTTGTGGCGCATGGCTCATGGGCCGTGACTGGTGTTGAAGTCAAAGTAGTTTTGTGTTCATAAATAATTTGTTAGCCAGGCATGTCAACAACCATATTGAGTGCTTGACTCACAATTTTTTATTTCTTTTTAAACTAAGGAATCATCTTGGGATCAGATGGTTAATGCCATCATTGTCTCGTAGATATTTAAAATACAGTGAGAAATTAACCATTCTGCTGAAATACCCAAGCCAACAGCAAGGAGGTCTGTAATACCTGGAGAAAGTCATCTGTTAACATTTTTATTCATCTCAATGGCAGTCGCTCAGCTGGCGCAAACCATGCTATTCAAAATTTGTCTTCTTTGCTAATGGCACTCATTTCTGGACACAAAGTTTTTGAGCCAATCACTTGAAACCTTATATACAAGTTCACTGTGTCATATAGCCCTGGAGTGCATTAAGGTAAATGGATTTCTGTCCATAACGGAGGAGCTCGAGCACAAATCCCCCACCCATGGACTATCTGACTAATGCAAGAAATAGAAAGTCAATTTTAAAATAATAATTGATATAGGTGTTATGAACTATAGAAATGTTATTGTGTTATATCCATTTAAATTTGTAAAATTGAACTGTTCTTAATTTGAGTTGGGACTACATGAACTCTTTTTGTAGTGTTGATTTAGCATTGATAAAACTGGGAAAGGGGATTTTTCCCCCCAGCATGTTTTGCATGGGACTGGCCCTCAAAAAATCTGCTATTACACAACTACTTACAAAGTTACTTTTTGAGTTACTGTCAATGGCGATGGTGTTCATGTGAAAACTTTGTTTGAAACTACAGAAACAGCACAAAGTTTCGCATGAACACACAAGCCACTGTGAATGAGCTTCTCTCATAGCAAGGACATCAAGATTTTCACTAAAAAATGACTTTCCAGTTGTTTTTCACCTTATCCTTTTGTATGGCTTCAGAAGACTTGGAATATGATGCAAGTCACATGGACTTAATTTTTACTGTCACTTTTGGGTCCTTTTTAAGCTATAAAGGGATTCACTATCAACTGCAATTTTATTGAAATGACTGACCGGGATATTCATGAATTTTTACTTTTGTTTTCTGCATGAGAAAGAAAGTCAAATGGTAAACTTTGACAGATTATTATTATTTATTTATTCATTTATTTTTTGTGAACTATTCCTTTAACCTGTTGATGTGCAGTATTAAACTAGTTCACATTTACTATATAGTCTAGATGTATAATATGTCAACATTATGAACAATTTTGAACAGCACACTATATAGTAAATGTGAACTCATTTAAGCAAAGTCAAACCCATGGGTGAGGACAATGAGCATCAAATGGCATTTTTGTGCCCCTGAAGGGCACTGGGGACTCCAAGGGACACTTTTTCTATCATTCCAAACGAAAGCGAGCAACTTAATCCCTTCACGAAGAGATATTACCAGGGATTGTAACCCTTTGAAACCCAAATGGAAATACTGGAAATATTCCTTACATATTTAGCTTTCATGTTTATCTTTACCATGTGCTACATGAAGAGACAGTACACAAGTTCAAATTTGTACATTTGTATTAAAGACACAAAGAGGCTATATTTAACACAAAAGTTTTATTTATACAATCTTAATGGCTATAAGCATTTATTTTGCTACTATGTTATCAAGGTATCATTCAAAATAAAGTTGTAATACTGTAGATGCGTTCTTGGAGGGTGTACCATATGAGAAAGTAAGGTCCTGCTCCCTTCAGAGTACCCAATTCAATGATTCAACACATAGGAGTACGCAAGCATTTATACAGTACAGTATATGACCTCAAAGCTAACAGACATCCAATTTTGATTTCATGTGGTCTTTAATATGCATTGTATATGTACAATAATTTATTCAAAAGGCTTGGTGCAAAACAACACTAGGTCCATTATATACAGCATGAGGACTGTAACATTTAACTCATCAGTGGCCTTGCATATGCTCTTAGCTTACTGAAACATAACACAACAATAATAATGAGCGTAGCTTTGCTAGGGAAGCCCTTATGGAGATTGATGAGGTTCTGAGCGCTGGCGGGGGTGCAGGAGGGTTTACTCGGAGATACCTTTAAGGTCTGGTAGTAGCCAGGACCCATTTGGGCTAAATTGGGAGGCTGTGCGTGTGCCATATCACAGCTTTAACACATAGAGCTGTCAAGGAGAACGGCATAGAGCAAGGAAGGGTCAACTTCTCTCCATCCTTTCCACCAAAAAGCTGAAATGGGAACCAGACGCCAGTGTATGTATATAAATACGAGTGTGTGTTTGGTAGGAAAAGAAGGTTTTGGGGTCAGCAGCTGTTAGTGGACATTGCTTCACCCCTTCACTGCTACCATCAACCCCACCCCCAACCTCCCTTCTCAAAAACAATACAGCTATTTTAGCATAGTAAATAGATTCCCCTGCTGCAGGTTGGGATGGGTGCTGGCCTTCAGGCTGACCAGACTTTCTCCAGGTGGAGATGTTTAGCATCGATCCTAACGGCACTACTCACACTTCCGTTTCCTATTAGGTAACCAGATCAACTGGGAGACTGAGGCAGAGCCAGACTGCTCTGGTTATTAAATAAGAGAGGAAATATGAAAGACAAAGTGACCATTCTTGCAAGGCTCCCCACAGAAAAGAACTTTAATATCTCAGTTGTTTCTTCTAGACTGCAATGAGATGAATGGACACTTTTACTTAAGTCTCCTGCTTCTCTGATTTTTATCCTGAGAAAACCCTCACTCGAGAGTCTAGAGTTTCTGTTGAGATCTCAACAATGACTCAGACTGTGATCAGATTTGTCAAGACACCAAAGAATCCAATCAAAATCAGATATTTCAACACAAATTTTAACAATTTTCATCAAATTGTCCAAGACCAAATTAACTGGGCTATGCTATCCACATTAATTTTATAACTCTATACTATTACTGTATGTACACAATTGTCGTAATTCTGTCTAGTTTTATTTATCTTAATGAATTTTAGGAGAAACATCTAAGAAAAAGTTTATATTCAAATAAAATATAACTGAGAACTCAAGTCACGGGAGCTACAAAAGAGAAACCTTTATGAAACAAAAATGCTATGGAAGAGCAATAAATATTTCAACTGGTTTACTTAAACCTAATTTTCATGATATTTGTGAGGCCCAGCTATAGACAATTCCATTTTGTATAAGACTTAATACGTGAAAGGTAATAACTTCAAAAGACAAAATGCCTGATATGTAGCACCTCTTTTGTGGTGGAAAGTTCTGTATGTTGGATGGAATACATAGATAAGTTAATGCAAAGTTCCTGTTACTTAAAGCTAGATTTGCAGGGATTTGATATGTGAGAATTTGGCAAAGATGTATTATGGGAAGTCAGAACTGTAATGCAGAAGTTGATTCAAGACTACTGTGTTCCCGCCATATATCCCTTGTTTATGTGTCTATGTGATAATAGTGATATATTAGGCCTCAATAAAACACACTGGCTCTCCTTGCTCGTGTTACTAAGCTTTTTATACCATACCCCAGTGGTTAGAAAGAGCTACCCTCTGAACTTCACATTTTTCAATGCAGTGTCAGTATCAGTGTCAGTGTTTTTTTTTTTTTTTTTTTTTTCTGGCTTCATTTCATGACATACACTGACTTGAATTTGGTTATGCAGGGAATTGGAGTTTCCACCCTGAGAGGTAGGCAAATCAAATTTGAAATACACCCGTTTTAATTCCGCTCAGTTTTAAATGACTGTATGTTTGCTCATGCCAGGCATAGTTAAGCCTGTGTATTGCATGATTTTGTTTAATATGTGAAACATAAATGTAAACACAACTTAAGTCTGTGGCACTAGATTAAATCTGATAAAAGTGGAAGGTTTCCTGTATAATGCCTCATTGTTGAATTCAGTGAGGCTTGGAAGATATCCGCATATACACAATTATAAAGTATGTGACCACAGGCTGCTGTATGTGTAGCTTTGAGTAGAGGTCTTTGACAGTCAATTCCTCAGAATTGTGAATTTTTAGAGCACTCTTTGTGTCTTGTTGACTGCCATATAATGAAATTGGCTTAATCATGGCAGGAAAAGGAATAAATGAAGTAATCTAACACTACCTCCTACACCAGCAGCCCTCAGGCCTTGCCCTCACCTTTGTAGCCCAGGGTCATGACCTCATATTGGAGGAGAAGTAACCAGCATTCCCCCAAAGCTGTACCCCAAAGCTCAACAGTACCACTGGTGAAATGTCAGGTGTGTAACTGAAGGACATTTACCATTGTCTATGCAAACAAATATGGTTTGTGTATAATGCATATTTATGCCAAGTGAAGTACTTATGTAATTTACATGGTTTAAATTAGCACACAGTGATAAAATACTTTTTGACCTTTGCTGTAGCTCTTAATTCTCATTTGCTTTTTGACCAATTTAAACTTGATGCATTACTATTAGTTATGAGACAGGATTTAACGTAAATGCTAATGAGATTTGAGAGCTATGGTGGATGTCAACATTTTCGATGAATAGTATTAGTGACATAAATTTTGTTAATGTAAACATGCAAAGCAATTCTATGGCTTTAGAAAATTTGAAATATATCACACAAGTCTACAAGGATTTCTATTTTTGATGGATTTTTTGCTGAGCTCTTTCTTTAAAACAAGAGCACAGAAGAGAAGAGAATGTCCAGTGACCCAGTGTGACCTCTGCCTTGACCCAACACCCAGCAGGATTCCAATTGACTTTATTGAATCTCTGTGTGTCATGTGGATATTTTGTCACCATTTACCATATTTGATGCCTAAATAACCTAATTGTCCACAGACTGGAATCCTGCTGCCTTTTGAATGTTTAGACCTCTAAATATTTTAATTAGACTACTTAATTTATCTTTTCTCTTTTCTATTTACATGGTGGGTAGGCACCAAGAACGATCAATTTAAGCAGAGTTTAGAGCTAATCCAGGGTTCGTTGATACAAGGTGTGTTGCAAAATATGGTTTTAAATACGGTTTTAAATATGGTTTAAAAAATCAGATATGAAAATTTTAACCTGTGATTAAAACCTTCACCTGCATAAAATTTTGTCCACCATGATGGATTTGCAAAAGTAGATCATGCAGGTAAAATAATTAAAAATTTATATTTCCTCTTTCGTTATAAACCACTACCTAGCTGTAACATGATTAATGTTAATCTACACTCACTGAGCACTTTGGTCTTAATAAAAGTGCCCGACATGGTCTTCTGCTGCTGTATCCCATCCAAGGTTTGACATGTTGCGTTCTTAGATGCTATTCGTTCACTACAATTGTACAAAGGGGTTATCTGAGTTACCGTAGCCTTTCTGTCAGTTTGAACCAGTCTGGGCTGCATTTCCCAAAAGCATTGCAAGCTTAAGTTGATCGTACAGACCATAGGCACCAATGGTTTCTACAGTCTACTTAGGCTTACGATATTTTTGGGAAACGCAGTACTGGCCATTCTCTGTTGACCTCTCTCATCAACAAGGTGTTTGTGTCCACAGAACTGCCACTCATTGGATGTTTTTTGTTTTTGGCACCATTCTGAGTAAACTCTAGAGACTGTTGTGTGTGTAAATCCCAGGAGATCAGCCGTTACAGAAATATTCAAATCAGCCCGTCTGGCACCAACAATCATGCCATGGTCGAAATCACTGAGATCACATTTTTTCCTCCATTCTGATAGTTGATGTGAACATTAACTGAAGCTCCTGACCCATATCTGCATGAGTTTATCCCCTGCACTTCTGCCACAAGATTGGCTGATTAGATAATCACATGAATAAGTAGGTGTACAGGTGTTCCAAATAAAGTGTTCAGTGACTGCAGATTTAGTGTAACATTGCTAAGCTAGTTAGGAACCCTGGAGGGAACAACAGCAAACCAGCATGCTGAGTGCCTCCATCTACAACTCAACACATGCTATGCAGGTCTCTTCAGCAGAAAGAATACACATAATGGAGAAATTCTAAAGTTGGCCATTGCAATTCAAACAACTATATTTTTTATTTTTCTGAAGAAAATGGAACGTTTTATCTGCTTGCCTATTACCAACAGATGTTAGGTAATTGGGGGTGGTTGCCAGGGCATTGCTATGTAGTTGCTAAGGTGCTTAGAGAGGTTTTTGCAACCTTGTCTCATAGAATGAACATTATTATAACAAAATTTTGCAAACTGAGTTTTAAGTGCAGCGTTCTTTTGCTGCAGCTTCCTGTTGGAACAGGCACTACAACTGTGTGTTTTATTCACTTTCACACAAAAGATGAGTACAACAGCTGATTATGACTTTATAAACACTTATTTTTCACTCTATTACTCACACATTGCTATGTTATGAAATCAAAACACTTTTACTATAATGCATCATTCGAAAAAACATTTTATATTACAGACCCACCTACGTTAACACATTCCAGTTGGATTACCTTGCAGGATTCGGAGGGCCGAGGCTCGAGTCCAGCCAAGCACGCAAGCTGATACGAGAGATGAAAGTGTCATGGAAGCGATGAAATGATGTGGTTGCTTCAAAAAATTAGCTGTTATATTTCACATTTGCTTTTAGAGCATTATCGGTAAGGTTTAGGTATTGATTAAGGATAAGGATGTCTGTTTTGTTTACCTATAATTTTATTTTAGGACACTATCGGTTAAGTTTAGGTGTTGGTTTTTAGGGTAAGGGTGTCTGTTTCGTTTATCTCTCATTTATTTTTTTAAGAAACTATTGGTTAGGTTAAAGTTTAAGGTTAGGGAGGTATGTTTTACTCATTAAAACCTCATTCTAACATCCACCTTAAAAATCTTGTCTGATTATGACACCACTTTACTCACTTTGGTGCCCTCCACTGGACATTTCACTGGAAAACTGCAGCGAAATGTGTGATGAAGCACAGAATTTCGTTTAGCAAAAATGTTGCACGGTCACGTATTTTTCATGAGATCAGGCTGGGTTTGCCATGCAGTTGCTGTTGTGTGGCTGCTAAAGCATTACTAGGTGGCTGATAGGGTGTTCTGTGTCATTTCCAGGTAATTACTTTCCACCCCAAGTCAAAAGAGCCCACAAGTCTCTGTGATATTCTGGTACCTAGATACACAGCTCGTGTCCTGTCTTCAATGTAAGTAGGATTTTTTTCACCAGTTTTTTGCCAAGTGAAAATCGTCGATCCAACTTGGTCTCATAGAATCGCGTTACTATACCTGCATTTTTTCAAAAGGTGCTACAACAAGAGTTACTTTTATTCATTTTCACACAAATCATGAGTAAAATGGCAGATTATCAATTTATGAACGCTTTTCCTCACACAGCACTATCTTATGACATCAAAACACTTTTACTAAAGTGAATAACTTGGAAGGCCAAATTGCACGGTAGCTAGTGCGATGCAAAGACTGTGGTAAGAGTCTTAAAGAGCATGTGAATCAATGCATGATGGTTGTTTGAGTAATTGCGTTTTCCATCTCACATTTGCGTTTATAACACAAGCGGTTAGGATTAGGTTTAAGGTTTGGGGTAGGGAAGTTGGTTGTATTGATTTAAAACTCGATAGAGCATTAACTTTAAAAAACACATCTGTTTTGGAGAAAAAGGAAACAGGTAATATTTTGCAAAAAAATTTCCACAGTGATGTGTAATTGTCATCAGATCAATCTGGTCCACTCACTTTGAAAATAGTACACATCTCATCAACAACACGTAAGATTTGAGGTAGCATTAAATGTCATAGCACAGACGGTGTGGGGCGAGTTATGTTTCAAAGTTTAGTACTTAAAGTTAGGGGTTTGTTCAAATCTCTCACCCTATGAGCAACAGTGCTGCTTTCCTCAGTTGTGTGCTTAAAAATGCCTCAGTAATTAGTGGCAGGACTGATGGTAAGTGCTGCTCTAAATGCCATGTGAATAAACTCCAGGCTCCAGACAGCAGGGATGAGAGGTTACTGCTCTTAGATTTGGAGTCTGCCCTGGAGCCAACCCTCTGTATGTTTACTGCCTCTCTGGAACCGTCCTCCCACTTTCAGTCTTTTATTTCCTCTCTATCTTTCCTAAAGCAACACAGTGCTGTTTATCTGTGCACAGTCAACCTGACCAGAACCAGTGGAGCTAAAGGAGTCGGCCACAGCACCTACATCTCTACAAATAACAGCAGACAGCTCATAAGAGTGTAAACGCCACACTGGATATATTATACTGATAGAGACTGATGGGAGCTCTTAATCCAAATATTTGACTCCTAAGTGCATTGTGGAGAGCTTTGAGGTCTGCCAGGAAAGCACTTTAAGAGGATCTCGCTCATTTTGCTCAGGCATGAATAAGACTGATATTGAGGACAGTGTGCAGTTGAGATAGCGCTCCATCAGCTTGTGCCTTGCTCAGGAGTTTTATAGGCTATTTGTAATGGGTTTATGATGCTCTATTGGTTCTCTGCTATTCCAAATATTTCAGTGAGTTGCAAGAGTGACATTCAAGGAGTTAGTCACATCCCTGATTTTGGGTGTGATGAAGAAAAAAGAATGCAATCAGATTATTGCACTTAAAGATTTTTTGCTGCCACAGCTTGATAAAAGCAATTTTTGGGTTTATTTACCTTAAAATGTGAAACATTATGGCTCTGTGGTGCTATCAAAACATTGCTTTGTTTGTTTGAGCATCCTGACCAGTCTAACATAGCAACATTCTCTCAACCAATGGCGTGAGCAAGGCAAGGCAATCTGTTTGTTTGGCCAATTGAAGACAAGTGTTCGGGGGGAGTGTTCTGGAAAATCTGTTTGAAAACAGTCATTAGTGATGCTTGCTTTAGTAAGGCACCACTATTACTATTGCTCTGGCCTTCATACAGGGTTTTTCAAAAATGTTGCCATTTTAAAATATTACTTAGCCAATTCTTCTTCTGTATACATTTCGGCCACACCTTTTGTGCTACGTACATGAATGATGGATCAAAGTTTGTGGCTTATTGAGGAGATGGATCCTATGACTTTTACACAAATGAGCCAGAACATTTTGACCGCTCACAGGTGAAGCGAATAAAGTTAATCTTGTCCTAATAAGGCCACGTGTCAAGGTCTGGGTAGATTAGATGGTAAGCAAACAATCAGTTCTCAAATTCAACGTGTTGAATGCAGGAGAAATGGGCAGGAGTAAAGACCTGAGTGACCTTGACAAGGACCAAATTGTTATGGGCAGACGACTGGGTCAGAGCATCTCTGAAATGGCAAGGCTTGTGTGGTGCTTACGGTCAGCATTGGTGACTACCTACCGACAGTGGTCCGAGGAGGGACAAACCACAAACCGGTGACAGGGTGTAGGACACCCAAGGCTCATCGATGTGCGAAGGCAACGAAGGCTATCCCATCTGGTCTGAACCGACAGAAGGTCTTCTGTGGCACAAGTCACAGAAAAGTTTAATGATGGTTATGGGAGGAATGTTTGACAACACACAGTGCATCGCACCCTGCTGCATATGGGGCTGCACAGCCGCAGACTGGTCAGAGTGTCCATGATGACCCCTGTCCACCATCAAAAGCACCTACTTTTACATCTACCTAGACCACGTGTGATGTAAAAAAAACGGGACTCATCAGACCAGGTGGTCTTCTTCCACTGTTCCAAGGAAGACGTTTACCTGGGGAAGTGATGGCACCAGGATGCACAGTGGGAAGATGACAAGCCGGTGGAGGGAGTATGATGCTCTAAGTAATGTTCTGCTGGGAAACCCTGGGTCCGTACATTCATGTGGACATCAATTTGACACGTGTCACCTACCTAAACATCGTTGCAGACCAGGTACACCCTTTCGTGACAATGGTATTCCCTGGTTGTGGCCTCTTTCAGAAAGATAATGTGCCGTGCCACACATTGCACACATTGTTCGGGAATGCAAATTCCCTAGATCTCAATCCGATTGAGCATCTGTGGGATGTGCTGGACCAACAAGTCCTATCCATGGCGGCTCTACCTCACAACGTACAGGACTTGAAAGATCTGCTGCTTATGTCTTGGTGCCAGACACCACAGGACACCTGCAGAGGTTTTATAGATACCACAGGACACCTGCAGGGGTCTTGTAGAATCCATGCCTTGGCGGGTCGGTGCTGTTTTGGTGGCGCAGAGAACCAACAGCATATTAGGAGTATAAGCAATCAGATGTACGTTATTCGCCCAGCAGGCAAAATATCGGGTGAAAAAATCCCATAGTTTTAACACTGGAAAGTGATTAGAGTGATCATATCTCTGGATCAAAGTGCCCAAGAAGCCTGTCATATAGCAAGTGTATAGCAACTGCTTGCCACACCCTAGCAACCAAGTATAGCAGTATGCTCCAGCCATATCTCAGAACAGAACAGAACAGAACAAAACAAGGCTTTTTCCACTTGGGACAGTGTACTGAGACCATTGGTAGGGCATTTTGGTGGTGAGTTTTGCCACGGCAAGCACCTCTCAAATTTCCTTTAGAAAATGTGCCTATCTAGTTATTTTCACAATTTCGTTAATGTGACAGTGAACTTTTCTTTTGGCGCAGGAATTTCACACTTCACCTTTAACCTCTTTTTATTCAGCCTCACCAAACCCATCACTCTGTTTCTAGATATTCCCTTCTTTCAAAGCATGTGTGAATTTCATGGTACAGTATATGCAATAAATAATCTGGCATTTATTTGGAGAATTTCTTAGGTTTTTAGCGGGTGTGTCTCAACCACTTGTTATTAAAGTTTAAAAATACATTGGACTTTACTCTTGCTTTTTTCCATTTTGAAACTCTTCTTATGCTTTTCCAATTCTTGATACATATTTGTTCTTTCTCTGTACTACAAATGCTCACACAAGAACGCTTTTTATGTGTTTAAAAAACTTTTAAGCAGTTAAGCCTTTCCTAAGCATTAAGGATTTGTTACAAGGTGAGTTAAGGACTATGGCTAACAGCAAACTGGGGCCAGATATGTTGCTGGAATGTTTTCTCTCAGGACTATTTGGACAGATCTTGTCTCACTAATATCTGTTGGCTCAACAGACAGAATAGTGAAAACCTGCAATGAATTAGTTTCTTAATAGCTCCCTGATTGTGCTGGGATGTGAAATCTTTGAGTACTAATGCTTTTATCAGCTCATCTTAATAAATGCTCGTCATTTTGACTGCACTAATTTTATTTATCTTTGCAATACTGCAAAATAAAACAAGAGAAAGTGACTTACTTAACAGCCCATGTTGATTCCCACTACAGAGTAAAGCTATGTTAAACCATAGTAGATCTTCTGTGTGTGATAACTGCCTACAAGCTGCAAAGACTATTACCTTTTTTGCTGTAGAGTCAGAGTCTACAAAGATTTATTGGTATGATTGTTAACATTTAGTCCCAGCAGATGTTCAGCTGCCATATATGGTTTGCACTACCCATGTGTATGTGTGTATGTATGTATGTGTGTGTCTGTACGTATGTGTATAATTAGTTTTATTTTTTATTTTTTTTTATTATCTATGTCTTGCTGCTGTTTTTGTATTGTTTTTGTATTGTTGTACACTGAAAGCTCCTGTCACCAAGACAAATTCCTTGTATGTGTAAGCATACTTGGCAATAAAACTCATTCTGATTCTGATTCTGATATATGCTCCAATTTCTCTCACTTATGTCTCACTCTTTCTAGCTGTGCAGATATTAATATTGACAGACAACTTGGGGCTTTAAAGTGGTCCTCTCCATGCCCACTGTAGAGTGGTGTATTGCTAATGGTATGTACTGTATGGATTGTGTATTTTTTTTTCTCTCCAGTGATGGTATTAGCACAGCAGTAGTGTATAGAGAACACTCACATCAGCTTCTGCAATAAATATTGATACAGTTTGAGAGATGGGGGAATGATCCAATGTGTGCAGGACAGAAAGTAAACTTCTGAACTGGTAACGTTAATGTTAATGTTGCAATTAAGGAACATGTCTACTGATTGGGATGATAGAAAATCTGATTGATATTTTACAGTAAGAGCACATGCTATGGGAAGACTGGGTCACTAACAAATGTGGACCAACATAGCATTTTTGGATATGTACTATGGTTTTATTTAAAATACACTGGAGTACCATGTTAATATATGGTATATGAATATGGTAAATATAGTAATATATTCTCACTGAGCACTTTTAAGGAACACTATGAATCCAGTTGTAGTTAAAGGTGCAATGTGTAACATTTTTAATGTAATATTCACCTTTTTTTTGCCAATGTGTGAACGGCTTGTAATGCAACTTAAAAAATGAGCCCTTCCTGGACTTCCTAGGTTGCCTATTAAAGCCTGTAGACTGATTTTCATGCGAAGGGAGCGGGTCGCTTTTGCCGGGAAAATCCAAAGGATGTGACATTTTGCACGCTCCCGAGAGCCATGCCTCAGTGCTTCTCTTCCGCTATTCAACAACGACAACAAACTGCAACACTTGGTAACATTATCTTATAGATGGAATTCAGCAAACGGCCGGCTCCAAACACAACACCGACTCCTACACAAACTCCGAGTAAGCAAAAAAAAACAAAAAACAACAACAACAAAAAACATTTATCTACTGAATCCCGTCTGGCTAAGTGGGAACATGATCGTGGTTGAGCGAAAACTAGAGTGAACATCGGCAGGACATTTGATTCCTGGAGGGAACTTCGTTCGGTTTTGGGGATCAAAACTGACCCTGAAGAATTGGTGTTCTTCTTATTGGACAGGTAAGCTTACATAACTGCAAAGCATGTGAAATACAGTGCCATAAGCTAGGATTGATCTGTGTAATTTTAGCTAACTTGATCTTGCCTGCTAAAGCTGATGAATTGCAAGCTACCTTGCTTCATAACTTTCAAATAATTTCAATGATCTTCTCTTTATACTAAAAGTCAGGTATGCTGATTCACAATAACTGACATAATGTTAATCTGTAATTATTCAGCCAGGTAAATTACAATAACACATGAAATGAATGCTAGACAATGTTCAAGATAATGCAAAATGACCAATTCATTAGTGTAACATAACTTGGTTATACAGAAAATATATACATTCTATTATTATAAAACAATAGCGCATCGATATATCAAAATGACAGTTATGATGGAATCACATCAATACTGAATTGTGTCAACATATTTATAATGTACAGTCTATTTTATAAACAGCTACTGTCATCATCCATCAAATTTAGCTAACAGCTATTGATAAAGCTGGCTAGCTAGCTAACGCCGACATAGGCTATCGTATAAATGCAGTCAATGTATCATGCAAAGAAAAGTGATTACTTCAAACTACAGTCACGCATAGTCAGACCTATATCCACACTTTGTTTTAGCCCTGTTCCAGCACTGGAGAGTCAAATATAATATACAGTCTCAAAATTTGTAGTAAAACAATCACAACTGTGTAATTTTAATTATGCTACCTCATCTGTCATCATGATGCCAGTGAATCGCGTCCCTTTAGAGTGTGTGTGTGCGGTCATGAGCAACAGGTTGCAGTTCACTTAACGTCCACAGGTGTCATTAATAACAAATGTTTCTGAATCTTACATACTGCACCTTTAAGGTTAGCTCCTCATTAGTTCTCTATTAGTCCATGCCTTAACTCATCATTAGTTTATGTTGAAGTAAGTATTAATTGAAGTATTAGTACATGATTATTCATGTACCCTTATTGTAAAGTGGTACAAGATATGTTAATCATATGAATATGGATATACTAATCAATTATTACCATATTTTATTGTACCAGCATTTTCATCTGATAGGAAATTCTAACCCATCATTGTACCATACCTTCTGAAGCCGTAACATAGCTTTGTGTGAGAAACAGAAAATGTATTCATTATTTACTAAAGATTTTCCCATCTGCTGTAGTGTTCAGATCTCTTTCGAGTTTCTGTAATTTCAAACTGGACACTGGTATCTCAACTGGTCACTAGACACAACAAATAATGCCATTCTCCTTCACTGATATCAAACCTGTCTTGATGCGGCAAGTTTGAATACACGCTAGGACAGAGACTATTTAGCAGAGACGGGCCACTTCTGTTAAAATTAATGGGAGAAATTGGAACGCGCAACGGTCAACGGATGTAGAAAGGAAGTCCCACCTTGCATGTAAAAGACCCAATCACCTTTTAGATATCGCCTGTCAATCAACTTGAGAACCTGCATACACATTAGCTATACAAGCTGGGAAAATTCAGTTTTTTAGCGTAATCTGAGGTAAAGAAACACAATTTATGATTCCAGTGTTGTCAGATTTGACTGCTGATTTGAAATATGTTCTTGATCTTGACCAGCCGTTTTGGAGATTTCGGTCTTTCACTATTTAAGTAGACAGGAGCTGCACTTGTATGCTGCATTTTTTTTTTTTTTTACATAGAATAATAGCTGCCTGGGAGCATTACAAATATGGTGCCAAGTGGACTGACTTGCTAAAAAGACTTTGGCTAGGACCAGTGGTGATTGCATTAAGAAGAAGCAGCTTTCCCTAAAATTTCATCAGACATGTGGCAATTAAGAGGACGAGTTTTATATATGTACAAATAATCTATAACACATTTTTTGTGCAAATAAAAGTGTCACATATCACAAGTAATCATATTTTTTCTACAAGAATATGTCCATAGATGACAGTGAATGCTCAGCCCATAGAACGCTATTGAAGACATGCTTCAATGGTAGTCTATGGAAGATACATGTAGGCTATCGTTAGGTTTCAGTACAGTAAAGATGGATATTCACTGGACGAGAGGCTCTCAATGCATAATTTTGGGTCCCGTCCAGAAGCTCTGTTTCTCTGCGAGTGTACGGTAGCTTTATGAACACTGTTTGCATTGGATCTGCATCTGATTGCCTATAGCAGTGGCGCCTGCAGCTGTACGGCCGTACACACTGTGCGTACCATGAGTGCTCAGACTGACATGAGAAATATTTACTCTCAGAATATTTCACCATTCATGAAATGTGTCACGTATTTCTGCTGGCCATTTGAAAGAACTAGTGTTGACCAATTTGTGAATGAATAATTATTTTGAGTCGGTTCTTTTCAGTGAATTGTCCAAACGGGCTTGCAAAACGGTCTGAATCGATTCGTGATTTAGTACAATTCGTTCGGACAGCTCTCTCACGGAATCATTTGGAGCGGTTTCTCACACAGTAAAACAGTGTCAGGATATTTACGAATACAGAGAACAAACAGCACTGGATACAGTGTAAATTTACCTACAATCAACTGAGACAAAAGTCTGTCTTTTTGAAAGTTAACGTTAAGAAACTTCAGCTAGTGCTGTGTCATGTGAACAAGGGGCTGTTCAAACTGAACGTGTTTTTGCGTCCGCTCGTGCTGTTTTTCAATCATTTTCCATATAAACATTCGCTGGATGGATGTCTTTTGACAACTACGTCATGATTCGCTGTGTTTGTAGCATCTCTCATGGGAGCGCTGCATTTTTAGACACTGTGTCAAGTTAAAAAGAACTTCTTCAACTGATAAAAACGCGTCTCGAGACACCTGCGTTCTGTTCTATTCGTTATGGTGCATTTTGCTTAATAAGCGCGAAAACACGTCTGCCTGAATGGTTACTGGAAGAAATGCTTTAGCCAATAGTTACATGAATGCTACTCATACTCAAGAAAATAAAACAAATGCTTATCTCAAAGTCACCAGAATTGAAGCTTTGGTGGTGTTTTTGCAACAACAACAAAAAACAAATCTCACGAGGGAGCATGCCCCTGGGCCACCCTAGATAAAATGTTTATTAGGCAGATTTAGAGGTCTGCAACTGACCCAGGCCCGAGGGGACCCGAGAACCCGACAGGTCGGGTCAGTTTTTCAAGTAGGACGTCAGGTCCGGGTCGGGTTCGGGTTTGTATAAATGAAAAAATAAACAGGCTTACCCAACTTGTTTCGCGCACGCACTCTCATTCACAGACACGCGCAAACGGACGAGTTAGGGGCCGTTCACACCGAACGTGTTTTTGCACACATCTGTTCTGTTTTCCCATTGTTTAAACACATGCTGGACAAATGTCTTTGACATTTGCACCACATCTCGCACAGGACCAGCACTGTTTAAACACCATGTCAAGTTAAAGAGAACTTTACATTTTCAAAAACGCATGTTGAGACACCTGCGTTTCATTCTTTATTTATTTTTTTATTTTTTATTTTATTTTAGAATTCAACTGCCCCCGTTTCCATTCACTGTCATTGTATGAAAAAAGGCAGCATGAACATTCCTCACAATATTTCATGTTGTGTTCCACATAAGTAAGAAAGTTAAAAGTTTTAATATAAGTAAAAAATACAGAGAATTACCTCTTTTTCTCTCTCTTTACTGACCAATGGGTGTAAGTCATCCCAAGAAATCATATTCAACCAAAAGCCTTGCTTTAGCTTCCACCATGAAAAAATCTATTTTGCTTCATTGCAAAAAGTGGAAACGATTTGTGTTTAATCAGTGTGGTTTTGCATACTTCTGTAGCTCCTCTGCACTTTTAATTTCCCCTTCCTTCAAGGCTTGTTGCAGAGGCATTATATGCATGGTATGTGAACATTGTGTTAAATATTTCAGTGGCTGTCTGCCTGGCCCGTGCTGACCTGCCTAACATGTGACGTTGTGGTCTCGCTGGAGATGCCCCATCACCTCACATCAGCCAGCTGGCTGGAAGCAGTGGTTGCCCCTCTCTCTTCTTTCTTTGTCTCTCATCCCCTCCCTTTTGTTTTTTCCCCACTCACACTTCCTTTGATTTAGTTCAACACGGTGGATCTGTAGGGGTCAGAGAGGGGAGAATACAATCAGTTCACATATACAATCACATACAACAATATAAATAGTTTCTACTGCACATGCAAGTACTTGTTTATAATGTTTTCTGTTTTCAATTGCTTCCTGTAAAAATTGTATTGTGATTTCAAAATAAATTTTAGCAAGTTGTATCATGGTTATTTATGTTGAATGGCATTGAGTAAATAAAACTAACTCATGCAACAACAAAAAATATTTTTATATCAAGGGTTCATTTGCTATTCATAATCATCTATTTGCCTCCCAAACACAGAAGCTTTTTTTTTAAGCATTTAGGCTGTTGCCTGGTGACCAACACAAACAAAAAATGTATTTCCATGCTTTTATTTAGATGGTACCATGGTAATACCATATTGTTACAAAGGTATTCTTTAAAGTACCTTGGAGTACTATGTGATTACCATGCAAATTCAGTAACACAGTATATATCATAGTATCATAGTATTCCCATCTCATACCATCAAAGTAGCAGGGTATTGCCACAGTATATTTTTTAGCTGCTGTGTGAGCAGCCCCAGAGATCTAAATAGGAAAGAACCTTCCAATGTCTTTCCTTTTACTGCCATCATGAATTAATTGAGGTGGGTTGTTTTAGGTCCTTCTTCAATAACTTTAAAACCCACACACAGACATTCACATGCCTGGATAGTATCCTCCACTAACATTGCTCTCTACAAGAGCTTATGAATAAATAAATGAATCTGCAAATGGTACCATGTAATATGTATCCCTGCATTGCTCAATATTTCATTCATTTAATAACTGTTTGTTTAGTCTGCTGAATGTTTAACAAAGAGAAAGGAAGCATAGGGTTCACAAATTCTCTCAATCTTCTAATAGCTTGTTTTACACTACATTACATTCAACTATGTAATTGTTAGTTTACATTAAAAATGTATTTTGAATATTCCAGAAACAATATGATGTAGACATAAATTGTAATAACAATGTAATAACATGCAATTACACATCTATGACACAATATAACACAGAAATTAAAATATTGATGCCAAATCAGTTTTAATATGAATGGAAATGGTTTTAGTGAGCTGGTTTCAAAAGACCAGCTCACTTCTAGATGAGGACAGTGAGTATTTGCTGTGATTGTATGTGTCCTGGACGGCACTTTACAGCTATGCTTTCAGGCAGCTGAGGTGGACAGATAAGGTACAGTGTAACATTGTCTCTCTTTTAGCATTAGCTCTGTCTGTGCTCTTCCTCTTAAAATACTTGGCTGGACTGGGACGCCCATCCCTCTCCTGCCTGACCACTTGAAAGCTTCAATGCCATGCGCAACTCATCAATGTGACTAGCTGAGGAGAGCAACAGAGAGCTAATAGCTGGTCCTCTGTCCACTAGCATCAGGCTAACTCTGGCAGATGTTCAATGCAAACCAAAAAGGTTAACATATGCAAAATGGAGTGTGCTAGGAATTCAATAGCTTTATGTTGAATGTAGTTTAGAGGGTCGACCCCATGGCCGAGGTTCATATGGAGCCCGTGGCAGGGTGTCTCTATGACATCAAATGTACCACTGCTTTGAGCAATTAACAGACGGAAGTTAGCACACATTGTTTTAAGTGTTCCATTTATAACGTGAGAGCCTTGAGATATTGTGTGACCACTTGCTGGCGTGATGTTGAGTGTATGTTGAGCAAGGCATGGCGCCTTTCAGTCCTCAAGAGAGGAGAGGAGGTCGCAAGTGTCAAGTTTAGAGGCACGGAGCTCTGGGTCTATTTTTGTTACATCAGGAACTGACAGTCACTCATTTTGAGAGATTGCATAAAGGAAAATTGAAATTATTGCATATTAACATAATAAGCCCCACTTATATATACACACTGAAGAATGTGCAACCTGGTCTCATAAGATCACGTTGTCTATGCCTACAGTTTTGCAAAATGATTTTTAAGTGCCTCATTGTACGTATCGTGGTAGTTCCTTGCTAAATGAACACTAGAAGCACTACAACAACAATGACAGATTATCAGTTCATAAACACCTACTTTTTTTTTCCCTGTTCAACACACAATGCTATCTTATGAAATCAAAACACTTTTATTATACTGTATGACTTTTACTTTTACAAATTGTGCCGTTACTCATCTGATAGAGTTTTGCACTTGTGATGCAAATGATCGGAATACAAGTTTTATGACACTTTGCTTTTTATGACACTATTGGTTGGGTTTAGGTTTAAGGTTTAGGGTAGGGAAGTATGTTTTGTTGATTTAAAACTCGATAAAGCATTAACCTTAAAAACCTCATCTGTTTTTAATCTCACGTTTGCTTTTTATGACAATATGAGTGAGGCTTATGTTTAAGGTTTAGGGTAGGTAGGCTTGTTTTGTTCATTTAAAATATAATGCTTCTAAATATAATTTAGTTAATGCTTTGATAGAGCATTAACCTGATAGGTATAGTTCACACCAAATTAAAATGTTATCATCATTTACTCACCCTCATGCCATCCCAGATGTGAATGACTTTCTTTCTTCTGCTGAAAAAATTACTTAAATATTTATCTGTTTCTCACCCACGCCTATCATATCACTTCTGAAGACATGGAGTAAACCACTTGAGTCGTATGGATAACTTTTATGCTGCCTTTATGTGCTTTTTGGAGCTTCAAAGTTATGTCCACCATTCACTTGCATTTTATGGACCTACAGAGCAGAGATATTCTTCTTAAAATCTTTGTTTGTGTTCTGCAGAAGAAAGAAAGTCATACAATGTAAATGATGAGAGAATTTTCATTTTTGGGTGAACTATTCCTTTTAAAACCTCATCTGTTTGGGAAAACATTTAATAAGATTTTGGAGCAAATATGCCTTATGTTCTTCCTTCCTTTCAAATACAAAACAATATGTAATACATGCTTTAAAATGCTAAACAAGCATTTAAACAAGCAGAATGCTCTTGTGTTCAAATCTTAGAATTCATTTGATATAATTTAACATATCTTCCCTCTAATCTGGACAGTTAATGACAACAAGGGTCCAGTACAAGAGGACGCACCAACTGTGATCATCTGAGCAGACACTTAAAGCATCTGTGAGAGGCTTTTGCCATTTAAAGCTCTGAGTTTAGAGGCACCTTGGTCGAATCCTGCCACGTTCTCATGAAAGTTTGATCTTGAAATTTTGGCGCTTGCTGATCTGACACCAATGTGCGTTGAACCCATGGCAAAGTGCTGCCGGCCAGACAGACAGTGTGTCGGAAGACTGAATGGTACACTTTCCTCTGTCTGTTCTCTCTAAGCTGACAACATCAGAACTGTTTTAACAGGGCTTTAATGGCCTGACTGTGGTGCTCCTCTGAGGCCTGAGAGTAACTGTGAACTTCACCTCTCTCTGATGGGAGATGACATGCCCTCCTTTTCTCCACGCACACACACTCATGCTAACACCAACCCACAAACACTCTTTATGCATACTAGATATGTTCAAAACTACATATTTTCAAAATAGGCTAATAATAATAATAATAATAATAAAGAAATTGTTAACATCAAAAACCAATGACAACAAGTTTTTTGTTGGAGGACTAGCTGACCATCCTGACCCATCTCTACTGCTCATATTTACATTCTTTCATACATACCGGCAGAAGGATGAAGTGGCCTGAGTAGCGTGCCAAGGGGAGAATGACTGGCTGCTTGTGGATGTGCTCATTAGCAGGATGAGACATAATTTTGTCTTCATGGGGGGAATGCCACACACACACACACACACACACACAGACATTTCCCTGAGGGCCCACAGAGCCCAAAGCATGGCACTTATGTGCTGTCTCTCTGGCCCTGTTGTGCCCCAGAAGAAAAAGATGCAGAGAAAGAAAGACAGAGTGGAAAAGAAAGAGGCTGAAGATGCTACCTAAGCCATCCATCCATATTGGTAAAGAAATATTTGCCCCAAAAAAGAAAATGCCTAAAACCTCATATCATTCAGTGGAACACAAAAAGAGATATTTTGAAGAATGTACCAGTCATTCTTTTCCATAAAAGTACAATGAATGGGGATGGGATCTTCAAGCTACAAAAATGATCCAAACGTAGCATAATAGTATCATAAAAATATTCCATACCAAGGTTATTATTATAGTTTCACATTTTTAAATGAGTTTAAGTTGTTTTCACTTTGTGATTGTGTTTATTTATTTATTTTTATTTTTTATTTTTTTATTTTTTTGCAACTGTTATCGATGTTAGTTTAGTCTTCCTGTATATGTACTTTTTATTTAGTTTTAGTTTTAGTTTCACCTTTATCTAAAGGGCTGCCAACACATTAACTGAGCCTACTAAAAGGAATGTTTTGGGTTCAGTCAGTGGTGGAAAGAGTAAAGATTTTTTTTTTTCTTAAGTAAAAGTACAGCTTCTGAAGAAATAATTCACTTGAGTACAAGTAGAAGTACTGAGAAATATTATGACTAAAGTAAGATTAAATAAGTAGTTTGCTGAAAAACTACTCAAGTAATTCCGTTACAAGTTACTTTATGAAAATAATATTATATATAGTATATACGCTTCCATTTTTAGAACCCAAAGATATTTTTGTTCTTGAAAGAAATTGATGCTTCCTTTCATCAAGGTTGCATTAAATTGATCAAAAGTACTGCCAAAATCATTAATTGCAAATTATTATTACGGTTTGAAATAATTGTTTTAAGTGATATTTATATTAAAAACAAATCTTTACCCGTGACGGCAAACATATACTGTGTCACCTATTCCTTACAAAAGCATTCTAAAGTGATAATTTGGTACTAAATACAATTTCCTTATTATTAGAACAATTGAAAATGGTTGCACTACCATGCGGAAATCACAATACAGTGGGTTTTTTCCCCATTTGTTGAGGTATTGAGTTCTTACAAGTTGCTTTACACTTGCAAGTCAAATTTTGGACTTAAAAATAAGCAAAAATAAACATTTCTTCTGAAATTCTATTTTCTCCTGAAGTCTATTGTTTTAGAGAGGTGAAGGCTATTCCATGCATTACTGTTTTGAAAAAAGAATCTCTAACCAGGATAGTGAGTGAAGTGGACGGCCAGATGCACAACAAAAAGACAAGTAAATCACAGTCTCTAATTTGAGAAACAGACTCCTCACAGGTCCTAAACTAGCAGCTTCTAAATCCCAAAGACCTGCATTGCTGCAAGAGGATTCTTGGACAAACAGAAAATTTTAAGAATACAACATTTATTTAAATAGAAATAGCAATTTATAACATTCTAGAGGTCTCTAAATCGTCTCTAAACTACATAATGTGCATTGTGACTGAAACACATTCCTATTTCAGGTTTATTCTCATTCACGTATGTCCAAGTATTTTGGCTATTAAGTTAACATACTGTACAAAACTAATATAATGCAATATCATAAAGGAAATTTATCCTCTATATGATATTGCAGCAATTATCCAGATATGGAATGAGATTATTAAGCAAACTGTTATCAACTCCTACATGCCAGCTGAATAAGGCAAAAATAAACATTTCTCACAGTGTTTAGTGAGAGATAGGATTGATTCAAACACTAGTTGATTCATAATAAAGTGTTAATTAACATTATGGTTTTTTAACAGAGATATTATTATTAAGTAAATTGTAGCATTTTGTTACATTATGTTTTGTGATTTCTCATACCTTCTTTATAAAACATCCATCCCTTGCGCACTTTTGACCTCTAGCGGGTGAGGCTTTTCAGACAGATAAACAGCAGCACAGGGCAGGGAAGTACAGCACCATGAGCAAGAGTGTTACCCGCTAGGACAGTTTATTTTGAACAAGAGGGGCGAACGGTTGCGGAATTTAATGTGGAAGTACAATACCGAACTGATGCGGATTGATAGAAGCGGAGAGACCATCTGTTCGCACAGTGGTGCAAGGAACCGGATGGAAGGAAAAAAATAATGTTCAGTGAAAAGTTAAAAGAAGATCGTAATGTATGTAATTGTAACTATATCAGATATTATTAATAAAACACGGGAACTTGGTGCGTGGGCATTTTTTGCCTCCATATTTTGAATTTGGGGGATATTTTTGTCAATTTCGGTGGCATTTTTTCCCACGAGTCCCCAACAATTTCCAACACTATTGGCATTGGCACTAAGTTATTTAAAAAGTTTGTTTTAGACATATAGTAGCAAGTAAACAAGAGATCCCCACATATGTCAAACTACATTGTGTTAATGTTTGACACAGTTAAAACATTGCCTACCTTAAAAACAAGTGAAGTTTAATCAGTGGTTAAACATGTTCAAACCCTCGTACCTGAATGAACGGCTCCTTTCCAGAATAAAATTAAATATGCAGAAAATCAAAGTATTACAGTTTTTGTATAGTGACAGGGCAGAAAATCTGGAAGCTAGAGAAGAGAGGACACCCAATTTATGAGAGCTGCAATGCTCATGATGCTGTGCCCTGCGGGCTTCCATTGTGCCATGCACAGCTTGTTTTAGTTTATAAACAGATCTAGCCCTTATAACTTTCTTCTTCCCAAAAATGGAGAAATGTTATGTTTTCTTTTTTTTTTACTTTGTAATTGTGGTGAAAAATAACTGTAGTGAAGTTGAATACTTAATTTTTAATCGACTTTTAATCGAATAGTACAAGTACTATTATTTATCTATACTTGAAAAAAGTAGAAAAGTAGAAAAATGTACTCAAGTACTGTAACGAAAGTAGTTGTAATTCGTTATTTTCCACCTCTGGGTTCAGTACAAGTTAAGCTCAATCGACAGCATTTGTGGCATAATGTTGATTACCACAAAACTTAATTTGGACTCATCCCTCCTTTTCTTTAAAATAAAAGCAAAAATGGAGTTTACAGTGATCAATTAATTTGGATGTGAATGAGGAAAATGAAAGTGAATGGGGCCAATTTTCGGAGGATTTAAAGGCAGAAACGTGAAGCTTATAATTTTCTGTTAAAAGTTGAGCTGTAAAGTTGTTTATATATTCATTTTAACAGTCATTTTAGGGATTTAAGGTTTGTTTGGAGTGGTGGTGGTGTAGTGGGTTAAAGCACATAACTGGTAATCAAACGGTTGCTAGTTCAATCCCCACAGCCACCACCATTGTGTCCTTTTGCAAGCAAGGCACTTAACTCCAGGTTGCTCCAGGGGGATTGTCCCTGTAATAAGTGCACTGTGAGTCATTTTGGATAAAAGTGCCAAATGCATAAATGTAAATGTTTACATTACATCATCATGGTAATGAAGTTGTAAAACTGGCTATAACTTTACGCAGAAAAGGTTTGTAAGTGAATTTATCACACTAAAATCATGTTTACACACATATTGTTTATGTCTTGCGGCTATAATTTTGAAACAGTGAGTATTTTAACTTTTACAGATTGGCCCCCATTCACTTCCATTGTAAGTGCCTCACTGTAACCTCCATCTTTGCTTTTTTTAAAGAAAAATAAAATTTTTGTGGTAATCAGCATTATGCCACAAATGCTGTTTGTTTAGCTTAACTTGTAATGAACCCAGAACATTCCTTTAAATATGTTTAACGTAATTTTTTTTAAAGCAGTTAATGCTTTTAATGCTACTTTACATTGTAACTTTCATTCTGTTTTGTGTAGGATTAATATGTCGAAACAATGGGATCTTTGAAAGAGCACAAGTTTCTCCATGTTCAACACACACATTTACATGATCTAAATATGGACATACCATAGAAATATATATATATATATATATATATATATATATATATATATATATATATATATATATATACACTGCTAAGTTGCACTTGCGATGCACAAAAAAAAAAACAAAAAAAAAAAAAAAACAATTTAACTAGAAAACTTTGCTTGCCCTTGCAAAAATTGCCAATACTATAAAACATGAGCAATAGTAATAATGATACTTTCCTTAGCATGAAGATTTTGTGAAATTAATTTTATTTATTGAAAGATTAACATTACTTAAAACCTCACAGGGTACTTCAAATAAATAAGTTAGGTCAAATGGGTTCAGCTGACGCCAGGAACGCCTACTCTACGATAAGTGTCTTTTTATCACCTTTCTGTGTCGTGCACACACATACAAACTTTCTCTCTCTCTCTCTCTCTCTCTCTCTCTCTCTCTCTCTTATTTGAACTTGCTTCGCACATGCTACACACACATAACACTCACCACTGACACACGCACACACACAGAGAGAGAGAGAGAGAGAGAGAGAGAGAGAGAGAGAGAGAGAGAGAGAGAGCCTGCAGCAGTATGTGGAGTAGACACTTCTTCCTCTCACTGGAGCTCATGTGCAAAGAGTGTGAGTAATCTGCCATGATGCACTCCCGAGAGGCAGTGTGTGTCCTTTGCATTCAGACACCGCAACTCAAGTCTTTACATCCCCCACCCACTCATACACACACTCTCTAATATACACAGACATACTGTACATCAGAAACAGTTTCACACCACAAAACCTCTAGTTTATAATGACTGCACACTATAAACACATTGCAGTGCAAAGTGGTGTGTAATTAAATTATGTGTCAGACAGAGAACATACCTTTAGTTCAACACACTCTCTTAATGACACGTTCCTACAGTGACTTTTTGCATATTTCACCAAAATGCTCTCCTTGGTTCGTTGAATGCATCACCAAAACATTCTGATGCTGTACTCAGCTCATTTCATAAGATGTCAATGCAAGGCTACATTTTAAAATGAAATGAAAGTATAAATCATAACACTTAAACATGACACATGTTAACATAAAACAAGTGTGACTGAATAGCTTAGCAACCTTGTCATGCAAAGTTACATTCAGTCTTTTAACTCATGTCATGACCACATAAATCCTGTAAACCCGGTAACTTTTGCATGATGTCCATTCAAGAATGCCAGGAAGGGAACTCACTTAACCATCCATAAAGCACTTTTTACAAACTCAAATATAACCGGAATTTCATCCACCTTGAAAATAGTCCCACTTCAAAAGGAAGATTTAGACAACTTTACAGCTCAAATAACAAACATTTATTTAAATGCTTTAACAAAAATATAAGCTTCACATTTCTACTTTAAAACCAGTCTGATCTCATGAAATATGTGTGACTATGGCAACATTTTAGCAAAATTGCATGCTGTGTTCAAGGCCGTAACTATGTCTTGAACACTGGGGGTTGGGGGATCGCGGGTGTTGAGGTCACAAATATAATGGTCTTCTTTGGTCCTTTAGTAAAGGCGCTGAATGCAATAATTTTCTGAATAAAGGATTGAAGATACATGTATTTTTAAAGTTCACACAGTACAAGACAAACACTGTGTCTGCATTCCTAACAATTTGCCTGTTTCAGTCAACTTTTCTTTCTTTTTTGTGCTGTCTCAAAGAAAAGATGAATATAATTTGAATTTCTTTTCATCATTGATGTATCTGTAAAATGACATGACTGTGTCAGCTAACTAGCAAAAAGAAAATACACAAAATTATTTACTGTCCTCAAGTTGTCTCTCATTGTTTTCTCCTCCCAGTAGAATCTTAACACAATGTTTTCTTCAAGAATCCTAACGCTGTTCTTTTCCATACAAAAACAATTCATATTGACCACTGCTGTCAAGGTCCAAAGAGAAAAAAATATATTATAAAAATACCAAAAACGTGGTCCATACAACACATAGCTGTTGTATGTCCCCAGAAAGCTTGGAATATAATGCACAAGTCATATGGACTATTATTATGATGTCTTTATACTGAACCTTTAATAAACTTTATAGTATTTGTCCTGTTTGAAGCTCAACAGCTCCTGCTCACTATAAACAGTTACTCTATGGAATAGAGCTTCTTAAAAAAATCTATTTTTATGTTCCAATAAAAAACCCAGCATATGGGTTTTGAACAACATAAGGGTAAGTAAATGAATGAGTAAAAGTAAATTTTCCATTTTTAGGTGAACTTCTCCTTTAACTGGTAGCTCATTTTTTGAGACAAGACATCCTCAAAATAAAATGGTCTCTTTTAAAAGAAGAGAATTTTCTAAAAAGCTACTTCAAAAGCCTGCCAGATTACCACATTCATTCAATTCCTTTACCATATACACATATTCGCTCTGTCTTAAGCCTGATTTGCTGAAAACTGCTCCATTAATGTTTTCACATTCACAATTATGAATGACATACAAATCACATACTGTACATGACATGTTTTAAATTAAAAATGGCGAATTTTGCCAAAAGTTTGCACCCTTGGAAATTAATGTTGGTCGGTATAACACTTCAATCATAAAACAGTGGTCAAATATTGCATGTTTAGTTGGATACTGACTTGTCTCCCTCAAAGTATATTGTGGTTACGGCCCTGTCTGTGTTACACGTTTGGCTGTAGTTTCCCAGTGAAATGTTCAGCGAGAGGCTCTAAAAGCAAGTAAAATGATGTAGTTATCAGACGAGGTTTGTAAGGTGAAACGTACCTCCCGAACTTAAAACTTGAATCTAAACCTAACCAATAGTGTCTTAAAAACAAATTCGACATGAAATGCAGATTTACTGAAGCAACCACGTCATTTTGTGTCGCTTCTATGGCACTTTTGCTTCACTTTCACTTTCTTTTGAGAGTCCTTGGCTGGGCTCGATGTTCGGTCTCCTAGTCCAAAGTCCAAAGCTCTATCAGGTGAGCTAAAGTGGAAGTTAATCACATTGGAATAAGTGTATAAATCTAGGTGGATCTGTAATACAAGCTTTAAAATGTATCGTTTTTCTAATGATGCGTTATAATAAATGTGTTTCGATATCATAACATAGCAGTGTGTGAGTAATAGAGTGAAATATTACCCGTGATCTGTGTGAAAGTGAATAAAACGCACAGTTGTTGTAGCGCCTCTAGTGTTCATTTCACCAGAAAACTGCAGCGAAACATAGAAAGAGGCACGTAAAACTCAGTTTAGTAACATAGTAACATTCATTCTATGAAACTAGGTTGTTTAAACCCATTTGGTCAATATGCCCCATAGACTTCCATTGTAATTTCATTACTTTTCATGCATTTTCCTTTGTTTTTACACATGAACAACAGCATCTAAGGCATAAGAAAGCTTAGTGTATGTTTTCTGTTTTCTCTCGTAACACAGCTTCACTCACTTTGAGCCTCACAGCCCTGAAACAACATTACATGCACTAAAGACGTAACAAAGATTATTACACATTCTGGCTGCTGCATTAGGACTCAATCATAGTCACATGCAGGTTTTTCAAACAGTGACGTTTATTAAATGAGGAGTCGCCGGATGGGACCCATCAGCTTCAATTTAAGCACCGAAGTCTCTAAGCAAATCTATCAGCCGTGATTGGCAAGAGAAAGCAATCAGAGGGGTGGCCAGAAGCCAAAAGTTCAAACTCTCATGAACCTAACTGCTTGGCAGGATCATTTTTTTCTGTCCCTCTTACCCCACTTCTTCTCCCAAAAAGGAAATGAGTGTCATGTCCCAGAGATTTAGCTCTCATGCATGCAATTTCTCTTCTCTTCTCTTCTCTTCTCTTCTCTTCTCTTCTCTTCTCTTCTCTTCTCTTCTCTGACACATTACAGAAGTAAAATGAATTATAAATGCTGTTTCACGCTGACTTTACGTTAACTGGAGTGCTTTTGAAACATATGTTGTGTGTGAGCGTGTCTGAAAGAGTCAGACTGTAGAAGTGTTTGTTTGTGACACATCCCCTCTTCACTAATTCATGCTCAACTGCTGATAATAATTAAAACAGGTCTCATATACTCCCTGTTCTGTGGAATTATGAAATGTGATTGGCTGTTAATGGTCAATAGCTCTGTGATTATAGATCTAATCAGAGGTATATGCATCCAGTAACCATCAACTGCATTCATGCTGACCTTTGATTTACAATGTGCTTGTGTTTATTTACTGTCAAGGATATTTGCTTGCACATTTGTTGATCATTTTTAAACTCACAGATGAATTCTGCTAAACATTGCCTTGAAATGTGCTGTTATAGAAATGTCATGGTTCAGTCCTGCCAGCATTTCTCTTGGGCAACAGCAAATGTGTCTGAAAACAATTGCTTGTAAAACTGTTTCTAACACTTGTGAAACCAGAATCAAAGTGAGCATAATGACAATTCCACTTGCACTCTTGTACTCAACCTATTTCAGAGAGACCGGGTACAATGCTCTCACATGCTTAGTGAACATATTACTTTACATTGTAATTGTTTTGTTACACCATAAGACTCTAGTAGTTTAATATATGTCTTCTGAAGCAATGCAAGAACTTTGGGTGAGAAACAGATCGATATTTCATTCCTTTTTTACAATAAATCTCAGATTTATTGTATAAAAGGACTTAAAAATTGGTCTGTTTCTCACCCACACCTATTATATTACTTCTGAAAACATAGATTTAACCACTGGAGTCTTATGGATTACTTTTATGTGGCCTTTATGTGATTTTTGGAACTTCAAAGTTCTGGCCACCATTCACATGCATTGTATGGACATACAGAGCGGAAATATTCTTCTAAAAATCTTCGTTTATGTTCAGCAGAAGAAAGAAAGTCATACACATCTAAGATGAAATGAGGGTGAGTAAATAATGAGAGGATTTTCATTATTGGGTGAACTATTCTTTGTTAATTTCTACATACAGTATACTTATAATTTATTTTTTACATTAAAAGTTGTATATGTTCCAAGCGGGCCTAAAGATTACTTCAAATTAATTAATATTAGTTATATTAAAATAGAATAACTTTATTTAAATATAGAAATTCGCTAAAATCATAATGCAGGCCTACAACATATAAACTAACAGTTCTGGAAACATCTGGAATCACGCAATTACTGTAATCATGATAAGTATTTTTAATAAACTTACACTCCTAATTTCTGGGACTTTGATTACTGTCTTGGACAATGCTCTAAAATAATTGTTAGATCATGATACTTTCACTAAACACAAAAAGAACCTCATTGTAAACTGTTACCGACTTTTTATCTACTGCCAGTGAGATATTAGTCTATTATATATCTAATATATGTCTGTCTGTCTCACACCCATCTGTTATATTTACAGACACCAGACACTCAAATGCTTTGAACCTCTGACCTCTGAACTCCACTTGAACCTCCAGTTTTAAAGAAAAAACAAAGCAGAGAAGTTCAAATCGTATGTTTACTTGAGCAAGTGTCTGTGGTTGCAATAAATTGGGCTAATCTGCCTGTATGACATGTTCACAGAGTGAAACGTGTCCTACTGCTCTAGACCTAATGTACTTAAACAATGGCATCTTATACCAGTTTCAGGCTGGAATGTGCTCCCTGGAACAGTAACACATGTTGCATTAAGAATGACTCATTTAACTATACTCTTACTGTGTGAATTAAATTTGCCCAAAAACAACCCCACTCATTTCTGCAATTGATTGGAGAAATGCGTGGGAATCATGGTCCAAGTATTTCACATAGATTTTTTAAAACAGGGACCTGAATCATGCATCATAAGCAAATAAAGCTTAATAGCCGGTGTGTTGTGCCAGTACAATATTTGATTCACCAAGAGGGGACAATTCTCAGCTTTAGGCATTTTTGGAAGCTATCTTACAATTAAATACATGAATTATCCATACAAAACAAACATGCTTTACGAGCCAATCGGGGACTTTGATTTTCTTGGATCTACAACTTTTCTTGGTCCAGGAGAAACATTCCTGCCAAACAAATATAATCCTAACCCTATTCCTTTTCCTAACCATATAACCTTTACCCTAACCCTAAAATTAAAGGGCCGATAGGTTGACAAGTTTGTTGCTCAAGTCCTAACCCTAGCCTAACTTGAAACCTAAAATAGGTAAAACTTTACAACAATGTACCCTTTGATAAGAGTTTACAAAGGGGTTCATTGATGACTAATAAGTCATTTATAAATACATTATCAATCAATTACATGCAGTTATAGCAACATACATAAAAAGGACAACTTTCATCTAATACTTGTCAAATAGTGAGCATTTTATCTTACATGTGATAAATGCTTAATTAATAAACTTGTTCATACTTTTATTAATTAAAACATAAGGTGCCCTAATTCATGATTTTTGTCACTAGTATAGTGAGATTAAAAGGAGGGATTTTGTAATTTTACTACAGTCTACATTTTGTTTATATTAATTACTGTAATGCAGTGTTACCTAACCACTGTGCAGTGCATGAAAGATTATCAGGTGTGCTGTGGAAAATGATCAAATTTCACAAAATAAATAAATACAGATTTTCCAGAATGTAGGCCGTAGATTTTTTCATCATATGAAAGGTCCTGCGACTTATAGTCCGAAGCGACTTATATACATCATTTATATGTAACTGATGTCAGCTGGTCAAACACGTGCACCAAAACAGACGAAAAACATAGAGAAGGCATAGTATTTTATGCAACCATTTTAAATATTTTGTCCATCATAACATTATTTTTCTAAAAAAACTCTAGTCCGCTGTCAAACGCAACTCCTCATATGCTCATAAAATGATGCTTCATCAAAAAAACATTCGGTCAGTGTGTAACGAACTGGCCATGGAGACGATGTTTGGATCCATGTGCAGGACGTTTATTAAAGAATACAAGCAAACAATGCAAATCAGCAGGCAGAGAGACGTAGCCGTTAAGCAGGCGATTAAATCCAATAAACCAAAAAGACAGTCCAACCAGGCAAACAAAGTAAAGGGTAATCCAAAAGGTAGTAAATCCAGAAAAACAGGCAATGGTCATAACATGAAACAATCAGCAATGGCAATGGAAAAATGCTTGGTAAGGCAGGGTTAACTGGCAAAACTTCGCAATGAGCAATGGAGATGAATGGCTGTTTATACATGAGGTAAACAGGAAATGAGCAAAGAAGAAATGGGTGATGATCAGTATTCGGGAGAGGGCTCCCTCTGGTGGTTGGTAGGATGGGTAACAGCCTCAGATGTTACACAGTGAACCGAACAATTAATTTATTGCAAAGAGCGTTGCAAATATCAGAAATATCCACAGTCGCTAACATTAATGAATGAATAGAATACAACAGGTGTACTGTTTTACTCATAGACTAAAAGCTGTTTATTTGTGCACAGCATAGAGTTACAGATCAGTGATGTGCACAGACCTTAGCAGGGACAGGGGCTGAAGGAAATGGAGAGAGTGGGAAGAGAAATCAGTCCACGACTTGAAATAGAAACCGTTGTGCTGCCTGCTTCAGCCTCTCAGCAGGGGATTGTGCTGTAGTGTGCACTATTAAAGGTACCTCTGCTTAATCTCCCCTCGACCAAAAGGGCACCTTTAGATTTCTGAACAAAAGGGGCAGGGGCTTGCGCCCCCTGTAGCCCCAGTTCTGTGCACGTCAGTGTTACAGATGTTATGAACAGATGTGGCTTACTTGTCGTGTTTCTCTCATGAAACATATACAGAATATGAGAAACAGTTACACACGATTACTTAAAGCAAATTCTCATGTTTAAAACAAGCCCTAAAACACTGTAATACAATGTGTAGATTCTCAGATACTGTAATCTTCATGGAGCACATTTGACATCTGATCCAGTCAGTGGAGGCCGGGTGGCTGCTCCCAGGTCCTAGTGCCTGCACAGTCCAACCTCTGTCAGTGCGACTTATACAGAGATGTGACTTATATGTGTTTTTTTTTTTTTTCTCCACAAAGCTATTTTATCCCGGTGCGACTTGAAGTCAGGTGCGACTTTATTTCCGGAAAATATGGTAAATAAATACATATATTTAAAATTAATTTGCTGTGGCATTGCAAGAATTAATTTGCAAGAACAAATCTACAAGAATCAGAATGAGCTTTATTGCCAAGTGTTCTCACGTACACAAGGATTTTTAATTTTTTTTAATTTTTTTGGGTGATAGGAGAAACAAGTTCACACAGAACATTACAGTGAGAAACAGAATATAAAACAAAGTAGGATTATAAATAGACATACTAATAATAGGACATATAACAGAATGGCATATGTACATGTGCAAGTGGTAATGTATGTGCAAGGTAGGGGTACGTACAGTTATTGAATTAAATATGTGAATTTATATATGTACATTAGATATGTATTTACATTATTGCACTATGGGGGAGTTCTGAGACAGTTTAATTGTTCATGAGGAAAAGGGTCTGAGGGTAAAAACTGTTCTTGTGCCTGGATGTCCTGGCGCTCAGTGCTCTGTAGCGCCGGCCAGAGGGCAACAGTTCAAAAAGGGAGTGGGCAGGGTGTGTGGTGTCCAGAGTGATTCTACCTGCATGTTTCCTCACTCTGAAGATGTACAGGTCTTAGAGGATTGGCAGGGAAGCCAATGTACACAGGACAGACTCAATGACAGCTGAGTAGAACTGTGTCAGCAGCTCCTGTGGCAGGTTGAACTTCCTCAGCTGGCAAAGGAAGTACAACCTCTGCTGAGCCTTCTTTACAATGGAGTCTATGTGTGTGTCCCACTTCAGTTCCTGAGAGATGGTAGAGTCCAGGAACCTGAATGACTCCACTGCTGTCACAGTGCTGTTCAGGATAGTGAGGGGGGAGTGCAGGGGGATTTCTCTGTAAGTCCACTATCATCTCCACTGTTTTGAGCGTGTTCAGCTCAAGGTTGTTTTGACCACACCTGACAGCCAGCTGATCAACCTCCCATCTGTATGCAGACTCGTCACCATCGCGGATGAGGCCTATGATCGTGGTGTCATCTACAAACTTCAGGAGCTTGACAGTGGGGTCTTTTGCAGTGCAGTCATTCGTGTACAGGGAGAAGAGCAGTCGAGAGAGAATGCATCCCTGAGGAGCACCAGTGCTAATAGTGAGGGTCCCGGATGTGAGTTTCCCCAGTCTCACTAGCTGCTGCCTATCTGTCAGAAAGTTGGTGATCCAGATTGAGGTGGGCACGAAGAGCTGGGTCAGTTTGGTTGAGAGAAGATCAGGCATGTTGGTATTGAAGGCTGAACTGAAGTCCACAAATTGGATCCTTGCATAAGTCCTAGGTCTGTTGAGGTGTTGCACGATATAATGCAGTCTCATATTGACAACATCATCCACAGACCTGTTTGCTCAGTAAGCAAATTGAAGGGGGTCCATCAGGAGTCCAGTGATGGCCTTCAGGTAGGTCAAAACCAGTCTTTCAAACAACTTCATGACCACAGACATGAGAGTGACAGGTCTGTAGTCATTAAGTCCTGTTTTTTGGGGACCGGAATGATAATGGAGCATTTGAAGCAGCAGGGAACTTCACACTGCTCCAGTAATCTATTGAAGATCTGTGTGAAGATGGGGGCCAGTTGGTCAGCGCAGACTTTCAGACAGGCAGGTGAAACACCGTCTGGGCCTGAAGCTTTCTGTGGCAGACTGATCCGCCCCTCCGGCTCGTCATCATTGAACCGCCTCTTAGGGCCGCCCTTCAGCCAGGCTAATGACGGGAGTTGGGCAGGAGAGCAAGAAGAGGTGCATAATTAATAAGCCTCGTTTAGTCAGTGGTGAATGAAGCACACCTGATGGGAATAATGCTTCATCATCACTGTCTTTAAAACGCAGAGCGCACCTCTTCTTGGGGAGCCGGATTCAAATCTCCACATGTGCACACACTGGCATCCTCGCATGCCCAGGACCAGAGCTGGGAGGGTTCGGAGCTGGACGAGCTGGACGTGCTGCCGGACCCGCTCTTTGGACCCCCGGATGCATTAATGAGTCGCCGGGGGTGAACCGCTCACGTTGGCCGACGGGCTAGATGCCACCTTCCCCTCACGCTTGCCGCGGGCCTGGGAAGACAGGCCGCCAGTGACGCCGCCACACCTCGCGCTGTGGACCTTGGAGGGGAGCGTGAGCGGCCGACTGACCCAGCCCATGCCTGGGCTAGCCTATGGACACTACCCCGCCCTTTCACGGAGCCCGTTCACCGTGAGGATGCCAGATTCCCACTTTATTATGAACACTATTCCCCCTTGGACACTTTATTATCCCCCTTTATGGACATTTTATTTTTAATATTGTTTCTAATAAATGCCTCGCCGAGGCTTGACGACACACCCACTGTGTCTGTCTCTTACTCACCCTGCCACACTTTCCTTGTCTTTTTTTTCCAAAAGACCCGGAACACATCCTCCTCACAGATCATAAGTGCAGATTGAGTAGCAGGAGGGGGGTTCCAGGAGGTGTTGGTGTGTGCGTGAAGTGAAGATCAGAGCGGTGGAGGGGTGTGAGACTGGGCATTTCAAACCTTCAGTAAAACACGTTCAGTTCATCAGCCATTAGTTGACTCTCTACAGAGTGAGGGGGAGGTTTCTTTTACTTGGTGATGCTTTTTTCTCGGAGTAGCTTCTTTTAGCCACTCTGAATTCCTTAGTAAGTGTGTTCTTGGCCTGGTTGTACAATGTTTTATCCCCCTTCTGTAAGCATCCTCTTTGGCATGATGAAACTGTCTGAGTTTTCCTGTAAACCATGGTTTATCTTTATTGAATGATAAAAATGTCCTAGTAGGGATGCACATATCCACACAGAAACTGATATATGATGTCACAGTATCTGTGAGCTCATCCAGGTCTGTGGCTGCAGCCTAAAAAACACTCCAATCAGTGCAGTCAAAGCAGTCTTGTAGTTCCAGCTCTGCTTCATTGGTCCATCTCTTTACAGTCCTTAATACAGGCTTAGCTGATTTTAGTTTCTGCTTGTAGGTCAGGAGAAGATGAATCAGACAGTGATCAGAGAGTCCTAAAGCTGCACATAGGACAGAGCAATATACATCCTTTACAGTGGTGTAGCAGTGGTCCAATATATTTCTTTCTCTGGTGGGGCATGTGATGTGTTGTTTGTATTTTGGCAGTTCATGGGTGAGGTTAGCTTTATTAAAATCTCCCAGATTAATGATAAGTGAGTCCGGGTGTTGTTGCTCTGTGTCTGTGATGTGAACAGCCAGCTGTTGCAATGCTGTGTTCATGCATGCTTGTGGTGGGATATAAACACTCACCAGAATAAACGAAGAAAACTCACACGGCAAGTAAAAATGCTTAAAGTTGATGAAGAGCACCTCTAAATTAGGACAGCACATCTGCTTCAATGCTGTTACATCTGTACACCAACTGGAAAATATGCAAATTTGTTGGTTTTTCATTACCCAATTAACGCTTTTGTCACCTGTGACCTCATTATACAGCGTACCTATGTTACTTGTGTTTTTTGCATAGACGAATTTCAAACAGTACGAGTAAACATGCTACTAAGACTGACAGAAAACATGGGGAAGTTCTTGAAAAGGAAAACTATTGACGATGGGTATGTGGGATAGTGGGATAGTGGTGTGCCCTGGGATTTTTTAATAGTAAAAAGAGTGCCGTGGCAGAAAAAAGTTTGGGAAACTCTGCTGTAATGTCTTGACTCACTTGTGTTGTCACTTTCCATTTTCACATTAATGTCAAAAGAATGGTTTTACCTAATCCTAGTTACCTAAAGTCCTCTGCAAAAACACTTTTCAGGTCTTCATGCTCATTCACAGCAAATATCATGTAATAAAAACTGACGACCATTAAAAATACTGAACTTTAATGTATATAGGTTTCTAATGTTGGCAACTCCTTAATAAACTCTTCACAGGTGTCCACTTTACATTAAGGTATGTTTACATAGGTTACTAATGTTGAATAAGTGTTATTAAGCATTTATAACATGTTAGGTAGAATTGCTTAGTATTCGGCAGGTATTGCATGGAAGTCACCCTTATATGCATGTTGTTATAATCGCATATCAATGATTTATAATGCAAGTATAAAATTAATTATTAGACATTAATGAACTGCCTTTATAATCCCTTAACAAAGGGAACGTTAAGGCAAAGTGTTACCCTAAAATCTGATCGGACAGAGGATAAAACAAGAACAAGATCCAGGAACATGTCCTATTTCCTGGGCAAAATCAGAATAAGCATACAGACATGGATAATGGGCACAATAAACCCAAACACTGTGATCAGGACCCCAACATGAAACGCTTATTACACGGCTATTACCAAGTAAATAAATAAATGGACATAAAATATTGATTTGAGTTGAAATTGTTTCATTATGTGAGAAGAAAGAGACAGCAAAGCTAGACATGAAGAGACATCAAAACTAGCACAGCTATGAGGGAAATCAGTTGCCTGGGACAACGGTCAATTATACAATGCAGAGTTTAGTTTTATTATACAAAGTTTTTGATTGCAAAATGCTGGGATTGACCAATCACAATTAAGTATTCGAGAGAGCCATATACAGAAATTAACAACTACAATCAATCATACACACACAGGGTTGCGAGGAAAGTGTGTTAAAAGTGCAGTATGTATTATAGAATGAAGAGTCCATTCACTTTATATGCACATTGTATCCAATAAGCCTAAAGATAACCCCTGTGACACAGTCTGTATTATTGTGACCTGTAGTCAATGTGTTAAGCTGAGAATGTTTGGCACATTGTAGGCCTAATATAAACAGACATTCATTTCCAGGTCATTGTAAGGTCAAAGTGCAGTCCTACATTCACAAACGAAATCTGATCTGTGGTGTTGTATATATCAACACTGAACAGCTGTAGAGACACTTATATCAATATCAGAGTGTGTATGTATGTTTAACTAATACATATGTGTGTGTGTGTGTTAAGGCATAATCAAATGCTGATGAACTGAAAGCTTGAAGTTTCCCCTGGTACAGATGGAAGGCCTCAGAACACCACGTCATGCCAAAGCTTTTTATTGTCTGGTCACTACAAATGGGCTGTTGCTTGTGTCAGTGGCCTATCTGTATGCTCTATGTCCTCCTGCTGGGCCATTTGACAAAATGTTCCTGCACACATCAAATTCTCTATTGTTAAAAGCTCACCCACCCCATGGATTGCAGAAAGCACTATAGACACTGAGTTTGAGGAAATGTTCTATAGGAGGGACACAGTTCTATAGGAGCCAGATCTCATGTCTGGATGAAGCATTACAAGTGCAGAAAAGTGAGGAGAAAGGCCCAGGGAGCCATTAAAAACATATTTGCCTCTGCATTTCTCAAATCTTCACTCTTTCCTGTCTGTCCTGCACTGAAAAAAATGACGAGTAAGATTTACTGAAGTTTTATTTCACAAGTTTTTGCACACAGTATTCTAAGTACATTTTCATGGTATAAAATTAAGTAAAATCTACTTAATTTCAAGACATAATATTGATTGAAGTGAGAGAGTAAATTTAACTTAAAAATGTCAATAACATACAAATCTTATGTACATGGTGTTTAAATAAGCTTAGTATTTTAAAATTCAAATGAACATTTTACCAGAATATTCCACATTTAAACTATCATTATTAACATGTTAGATAATGTACCACATGACATATGAAAGCTTTCCACAAGAAAGCTCCATGCATGCTATGTAGTCTATTAGACAACATCACCTTGCATAACTTGCAATGGGATCACAATATGAAGCTGCACACGCAAACCTGAACCCTTTGTGCACAAAACACGATGATGGTTATAATTTACAGATTATTTTCTGATCATGAACGAATAATTTTGAGTAGAAAATGAAATTCAGGCTTCACAAAACAAGACGTTACCAAACGTAACAAAAAAACAACAATACAAATTTTGTAAATAAACTTGCAAACTAAAGCTCATTAATTATTCAAGCACGATATGTGATGGGAACACCAGCTTCGAGAAGTTAAGTAATATTTACATCTGAAATTTACTCAGATTAGCGAATAAATATAACAAGATTTTCTACCATAGGATTGAAACATGATGATTAAAAAACATATGTAGTATTTACTTATTATATTCAAGTTCATGCTTAATCTAACGTATTTAATGTAGAAAGTACGTTTCTGCTATAATTACTTCACCACAATATATATATATATATATATATATATATATATATATATATATATATATATATATATATATATATATATATATATATTTTTTTTTTTTTTTTTTTTTTTTTTTTTTTTCAGTGTATGTGTGATCTGTGAAAACAAGAATTGTCAGACTGTTTAAAACTGCTGGCATTGAACAAATCTACCAACCAGTAGTGTAGTCTAGAGCATACACAAGCATATGCTATATGCTCATCTATTGTTCAGAGGATTTTGCATATGCTCACCTAAAATGAGTGTTGATATTGGACGTATCAAAGGTGTCCAGAACAATGAGCTGGCTTTCCAAAAATACTGAGGTGATGCAACAGCACTGTTGAGTGAAATGTGGATTTTTTTACTTTAAAAAGTATACTTCAAGCACACAGGAGGCAAGACTCAGGAGCTCTGACCTGAAGGCATGGGCAAAATAGACAGTTTGACTCAGCTGAACAACCAATCAGATCATTTGTTTCAGCCGGGATGGGATATTTTCCAACCAATCATATTTTCTGTTTCAGAAAGGAAGCCAAACATTTTTGGTGTTAAAAAGAAGTGCTGATCTGCTAACAGCGTAATCTGTCTAAGAGTCATAATCTGCTAAACTCTAATATATTTCCCATATTTATACAGTACATTTAAACACAAATTATGCTATTAAACTGATAATAAACTGAAAATATTGACTGCACCCATGCTAGATTTTGAAGATGCTCTTCGCAGATGCTGGCCAAGTTAACAGAGTTGTCCTGTAATTATATCAAACATAATTTTTGACAGTGTAGTTTTTTCTCTTGTGATACAGTGCATCCGGAAAGTATTCACAGCGCTTCACTTTTTCCACATTTTGTTATGTTACAGCCTTATTCCAAAATGGATTAAATTCATTATTTTCCTCAAAATTCTACAAACAATACCCCATAATGACAACGTGAAAGAATTTGTTTGAAATCTTTGCAAATTTATAAAAAATAAAAAACAAAAAAAATCACATGTACAGAAGTATTCACAGCCTTTGCTCAGCACTTTGTTGAAGCACCTTTGGCACCAATTACAGCCTCAAGTCTTTTTGAGTATGATGCTACAAGCTTGGCACACCTATTTTTGGGCAGTTTCTCCCATTCTTCTTTGCAGGACCTCTCAAGCTCCATCAGGTTGGATGGAGAGCGTCAGTGCACAGCCATTTTCAGATCTCTCCAGAGATGTTCAATCAGGTTCAAGTCTGGGCTCTGGCTGGGCCACTCAAGGACATTCACAGAGTTGTCCTGTAGCCACTCCTTTGTTGTCTTGGCTGTGTGCTTGGGGTCGTTGTCCTGTTGGAAGATGAACCTTCGCCCCAGTCTGAGGTCCAGAGTGCTCTGGAGCAGGTTTTCATCAAGGATGTCTCTGTACATTGCTGCATTCATCTTTCCCTCGATCCTGACTAGTCTCCCAGTTCCTGCCGCTGAAAAACATCCCCACAGCATGATGCTGCCACCACCATGCTTCACTGTAGGGATGGTATTGGCCAGATGATGAGCGGTGCCTGGTTTCCTCCAGACATGACACTTGCCATTCAGGCCAAAGAGTTCAATATTTGTTTCTCATGGTCTGAGAGTCCTTCAGGTGCCTTTTGGCAAACTCCAGGCGGGCTGTCATGTGCCTTTTACTGAGGAGTGGCTTCCTTCTGGCCACTCTACCATACAGGCCTGATTGGTGGAGTGCTGCAGAGATGGTTGTTCTTCTGGAAGGTTCTCCTCTCTCCATAGAGAAACGCTGGAGCTCTGTCAGAGTGACCATCGGGTTCTTGGTCACCTCCCTGACTAAGGCCCTTCTCCCCCGATCGCTCAGTTTGGCCGGGTGGCCAGCTCTAGGAAGAGTCCTGGTGGTTCCAAACTTCTTCCATTTACAGATGATGGAGGCCACTGTGCTCATTGGGACCTTCAATGCTGCAGAAATTTTTCTGTACCCTTCCCCAGATCTGTGCCTCGATACAATCCTGTCTCGGAGGTCTACAGACAATTCCTTGGACTTCATGGCTTGGTTTGTGCTCTGACATGCACTGTTAACTGTGGGACCTTATATAGACAGGTGTGTGCCTTTCCAAATCATGTCCAATCAGCTGAATTTACCACAGGTGGACTCCAATCAAGTTGTAGAAACATCTCAAGGATGATCAGTGGAAACAGGATGCACCTGAGCTCAATTTTGAGTGTCATGGCAAAGAGTGAATGGCTGATGCTGGCCTTTACTTTGAATCAGAATTAATCATGCTAATTTCTTATGTAATGTGTGTAACATCTCAAAAACATGAATAACCAACACTCCTGGAAAAAATAATAAACAATTAAAAAATATATATTTTTTTATAAAAAAAAGTCCCGCTGTCCACATATGTGGACATCAATTTTTAGGAAAACTATTTGCTCTAGAATATATTTATTTTTTTATTTTGCATGTTTATTAGATGCTACTAGTTACAAATCAAAAAGGGTAATGGAAAATGAATACAGCAGTCACGCTTAGGTCTAAAACTAAATTACAAATTTTATGCAAGAGTTGACTGTTGTGATAAAAATTTCAAATATATTTTTCATGACAGGTGGTTATACAAAAATAATGTTACACAGATATGTTTGGATTAAGCAGTTTGTGGACAAATTGTCCTCTTGCTGTTTATGTATAGAAAAAGCACAACTAAAGTAATGTGATTCGACACAGTCCCAACGCATCGACTAGTACCAGAACTCACTGATTGTTCAGTGCAACCACTTCTCTGAATCTGCAGAAAAAGTTTAAATATATTATAAAGTGAGCATTGTTTGTACTTCCATACTCCTAGAGACTGTTTCTCCCAATGCATGTTCCTCCACATTGTTTCTCCATCCATCGGCCAGTCAGGCAGTGAATCAGCACTTCAGCTCTTTCTCTACAAAATGAAAACTCCACTCATCTATGAGTGCTGCAGACAGACATGTTTGCGTTTGGAGATCTCTTGTATTATTGGGTCTTTGGGAGAGTACAATTAATCCCAGTCCCAATACAGACTCTGTCTAATACTGTTTCCTGTGTTCCTGGCTCGACTATGAAGTGGCTCACCCAAAATGCATGCACACATAAGATTCAGCCGAGGTCAGCTTTATTATGGAAGCATTCGATGGGCTAAAGTGGGTACATTCCGGAACCCAAGGCCAGCTGTTTTGGTGCCCTGCTCGGCCTCCTAATTGGGCCTTATGTTTGAGTGTCCCCTGGTAGAGTGAATTAGAGGTCCTTGTGTTGTTGTACAGGAGCCAAAGACCTGTGTGAGCATATGTGTGTGTGTGTTTATCTGGGCTTGCGATCTAATTATTGGACATAATTGCTTGAACCTGGCTTTGGTTACAGACTGGCAATTTTGCTAGTTCTTTCTCACTTTCTCTCTATGTCTCTCTTTCAGTCTCAGCATCTTGCAGTCTCTAACATCCCATACTGCTGTGAAAGTAAGCATTTGTCTGATCTTTAGTGTAAGCATTGTTATAAAGTTGTAGAAAGGTCTCCATCTGAATTTCAGACCCAACTCATATCAAGACACCAAAGTGTCTACCCTGCCTCCTGCCAAGGAGCATTTGAAATGAACCATCTTTAATCTTTAACTAGTTTCTAAAAGGATAAGTTTTAATGAATATTAAAAATAGACCCAAAAGTATCAAAAGTAGTCCATGCGCCTCATGCATTATGTTATAAGTCTTCTGAAGGCATACAATAGGTTTGGTGAGAAAGAACCTGAAATGTATCTAATTTTTCAGTGAAAATCTTGACGTCTCTACACGTTCATGAGTGCATAAGAGAAGCTTGTTCATAGTGGCAAGTGTGTTCATGCAAGAACTTGCATTGTTTTTAGTGCTAACGAGGTTCTGCCATAGCGCTCATGGACTACTTTTATGAAACTTTTTGACCTTTTTAAAGCTTTAAAGTGAGTCACTATCAACTGCCGTTGTATTGAAAAGACCACTGTTGGGTTAAATCTGATGACAAAGTAATTAGTTCTTTTTAGCCCAAAAGTAGTGTAATACATTACATTTTAAATTCTTGTAATTAGATTACAATTACTAACTTTCAATTAAAGGAATATTTCGGGTTCATAAAGTTTGAATTATGTTCATATGTTCTTCTGTTTGCATTTCTGTGACAACTGAAGGACGTGACAATAGAAGAGAAGGAAATATAGACAATATTTTGAACTCGTTGAGAGGTAAAACAAAAACTTTTCTGTGAAAAATCTTAACCAAAGAAATTAGTAATATAATTACTTTTGCTGATGTAATCAGTAAAGTAATTTGATTACAATTTTTAGAGAAGACATTTTTTATTTGATTCACTGCGATACAAATACACTAAATGTTTGCATTTTCCTTGGACAATGAGTCATGTTTACCATTGCACAATGTACCACCAGAATGTTAGAGTGTTATGCATGGCTGCCAGGACATTACTGTGTGGTTGCTAAGGTGTTCTGTATGGTTTTCAGAGCATTGATATGCTGTTGCTAGGGTGTAGCACAAACTTTTCGGTACAAGTTGTGAACCAAAGTTTAATACTTAGAGTTAGGAGTTTTGACTCCAACCTTATGTATGAGCAATAGTACAACTGATGCTTGCCTGAGCAGACAACACTAATGATACAGATTTCTGTCTGTAATGTAGATCTTTCCTTGGTTTATGTATTCTCAGAAAGCCGCTCTTTGTCTTTAACCAATGTTTTTAATGGTTTTCCTTTCATTTTATATATGTTCAATTACTGTGTCACATATCTTTGAAGACTCTTGTGTGAATGAACATTGCATGCTCCTCAAATTGAGCATGATTTTTTACAAGGTCATGGAGTTTTATGAGTACTCTGGCATGAGGTTTGTGGAAACACGCCTCTCTCTTTGTCTCCTCCTCTGGGGTGCATTTGCAAGTTTCATCGTTTCCAACGTAGTTCAACGATTTGGCGTTTCCCGAAACCGTAGTTCCAACGAACATTCGCAAACAATGTCACAAAGTTGTGTAGTTGGAACAACAGCTCTCCGCCTGTGGTTAGAAGCATAGTTCCTTGTTAGTTTGTGTTGTCGACATCATTGATTTGGCTGCATCTGGGGTGTGTCCTATTCAGACTTGTCACCCCTATGCCCTATTGCTTTCAAAGACTTCACCATCCACTTTGAGAGCTTTGAAAAGCTTAAAGTTGTGGTGCTCAAAGTTATTTTTACTGGAAATTCAGTTTGAAATGATCTTCCAGCATGACTGTCACAACTGTTCTCCTTTTGAAGTGCCCTCCAAAGGCATTATTTATGACGTTTGGAACACAGGATTGGCTTCGTTCTCGTGTAGAAAGAGTTATTTTAATATTTACAAGCAAATATCTTTGTTACAACATTGTTCAAAGAGAAATTTCACATATGGCTACATATGTGCAAAACAATATGCATGTTAATGGTTTTCACTGATATAAAAAGTTATCTGTACTGTACATACAGTATATGCAACATATCTGTAGTACCTTGAGTATAGTGTCAGAAAAGCACTATGTAAGTGTAAAATTCATTCATTTACATATTTCAAAATATTAAACTTTCATATATGTAAAACATAATTTCCCAAATCACAGTGTAATTTTATATAGCCAATATGCCCAAATAAATGAACAATAATTGAAAAAAAATATACATGTATGGCCAGATATCTGATTTCTGTTTGGCATAACATGTCTGTGTAAGTGGGTTTGTGTTCATTGTGAGGTGTTCACAGAAGTAGAATATAATAGAATATGGAATATTCTCAATAGGCTATGTTATAGAAAACAAATGTATACTTCTTGTTTGCAGTAGTCTTTCAATTAATGTTTGGAGGGGAAAAAACATAGACCAAGGTAGGAAATTACACAAAATATTTATTAATACAAGTTATGTCAGTCAGATGAAATAATAGATAATACAGTAACCAAAATGTATTTAAAAATGAAAAAGTAACCAAACATTTTCTGAATTAAATGTCTCTGAATTCTGCTCCTGCAGGTTGCATTGTGCCTTGATGTGGGTTCAGTGGATCATCATCATCAGTAGCAGCAGCATCTTCTTCATCATCAGCAGCACCAGCATGACCCCCTCTTCCTCAGGAAGTTGAACAAATTTCCATGTCTGCAATGTTGTGACTGGATTTTTTGAGGAGTTTTGGGGAAAGTCAGCATGGTGTTCATAAGCTGTAACAGCAAAGTTGTTACTGCTTTCACAGCCTTGCTTACCTAAGACTCACTGAGCCACAGGACATCACCAACCACCTCCATAAAACTTCCCACAGCACAATAATGCAGTGCAGCTAAGAACTGCACTGCTGGACATAAGGCGTAGTTTCTTCTTGTGACCCTCTGAAGGTGTGGTTTCACAACCTGCAGCAATTCAAGGATCTTGGTCCTTGGAATCCGAAATTTGTCCTTATGTAGGCATTTATATACACTACCTGACTTCTGCGCTGCCTTCTGTGCTCAAGCTGTAGGATTCTTTGTAAAGCCACCATTGTTGAGCATTTGATACACATATAGATACTGTATTTATTAGGAGAGTCATTAATACACCTATACTGATGCACCTGAGGAATGGATAGAAACACCTTGGTGGCTAACAATCATCTAAATTAACTAGCTAAATGTGAGTGTTTCATCAATGAATAGTGACAGTAATATGGCACAGCTTAATTTGATTATCAAATTATTGTATTCATCTGTTAATGGGTTTTTGGTTTTAAAAGTTCATGCTGTTTTTTTTTGTTTTTTTCTTCATAGTTTTCATGCTGTGGCTTGGGGAAAATGAGAAGTAAGGCCTCTCTTTTTGTAAACAATTCTTTTTGTATCAGAATTGTTTGAGGATTTAAATAAAGGACGTGTTTTGTGTCATGTTTGGCGTATATTATCATGGCTATTATCTTGTGTGTTGAGAAAATCTTTACATAACCAGCTTTAGTTACTTGACTGTTGCAGTGTATGTGATGGTGGGTCACCACTGCAAAACAATAAAGTTTTGTATTTCATTCCGTACATACAAATCTTAATCACACTTACAGTATATAATTTATTAATGACATTATTCTGGTAGTTGATAATGAAGTAATGACATTGCATGTCATGATTCACACAATAATTGCTTACATTTGATCTGGCATTCCAATAATGTAATTATGTATAATTATGTGCTCATTTCTAAATGTTAAACAACTGGATGATATCCCAGTGTATTAGAAAAGCACAAGCTCAAAACATGTTAAAAAATTACAAAGTATTTTTGGTCATCACATGGAACATTATATTTTGTATTTAAATTCAGATTGTAAAGGGTTTAAAATTCTCTGTAACTGAAAAGCAGCTTGAAAATTGTATGTTTGTTGCCATGCAGCACCACACATCTTCACCAGAGCCTAGTTTGACAGACCCAGTCTGTCTCTTTCACTCCATATATATTTAATTCTATATCTTTCATTGTGTCAGGAATCAAAGTGGCGTTCTTATTGGTTTTTGAAGAGTGTGCATATGTTTTGTGCTCAAGTGCGGTAAACTGAGGTAAGCTCAATGCTGCGAAAGTTTGCGATGAAAACAAGCACACCAGCAACAGAGGAAATATGAAAATAAAGCGAAACAACGGAGAACAGAAAATAACAGAAGTAGTCCATGTTCGTTATTTACAACAGCATCACAGGGAAATTACGTTGGTGTGGAGCTGCTTACTCACCGAACCGCTTGTATACTGTAAGAGTACGTAACTTACAAAGTGCATATAAATGTAAATGTCTATTTCATGTCTTAAGCAGTTTTTTCACAATAAACGGCTTTCTGTCCATGTAAATGAGCTGTTATAATTTGATATCCATTCGATCTCTGCAGAAGTTATTACTCCACCCCTGAGTAACATCATTAACGACACCTCCACATTGTTGAACCAACATGGTTTGAACGATGGATGTGCGACATAGTTACTAGGGTTTTGGGAAACAGTCGTGACTAGCTAATTCATTTCTCTAATGATGCATCGTACTATGGTGGTTTAATCAGTGAGTTATGTCATTGTATGGGAAACTCACCCCTGGACGACAGAGTTTCGGTCACACTCCAGGCTAGAGTGAATTCTTGTTGTCTGTAGTATATGTCCCACTGGAGTGGTGTGGATGATGAACTGAATAATAGAAAAGGAAAGAAATGCTTCATTGTCTTTAGCTACTTTCAGAGCTTGTTTCACGCTGTCATGCTTTCTGGGTCTGTCAAACCACACTGTCCAAACAAACTGCACTGGTATACAAAGTCACCCTTGAAGATGCATGGATGCCAGTGCATTAATGACTAAATATCAGACCAAGTGCCATGTATTTTGAGAAAATATATCCCAAGTATGCTTTTCAAGAAAAACAATTATGCAAAAATACTGTATATATTTTTTAAATTATTAAACAATGATATACTGTTCAAAATTCCAGATAATCTCCAGATAATGTGATGGACTGTGGTTACTCTGCTAGAACACCTATGTGAATTTGAGGGGAAGTGATTGCTTGGGACCAGCTGGTTAATTGCTCGTGAAAATGTCTCCGAAAATTTAGTTTTGCGAAAATGCCTTTTGTTTGCAGAATTCATTTGTTTGCAGAAGTTAAGTGTGGCCGAATTGTCAAATGGCCGTTGATCTTGTTGCTAGACAGCAACAAGATTAATTTGAGAAGAAATGGAAACTTTTGCTTACGTCTCATGGCGAGAAGATGTGTGACCAATAGAAGATTGAAACATCACACACTGACCTCTTGGGTCAATTCAAAGAATACATATTTTAAAGCTGTGTATTTTTATTATTGCTGAAAGTGAGTAGATGGTACAGTATATTCTAACATTTTGAATCTAATATTATTTGTTATTTGTGATTATTTTTTAAATCCAGTAGCCCTCATGCTTGAAATCATATCTTGGACTGTTGCTATGTCCAAAATAATTTCACGTGCTAAAAGCCTAGCGAGACTAGGGCTTTATACTACCTTCCCGTGCTATCAGAATTATCGTAAATATAAGTTTCCTACACGGAAGTTGCACATGAACACCAGAGATAATTCTGATACCTGAGTTTCCAAGATGGGAGGAGACACAAACTTTCAACATGGTGAAGGAGAATACAGTTTCTCTAGTGAATGATAGGTTTTATTCATTTTTCTTAATGTAGCTACATTGTTATCGCTTGCGGTTTCAGTCATACACATTTACGTACAGTATATCAGTAACAATTTGACACATATTGTACATTTTTACACTGAGAAAACAGCATGTATAGTATAACATTATCGTCAGCAAGCTACGGTATCAATTTAAGAGTTCCCCAAGAAATATGCAGGAATGAACCTGTTGAACCTACATGTTTCCTGTTTTGTGTGACAACAAAGCACTTGAACATGACATATTCGTAATTACGACGTCAGAAGTGGGAAGTAGAATAATTCAGCTTGCACATGAAAGCAGCATAACCACTGACTTGCTCTCTAAATAGTTCAAAATATGGTGGCTATGGTTGCACACTCTAATAATATGTTAATAATCTGACTGGTGCGCAGTTGGAATAAAAAACCTTCATGTAAACTCCTCAATGAGAAAAACAAAATCCAATTGAGCTTGATCCAAATTAAATTTCTAACCAACTGAAAGAGGAGGTGCAGATCTTAAATAATTAGTTTGATTGCCATGTAAAACTCTGAATCAGACTACTTTCACAATGAGATAAAAAAATATCTTGTGCACATGTGAAGGACAACTCTCGTATGCCAATCTTTGTTACATATTCTCATCCAGAGGTGACTGTTGGAGGAGGAATGGGCATGAGGCTAATATGATTACGCATTATTGTGGCATGCTCCTTCTAATAATCTTTTGTTAAAGGTACTGCAAGTTAAGTTAGCCACTCTGGAACTTTGGCTGCCCTGTGAATGCACACAATGATTGACAGGCATAAAGTGTTTTTTCAAATTATTCTGATTGGCTAAAAAAAGTATCTGAATAATAATTTTTCTTGGAGTGGATTTTCTCATTGTTTATACGTGTTAAATCTCTCCATGCTTAGAAGCGCTGACTCACTCTCCCACTGTCTTTCTCATGATAAAACTAGGGCACGTCCACAGGGACTGCAGCTGGCGACAGTCTCTTTCTCTTTTGGAGAGGAGAAATTATCTGTGACACCTTTAGGTTGTTGGTAGCCAGTGTGGTAGCAGACTATGTGTCATCTCCAGTCTTTACACATGAACACCCTTTAGCTTGGCCTTATTTGGCGCTGAACAGACACACATACACAGGGTGTCAGATGCAACCTCAATTAACAGAGGAGAGGAGAGCCCCCTAATCCCCCAGTCATAACTTTCTGTTTTACTTATTTTGTTATTAATACACCCACATAAAATCTGCTCACTGTTTATTTTTCTTTTCTTTTGTATTTTGTATAACGTAAATGAGCCAAATTGACCGAAATTGACCCAAAACAGAAAAAAATGTGAATAGAATCCAATGGATACATTTCTGAAATGTGCATGCCTGCTTTATGATACAGAAGGAGTAAAGCTTTACAAATATCTGTCTACAGTTTTTTTATTAGTTCACAGGAACATATTACATAAATTTGAATGGAAAATAAGAGGTTATAAATAAGGGGGTGCCCAGACATGGAAATGACTCCCACCGATTTCCAAATAAATAAATCTTACAAATATTTAGTAAATCTTACTAAAAATCAGTGAAAAAATTATCCAGTGAGACAAATTTATCCAAAATATTTGATAAACGGACACAAAAGAGGTGGTGGATGTGTAGAACTTTGTGAATGATGGACATTTGACATCTGTGGAATTCTGCAAACTAAGACTAAAGTTACACTACAAGTTGTATACAAGTGTGTGAAGCCAAAACACATGAATAAATAATGAATTCACATGATCATTTCATTACCACTGACAGTTACATATTACATATTCCGTGCTGCGTCTTAGTTTTGCACTAGATATTCCTGGATGAAGGATGTGTCTGGGCTGTGGTTGTCGTTGGATCCCACAGGCCATGCTCAACGGGGTGGCCGGGGTCCTGAGAACATAGATGTGAAGATGTGATGGCAGGCTGGAGGTCCCTGAGGGTGCGTGGGGAAAGTTTTAGAGACGGAGGGGCTGTACCAGGTCAAACCGCTTCAGCTATTTCTATCGCTCTCATGCCCACAAGATTTTCCAGCCACACTTAAGGGTGTTGTGTGTAATCTATGTGCTACTAGTGGCACCAAACAGAATTGCCGATAAAAACAATTCCAAACGATGATGGCAAACAAAACAGAGTTCTAAATGAAGGTTTGGGAGTAGTAGCCTACAAATAAATGGTGCTCTTGCTGTAATGTGAGTCGGTGTGTGTGTTTTATATCCAATATGTGTTTATAAAGGGATGAGTCTGGCAGTGTTGTAGTACTCGAGACCGAACTCAATCATATTTTCATGGTCTTAGTCTTGTCATGGACTCGTGAGCAATTTGTCTCTGTCTTGACTCAGACTCGAACAAGTGTGGACTCGGACTTAACCCCGAGTTCAGTCGAGTCCCTTTTCAAAAAATATACAGTGAAAGCTTGGATTTATCTAACATACATTTTTTACTGACAGTATCAGAGATTTTGACGTGTGTCCCGCATTTCAGTCTGCTGCATTGAATCAGAACTAGTGATGCCCAGTTCACAAATAAATTATTTGGTTCATTTCAGCGAACTGGCCAAACAGGTTAGCAAAAAGATCTGAATCAATTGGGTATTCAGTCCGATTAGTTCGGGCTGCTATCTCACTGAATCATTTGTAGAAGCTTCTCACTCATTAAAACAGCATCAGCATATTTTAGAAAACGGAAAATAAACCAAATGTTGGATAAAGTGAATATTTACCATCAGTCAACAAAAGGCTGCTTTTTTGAGAGATAACTCTGAGAAATTTCCATTGGTGCTGTGTCTTGATAATAAGGGGCAGTTCACACCAAATGCATTGTTGCATCCACCCATGCTGTTTTTCAGTTGTTTTTCACACTAAAAGTATACGTCTTTGACCATTGCATTACGTATCGCTGTGTTTTTGGCATCTCGTACAAGAGCACCACAATTTTTTTAAGTACTTTTGTCAAGTTAAAAAGAACGTCATTTGTTAAAAATGTGTCTCGAGACACCTGTGTTAAATGTCATGGCTACTTGCGTAACCTCCATTCCCTGATGGAGGGAACGAGAAGTTGTGTCGATGTAGTGACACTAGGGGTCACACTTGATAGCCCGAGACACCTCTGGTCTTTGATAAAAGGCCAATGAAAATTGGCGAGTGGTATTTGCATGCCACTCCCCAGGACATACGGGTATAAAAGGAGCTGATATGCAACCAGTCATTCAGGTTTTATGCTGAGGAGTCGAGACAAGGTCCGGCCATTTCAGCGGGTAGTTCAGCACTGTGGCAGGAGGGACTGGGAACTGTGGGAACAGAGGTTACGCAAGTAACCATGACGTTCCCTGTCTGTCACTCACTCGACATTGTGTCGATGTAGTGACACTAGGGGTCCCTATAAAAAATGCCGCAACTGGCTGAACTGTGTTACATGAACTGGCGGTGTGTGACGGGCAGACAATTGTGTGCCTCGTAGCCAGTGCACCAGGCCGACACGTAACCTCCTCCAACATAATTATGAGTGTCGAACGGCCCTTTGGGGACAAGTCGACTACCCAAAAGTTAGAGACAGGCTAGCCCAGTCGTGGCCTCTTTTCCCCTTCTTTTTTTTCACTCCCTAAAAAAAAGGGGGATGATCCGATTGGGCCGACCAGGTCTAGTCGGGGGGTGTCCACATATTTAAGTGGAAAATACATCACATGGTCTTGTCGATCATGTGGAGAAGTCTCATGGTAGATCCTACCCAACGGGGAGGAGTTACTACAAACATGGAGACTGTGGCAGAGGGGGCTCTGCCCAAGGAAGATGCAGTTTGCCAACAGGGAAACTAATTAGCGGAAAAATATACATCACATGGGGTTACCTTACAGGGAACCGCCACATGCGGAGCACCTACCCCAGAACAGGGCTCTTAGTTAGCACGTGTACTGGGCCAGCAGCTCTGAACACTCGACTGCCACAGGGTTCGGAGGAAGTCATCCAGGGAACATAGTTTGTGAAATCTATAGGGAATTAATGGAGCATGTCTTCAGCTCAGAGGAGGTATGTGAAAGCGATACACTCGGCCGGCTATCCCGGGCTTATCCGCTTGTATTGCGTGCCACTACCCAGGACTAAACCGGTTCCACCCGGAGGTTGTAGAACCTCGCAAGGTGTTGGGTGTTGCCCAGCCCGCTGCTCTGCAAATGTCTGTTAGAGAGGCAGCCCTGGCCAGGGCCCAGGAGGCCGGTGGCACATCCTGGCCGTGATATGCCATAGATATGGTGTCAATGAGCCAGTGGGCAATCCTCTGCTTGGAGACAGCACTTCCTTTCTGCTGTGCACCAAAGCAGACAAAGAGCTGCTCAGAGATCCTAAAGCTCTGCGTGCAATCCAAATAGATGCATAAAGCGTGCACCAGACACAGCAACGACAGGTCTGGGTCTGTCTCCTCCTGGGGCAGCACTCGCAGGTTCACCACCTGGTCTCTAAAAGGGGTCGTGGGAACCTTGGGCACATAGCCCGGTCGGGGTCTCAAGATCACGTGAGAGTAGCCCGGACCGAACTCCAGGCACATTTCACTGACAGAGAATGTTTGCAGATCTCCTACCCTCTTGATGGAAGTGAGCGCAGTCAGGAGAGCAGTCTTCAAGGAGAGTGCCTTAAGCTCAGCTGACTGCAAAGGCTCAAAGGGGGCTCTCTGTAGACCCTGAAGAACTACAGAGAGGTCCCATGAGGGAACGAGGCGCGGTCTGGAGGAGTTCAGCCTCCTGGCACCTCTCAGGAACTTGATGATCAGGTCATGCTTCCCTACAGGCTTACCGTCCACTGTGTTGTGGTGTGCTGCTATAGCAGCAATGTACACCTTCAAGGTGAAAGGGGACAGCCGCCCTTCCAACCTCTCCTGCAGGAAGGAAAGCACCAATCTGACTGTGCATCTCTGGGGGTCTTCATGTCGGGGAGAACACCACTTAGTGAACAGATGCCACTTAAAGGCATACAGGCGCCTTGTAGAGGGGGCCCTAGCCTGAGTGATCGTGTCTACCACCGCGAGGAGCGTGAGGTCCGAGAACCATGTCTGGGTGGGCCAGTAGGGTGCTACCAGGACGACCTGCTCCTCGTCCTCCTTGACCTTGCACAGAGTCTGTGCAGGTAGGCTCACTGGGGGAAACGCATATTTGCACAGGCCAGGGGGCAAGCTGTGTGCCAGCACGTCTATGCCGAGAGGTGCCTTGGTCAGGGCGTACCGAAGCGGGCAGTGGGAGGATTCTTGGGAGGCGAACAGGTCTACCTGTGCCTGTCCGAATTGACTCCAGATCAGCTAGACCACCTGAGGATGGAGTCTCCACTCTCCCCTGAGGGTAACCTGCCGTGACAGCGCGTCCGCTGCAGTGTTGAGGTTGCCCGGGATGTGAGTGGCTCGCAGCGACTTGAGGTGCTGCTGACTCCAGAGGAGCAGATGGTGGGCGAGTTGTGACATACAATGAGAGCACAGACCGCCTTGGTGGTTGACATAGGCTACCGTTGCCATGTGGTCTGTCCGAACTAACACGTGCTTGCCCTGGATCAACGGCTAGAACCTCCACAGGACAAGCAGAATTGGCAGCAACTCGAGGCAGTTGATGTGCCAACGCAGCCGTGGGCCCGTCCATAAGCCGGTGGCTGCATGCCTGTTGCAAACAGTGCCCCAGCCCATTTTGGAGGCATCTGTCATGACCACGTCTTGCCTGGAGACCTGCTCTAGGGGAACGCCTGCCCGTAGAAACATGAGGTCGGTCCAAGGGTTGAAGAGGCGGTGACAGACCGGCGTGATGACCACGCGATGTGTCCCGTGGTACCATGCCCATCTCGGGACTCGAGTCTGAAGCCAGTACTGAAGCGGTCTCATATGCATCAACCCAAGTGGGGTGGCCACCGCTGAGGATGTCATATGCACCAGGAGCCTCTGAAAGAATTTCAGTGGAACCGCTGCTTTCTGTTTGAACGCCTTCAAACAGGTCAGCACCGACTGTACGTGCTCGTTCGTGAGGCCAACTCCAAACCGAGAAAAGAGATGCTCTGAACTGGGAGGAGCTTGCTCTTTTCCCAGTTGACCCGAAGCCCTAGTCGGCTGAGGTGCGAGAGCACCAAGTCCCTGTGTGCACACCACACATCCCGAGAGCGAGCTAGGATTAGCCAACCATCGGGATAGTTGAGGATGCGAATGCCCACTTCCCTTAGCGGGGCAAGGGCTGCCTCTGCGACCTTCGTGAAGATGTGAGGGAACAAGGACATACTGGAAGGGAGGACCTTGTACTGATACGCCTGACCCTCGAATGCAAACCGCAGGAAGGGTGAGTGTCGAGGTAGAATTGAGACGTGGAAGTACACGTACTTCAGGTCTACCGCCGCGAACCAATCTTGATGCCGGACGCTCGCTAGAGTGCATCTTTGCGTCAGCATCTAGGACAGGAGTCCGTGTAAAGCCTGGTTCAGTGCTCGCAGGTCCAAGATTGGCCGCAACCCACCACCTTTTTTTCGGTACAAAGAAGTAGGGGCTGTAAAACCCCTTCTTCATCTCGGCCGGAGGGACAATCTCGTCAGATGTACCGGCAGGTGGGGCGGAGTGGCAGGGTGGAGCCTGAGGTGCCACACCATGTCGTGGCCGTGCTGAGTTCAGGGACATCAAAGTGACCCATAACAGCCTGGAACAGGGGAGGAAGAGGCCTGTCCTCGTGACCCGTGGAGACTTTCACATCGGGGGCGGAGTTGTGCCACAGCTGGGCGCTCAGGGGCGGGGAGACTGCCGCTGGAGCGCCAAACCTGCCAAATAGAGTGGTGGACGGTGGTCGTGATGATGGCCATGTCCACCGGATACGTGACCCAGGGAACAAGGAAACCACTCTTGCTGAACTCTTGGGTACTGCAGCCACTTGGGCATGCAGCGCAATTAAATGCAAAAGGTAACAAAAGATTCTCCTCCCGGCCCTCGACTGGGGGATGGAGTGGTCTGCTTACCAGCTCCAGAGCAGCGGGTTTCGTCATCCCTGGGTCACCCATCTCAGGGGTGCTTCGAAGCCTTTCGTGGGTTCTTGCCGGCCGCAAGACGGGTGGCGTCTGCTTCCTGCAGTGGGCTCAATGCCGGGGTCGGGCCGCAGGGGCGGGCTGCGGTGGAGCCGGTGCAGTCACCGCAGGGGGACACCCTTGGCGACAAGCAGACGGGGTGCGGGATCTTGAGCCGTGCCGGGGCAGGATGTGCCGGATAACCTCCGTCTGCTGCTTCACCGCTGAAAACTGCTGGGAAAAGTCCTCAGTGTCGCCGGACTGGCCAACTCGGGAAATGGGGCAGCAAGGAACCGTGCCTTGTCGGCCTCTCCCATCTCGACCAGGTTGAGCCAAAGGTGGCGCTCCTGGACCACCAAGGTGGACATCGCCCACCCGAGAGTCCGCGCCGTGACCTTTGTCACCCGGAGAGCGAGGTCGGTCACTGAACGCAACTCTTGCATCAATCCCGGGGCGGAACTACCCTCGTGCAGTTCCTTTATTGCCTTGGTGGACTTGCAGGAGAGCCATGGCATGCAGGGCGGAGGTGGCTTGTCCAGCGGCACCGTTGGCTTTGGCCGTCAGTGACGACGTAAACCTACAGGCCTTGGACGGGTGCTTTGGGCGCCCGCGCCAGGTGGTAGCGCTCTGCGGTCATAGGTGCACCGCAAGTGCCTTTATCCACCAGGGGGATTGCCGAATAGCTCTTGGCCGCCCCACCATCGAGGGTAGTGAGGGCAGGGAAGCTGAAAGATCGGGACCGGGTAGTAAAAAGTGCCTCCCACGACCTTGTCAGCTCTTCATACACTTCTGGAAAGAAAGGAACGGGGGCGAGGCGTGGCTTTTAGCTGCGCTGCAAGCCCAGGAACCAATCATCGAGCCGCGAGGGTTCAGGGGAGAGCGTAGGGTTCCACTCTAGCCCAACGCTCACGGCTGCCCGGGAAAGCATGTCATCACCTCGGCTTCAGCCTGTGACTGGGCGACCGCACCCGAAGGGAGGAGCCCAGCTGAGGCTTCCGAGTCCGACCGGACGAGCCCACTCTCCGATGCTGCGCTTGAGAGCTCATCACTTTCGCGGGCTCCGAATAAGAGGTCGAACTTGCCGTGAGACGAGCCGGCAGACTCATCCGGAAGCCTGATCGGGGCAGACGAGTGTGCTGGGGAATGGGAGGTGCACGGGGGATACCCGGTGGAGGCGATCCCATTGGGGTCCTCAAATCACCCCCAGTGCTAGCCACGCTGGCCTCATACCCGTGGGTAGAAGGACCGAGACGGGGAGCCTCTGGGGTGGCTTGCTTTCTTACGAAGATAAACTGCGACCGCATCGTTGCCATGGACATGTTCTTGCAGTGAGTACATGACCCATCCACGAACGCTGTCTCCGCGTGAGCAGTGCCCAGACACGAAAGACAGTGATCGTGACCGTCAGAAGGCGAGAGATAACGAGCGCGACCAGGAATAACACACAAAGGAAAGGCATCTTTAAAAAGACGTATCTTTAAAAAGATGTTCCATGTGTGCCGCTCTTTTAGAGAAATATTCTCTTTTAAAGAATTATACTCTTTTTATTTCTGCCGAAGCTCCCAGGGGCATTCTTTGCAGTGCACCAGTGCAGAGGAGGGAGAAGCCGCTGAAATGCGCTATCAGATCCAGCAGAGGTGAATGAACAGTCGTTGGAATTCAGCTCAGTGAGCATGACCGTTTGGCTCCGCAGAGAAAATCTGAATGAGTGGTTGCATACCAGCTCCTTTTATACCTGTATGTCTGGGGGAGTGGCATGCAAATACCACTCGCCAATTTTCATTGGCCTTTTAGCAAAGACCAGAGGTGTCTCAGGCTCCCAAGAGTGACCCCTAGTGTCACTACATCGACACAACTTCGAGTGAGTGACAGATAGGGAACTCTATTCCCTGATAGCACACGTACAGCACCCAGACTTCTTTTTGATGTGTGTGTTTACATCGGGACAGAAGTGGGTAGTAACGCGCTACATTTACTCCGTTACATTTACTTGAGTAACATTTTGTACTTTTAGTGTAGGTTTAAAAGTGGGTACTCTTTACTCTCACTCAAGAACATTTCTAATGGAAAAAAAATTACTTTTACTTTTTTACAGTGGGTGTTACATTACTGGGTTTCATTTTAGTTCATGTGAAATTTATTGAGAGATTATTGAATGGGACTTTTATGGCAGCGGAAGTTCACACAGCTGCACGCGCTGTCACAGACTGTCACTCAAGCCGAGTCCATCAAGGGTGTCAATGATTGTCTTCTGGACAACTGTCAGATCAGCAGTCTTCCCCATGATTGTGTAACCTAGTGAACCAAACTGAGAGACCATTTTGAAGGCTCAGGAAACCTTTGCAGGTGTTTTGAGTTGATTAGCTGATTGGCATGTCACCATATTCTAATTTGTTGAGATAGTGAATTGGTGGGTTTTTGTTAAATGTGAGCCAAAATCATCACAATTAAAAGAACCAAAGACTTAAACTACTTCAGTCTGTGTGCATTGAATTTATTTAATACACGAGTTTCACAATTTGAGTTGAATTACTGAAATAAATGAACTTTTCCACGACATTCTAATTTATTGAGATGCACCTGTACACTGAGCGTTGGAACTCTGGGGCTGTCGCAGAAACAATGTCACATATTTAAAATACTTGAGCTTACTTGTTATTCTTATTAAATAATATATGAATACAATAAATCTTCATTCTGTTTGTCATTTTTTAATATGTATGTTAATATAAAGAGTAAACACATTTTATCAAATGTACATTATTGTATTTATTTGTTATACTTTAGGATCTTTAAACTACAATTCAAGATGAGTAGCGTTTCTGGGTGCATCGCGCCCTCATCCGATCAAATTATCATAACCTACATGTTATAACCAAATATTTCAATCATCCACTGAATTATCATTTCCACTGTGTGCAGTATCACCTCAGTGATTTATTTAGTAAATAAAGAATTCTTCAGCTTAATGGCAAAATTCTGTATAAATATAAATAAAGAGTACATTTTAAAATGTATCTGGATGTTTTGCCTCTCTATATGTTATTATGTTAATCAAGTAATGATTTGTCAAAAAGTAATTTAATACATTCAGAATTAAATAAAACATTGCAGGAGTGAAGGAAGCAGTAAACTCCCAGCTCGTGAGTCTTCCCCGCGGTGGATTATGGGCAATTAACCATCGTCAAGTGTACGTCGAATGTACACTTGAAATTAGAGTGCACTGTGGGTAAGAATGAGTGAACAAAAGTAAGGAACGAGTGGCTCACTCAGAATTCAGACACTCCAACAAAATGGCGATCACCCGAAATAGTGCACTATATAGTGGATAGGAGGCGGTTTCAGACACAGCAAGTGTTCTGCGACCGGGGTTGGTGCCCTATGCTGGCTGCGTACTCTGTGTTTAGAGAGCGGCGGTACTGCTGTACAGAACTAATCATCTAAATTATTTCGACCCTGAAAACTGTAACTATACTGAAATAAGTATCCATGCAGAACTTTAAAAACGATGATATAGTGAAAGTAGGCAGTAATAAAGTATAATCTTGCTATGGTTTATATTTCAGCATTATATATAATGTCCTTGTGGGACATTTTCACATCTTCATCGTAATAATTACTAGAAATGTTTCCAAACCTCTCTTCTTAGTGACAAATTCATCCAGATCTGACAAGAGCCCTTAAAGCGATAGTTCACCCAAAAATTTTAATTCTCTCATCATTTACTCACCCTCATACCACCCCAGATGTGTATGACTTTCTTTCATCTGCTGAACTCAAATGAAGATTTTTAAAATCAAATCAAATCAAATCAAATCACTTTTATTGTCACACAACCATATACACAAGTGCAATAGTGTGTGAAATTTTTGGGTGCAGTTCCGAGCAACACAGTAGTCGTGACAGTGATGAGACATATACCAATTTACAATAAACATCAGATTTACACAACACAATTTAAAATCTAATATACAAGTAATTACACACAACACAATATACAAATAATAACATACAATGTACAGTATACAATACACACAATATAGAATACACATTATACAATAAAAATAGTATATATAGTATATATAAAATACACAGTAAGTTGTATTGTACTGTATTGACAATCAGGCTGTCGGTTGATAGTAAGTCGCCAGTGCATTGTTAAGAGAGAATATAATTTATGACAGTCCGGTGTGAGATAATAAGAGTAATAAAGTGCAGTGCTGATGTATTTGATCGTGAGAGATCAAGAGTTCAAAAGTCTGATTGCTTGGGGGAAGAAGCTGTCATGAAGTTAGCTGGTGCGGGTCCTGATGCTGCAATACCACCTGCCTGTTGGTAGCAGTGAGAACAGCCCATGGCTCGGGTGGCTGGAGTCTCTGATGATCCTCCGAGCTTGTTCACACACCGCCTGGTATATACGTATGTCCTGGAGGGAGGGAAGCTCACCTCCGATGATGTGTCTGGCAGTTCGCACCACCCTTTGCAGGGCTTTGCGGTTGTGGGCGGTGCTATTGCCATACCAGGCGGAGATGCAGCCAGTCAGGATGCTCTCTACAGTGCAGGTGTAGAACCGTGTGAGGATGTGGTGGTTCATTCCAAACTTCCTCAGCCATCTCAGGAAGAAGAGGCAATGATGAGCCTTCTTCACAACAGCCTCAGTGTGGACAGACCATGTGAGTTCCTCAGTGATGTGGACACCGAGGAACTTGAAACTGCTGACTTTCTCCACCGGTGCTCCATTGATGGTGATGGGGCTGTGTTCTCTTTCTGTTCTTCTGAAGTCCACCACAAGCTCTTTTATCTTACTGATGTTGAGGGAGATGTTGTGCTCCTGACACCAGTGTGTCAGAATGTGCACCTCCTCTCTGTAGGCTGTTTCATCATTGTCAGTGATCAGACCTACCACTGTCATATCATGAGCAAACTTAATGATGGCATTGGAGCTGTGTGTTGCTACACAGTCATGTGTGTACAGAGAATACAGGAGTGGGCTGAGAACACAGCCCTGTGGGGCTCAAGTGTTGAGGGTCAGTGATGAGGAGATGTTGCTGCCCATTCTAACCACCTGGTGTCTGCTTGACAGGAAGTCCAGGATCCAGCTGCACAGCGAGCTGTTTAAGCCCAGAGCCCGGAGTTTCACATAAAGCTTGGAGGGCACTATGGTGTTGAATGCTGAGCTGTAGTCTACAAACAACATTCTCACATAAGTGTTCTTTTTTTCCAGGTGGGAGAGAGCAGTGTGTATTGTGGATGCAATGGCATCATCAGTGGAGCGGTTGTTGCGGTAAGCAAACTGCAATGGGTCCAGTGATGGAGGCAGCACAGAGCAGATGTAATCTCTGATTAGTCTCTCAAAGCATTTGCTGATGATGGGGGTCAGAGCAACAGGATGCCAGTCATTTAAGCAAGTGATTTTGGATTGCTTTGGAACAGGCACAATGGTGGACGTTTTAAAGCATGTGGGGACCACAGACAAGGAGAGGGAAAGGTTGAAAATGTCTGTAAAAACACCAGCCAGTTGGTTCACACATGCTCTGATGACGTGGCCCGGAATGCTGTCTGGACCCGCGGCTTTGCGGATATTCACCCATCGGAAGGATCGGGTTACATCCGCTACAGAGACGGAGAGTGAACTAACCTCTGTAGCTTCGGCCGTGAGAGCTCTCTCTGCGAGGGCGGTGTTATTTCCCTCGAAACGAGCATAAAAACTATTTAGCTCATCTAGGAGAGAGGCAGCGCCGTTCATGGTGGAGTTTTTATTCCCTTTAAAGTCCGTGATGATGTTAATTCCCTGCCACATGCTTCTAGAGTTGGTGGTGTTGAACTGTCCTTCAATCTTGTCCCTGTACTGGCGTTTTGCTGTACTGATAGTTTTTCGGAGGGCATAACTGGCTTGTTTATGCTCCTCCGTGTTCCCAGAATTAAAAGCGGAGGTCCATGCATCATGTGCCGCGCGAACATCGCTATTAATCCAAGGTTTCTGGTTTGGATAGATCCGTATTGTTTTGGTCGGAACGACATCCTCTACACACTTTCTGATTAAACACGTTACGCTATCAGTGTAAAGTTCGATGTCGTCATCAGAGGCGGACCGGAACATCTCCCAGTCTGCGTGATCAAAACAGTCTTGTAGCATAGAGTCTGATTGGTCCGACCAGCACTGGATCGTTCTGAGGGTGGGTGCTTCCTGTTTCAGTTTCTGCCTGTAAGCGGGCAGAAGCAGAATGGAAGAGTGGTCCGATTTGCCAAATGGTGGGCGGGGAGGGATTTGTAGCCATCCCGGAAGGGAGAGTAGCAATGGTACAAAACCCAGTCCCCTCGTGTGTTAAAACTAATGTGTTGGTAGTATTTTGGTGCAACTGATTTGAGATTGGCTTTGTTAAAGTCCCCGGTCACAATGAACGCGGCCTCGGGGTGCACGGTTTCCTGCTTGCTTATAATCCCGTACAGTTCCTTGAGTGCCCGGTCTGTGTCGGCTTGTGGTGGGATGTACACAGCAGTGATAATGACCGCTGTGAATTCCCTCAGTAGCCAGAATGGTCGACACAGAAGCATGAGAAATTCCAGATCAGGAGAGCAGAAAGACTTGATAGAATGTACGTTCCTCTGATCACACCAGGATTAGCTGATCATAAAACATACACCACCACCTCTGCTTTTACCTGAGAGGTCTTTCTCTATGTCCGCTCAGTGCACGGAGAACCCCGCAGGTTCAATGGCTGAGTCTGGAATCTCCGCAGACATCCAAGTTTCCGTAAGGCAGATAATGCAGCAGTCCCTCATCTCTCGTTGGAAAGAGATCTGCGCTCTCAGCTCGCAAAGCTTGTTATCCAGAGATTGAACATTTGCCAGTAGAATACTGGGTAGCGGGGGGCAATTTGCATGACATCTTACTCTGATGAGAACACCGGCTCTGTTTCCCCTTTTCCTTTTGCGTTTCCGCGGCCGTGCAGCCCAGACAAAGGGCTCCGGCATGTTTGTAAACAGCGGGTCGGCATCGGGAAATTTGAAGTCCAGTTTACGGTGTGTAATTGCAGAACCAATGTCCAAAAGTGTTTGTCTGTCGTAGACAATAAGGCAGACAGCATCTAAGTCAAAAAACATAAGAATTGTAAACAAAACAAACAAAAAACTACAATGTTGTGTCAGAGCTTGCAACGCAGCAGCCATACTCGGCACCATTTTAAGTCCAGAGGTGCCATCTTGAGTCCAGAGTCTAGAAGAATTTCTCAGCTCTGTAGATCCATACAATGCAATTGAATAGGTGCCAACATTTTAAAGCTAAAAGAAAAAATCAAATAAGTCAACATAAAAGTAATCCATAAAACTCCAGTGGTTAAATCAGTATCTTCAGAAGCGATGTGATAGGTGTGGATGAGAAACAGATCACTTTCACATTCTTCTTGTGTTTTTGGTGATTCACATTCTTCTCTGCATATCACCCCCTGCTGTTCAGGGAGAATAATGTCTAGCAAAAAATGACATATATTGATCTGTTTCTCAACCACACCTATCATCACTTCTGAAGATATGGATTTAACTACTGGATTACTTTTATGCTCCCTTTATGTGCTCTTTGGAGCATACAAATTTTGGCAATCATTCACTTGCATTGTGAGGACCTACAGAGCTGAGATATTCTTCTAAAAATCTTAATTTGTGTTCTGCAGAAGAAAGGAAGTCATACACATCTGGGATGGCATGAGGGTGAGTAAATGATGAGAGAATTTTCATATTTGGGTGAACTATCCCTTTAAAGTGATAGCTCAGCCATAATTTAATATTCTGACATCATTTCCCAACCCTCATGTTATTCCAAACCCATGTGACCTTCTGTATTCTGTGGAACACAAAAGATGTTAGACAGAATGTTAGGGACTGACAGTCTCAGTCACCATTCACTTTCAAAATGTATATAGATAAAAAAAACACATTCACTGAAAGTAAATAGTGACTCAAACACTCTGTCTAATATCTACTTATTGTGTTGCATGGAAGAAAGAAAGTCATACAGGTTTGGAACAACATGATGGCGAATGATGAAAGAATTTCCATGAATAATAATAATAATAATTCTGTATTACATGATAAATGTGTTTTATGTAATGGAATGTTGGGGAGTACATTTGTGAAAGTAACGAGTTACTCACTACTTGAGTACTCTTTTAATTGGGTACTTTCTTACTCTTACTCAAGTAATTATGTTAGTATTTTTACTTCTACTAGTAATCATTTTTTTTTTTAAAGTAATTGTACTTTTACTTGAGTACAGTTTTTGGCTACTCTACCCACCTCTGCATCTGGTAGACGTCTATTTTATGTTGTTTGCTCATTTGCACTACGTCTATAAGACGTATGTCAGTAAGTATGTCTCGGATGTCAATAAGACATTCAGCAAATGTCTTTTAGATGTTTATGATTTAGAATTATTGTAAATCAGATTTTTTTAAGATGTTTAGCAGATGTTAGATGCTTTCCAGATGAAAAGATCTTAAACAGACATCTCGGAGACGTAGGGTAAGATGGGGGAAGACGCCCCTTGCGGTAAGATGAATGGTTTCTGAAAAAAAAAAAAAGTTTCTGTGCATGAAATCTTGCTGGCAAAAGTAAGAAGAAATGCTTACTTGACTTACAATGAATGAAATACAGTAGTGCAATTGAGGAAGTTATTATTTAGATTCACTTTCTGCGTAAGCATTGTCATATTTAATGCATTATTGATTGTTTTAGGCCCTTTTTAGTTATGGTACAGTAATACTGTATTTTGAGTCAGCTGAATATAGAGTCAATAGTTCTTTAAACTATTTATTTAATACATTCATAAAAAAAAAAAACAAAAAAAAAACTCTTGTCTTAGTCTCAGCCTTTACTGGCCTCGGTCTCGCCTTGGACTCGAACTACTCTGGTCTTGGACTCGACTTGGACATGGATGAGCTGGTCTCAACTACAACACTGGAGTTTGGGGCACTGTGGTCTCATGAGTTTACACAATGTTGAGGAGATAATAGTCCCTGGCTTTGACATTGAGCTGTGTAGGAGACTGATGAGACTGTGATGAGATTCCATAAATAATGTATTATGTAAACCATGGTATATACAGGGGCCCCCAAAAGGTATTTGGACGGTTAAATTCAATTAAAAAATGTAGTATATTTCGGTCACAATTAACCCTTAAAAGCATACCTCGGGTCTTTAGAGACCCGGGAACTCATTCCACCCCCTGTACCTCATTCATTTTTTGGAGCTGTACCCAAACCTCAACCTAGTATTCCTCAATCTATCTTTTATAAATAGTGTAACACAAAAAAGAAAAGAAAAAAAAAGAAAAAGAAAAAAGAAAAGAAAATTCAAAATTTATGATTATCTCATATCTATTTAAGTTAAATATCACAGGATATCTATTTCTTTGTTTGTTACAAGAGAAATTAGTACTATATTCATACAAATAAACACTATATCACGTTGATTTTCTGTGCAACAATTAATTATCAACAGTGGTGAATTATCAGGATTCCATACACAACATACTTACAGTATTATACTTGTTATTTATTACTCAATTTGGCACTGATATTTTAGTGGTTGATTTGATTTACATTTGACATTGCTAGCTGACCTAGAAACAACATTGAAGTAAACTAGCAAGATGAACAGTATGATATGACTATTGTCATTTGAGTGTACTACTGACTTAATGTAAGTTGTTCATCTGTTTAGACTAAGTGCCTGAGAAAATACATATGGGTAACATATGTGTAACTTAGGTGTAGCTGATATGTATCTTATGTGTAGATTATGTGTAGCTCAATATATGTTTGACAGCCAGTTGCATCTCATGAAATTTCAGTGTGAAAATAATGAATCCTGTTCTTGATCTGTCCTGATTTGTTGCATTATCTCTTTGATATATTTTAATGTTTTATTTTTCATATATCAAAATATATTTTATTTTATTATTTTCTAATTGTCTTGAAAATATTTTGAAAATTTTACACTATCTGGGCATTTTGTACATCTATTTTTTATAGATATAAGTGCCGGGTCTCTAAAGACCTGAATATGTAAGATTGTTTGGGAAAATTACCAGGCAGGTGTTAAGACAAAATTATCTGGACACTGTGCAGAGTAACGTCATGGTTACTTGTGTAACCTCCGTTCCCTGATGGATGGAACGAGATGTTGCATCGATGTAGTGACACTAGGGGTCACTCTTGGGAGCCTGAGACACCTCTGGTCTTTGCTAAAAGGCCAATGAAAATTGGCGAGTGGTATTTGCATGCCACTCCCCCGGACATACGGGTATAAAAGGAGCTGGTATGCAACCACTCATTCAGGTTTTCTGCTGAGGAGCCGATATAAGGTCCGGCCATTTCAGCGGGTAGTTCAGCATTGTGGCAGGAGGAACACAACATCTCGTTCCCTCCATCAGGGAACGGAGGTTACACAAGTAACCATGACGTTCCCTATCTGTCACTCACTCGACGTTGTGTCGATGTAGTGACACTAGGTGTCCCTATACGAAATGCCACAATTGGCTGAACTGTGTTACTTGAACTGGCGGTGTGTGGTGGGCAGACTACTGTGTGCCTCATAGCCAGCACACCAGGTCGACACGTAACCTCCCCCAACATAGTTATGAGTGTTGAACGGCCCTTTGGGGACAAGCCGACTACTCAAGAGATAGAGACAGGCTTAACCCAGTCGTGGCCTCTTTTCCCCTTCTCTTTTCCCACTCCCTAAAAAAGAAGGGGGATTATCCGACTGGGCCGCCAGGTCTAGTCGGGGGTGTCCCTCCCAAGGGGAAGAGACCACGGAGACCACACCTCACCCAAAGAGAGGGGGGGATATTTAAGTGGAAGAATATGTCACATGGTCATTCCAACCATGTGGAGAGTCTTCAAGGTAGATCCTACCCAACAGGGGAGGAGTTACTACAAACATGGAGACTGGGGCAGAGGGGCTCTGCCCAAGGAAGATGCAGTTTGCCAACAGGGAAACTAATTAGCAGAAGATATATATCGCATGGGGTTAGCCTTACAGGGAACCACCACATGCAGAGCACCTACCCCAGAACAGGACTCTTAGTTAGCACGTGTAGTGGGCCGGCAGCGAGTCTCTCCGAAAACTCGACTGCCACAGGGCTCGGAGGAAGTCAACCAGGGAACAAAGTTTGTGAACACTACTGGGAATTAATGGCACACATATTCAGCTCAAAAGGAGGTGGAAGGCGCTATGTGCAAGCGATACACCCGGCCAGCTATCCCAGGCTTATCCGCATGTATTGCGTGCCACTACCTGGGATGAAACCGGTTCCACACGGAGGATGTAGAACCTTGCAAAGGTGTTGGGTGTTGCCCAGCCTGCTGCTCCGCAAATGTCTGTTAGAGAGGCACCCCTGGCCAGGGCCCAGGAAGCCGCTACACCCTTGATAGAATAGGCTCGTAGCCCTACCGGGGGCGGCATGTCCTGGGCATGATATGCCATAGTTATGGTGTCAATCAGCCAGTGGGCGATCCTCTGCTTGGAGACAGTGCTTCCTTTCTGCTGTGCACCAAAGCAGATAAAGAGCTGCTCAGAGATCCTTAAGCTCTGCATGCGATCCAAATAGATGCGTAAAGCATGCACCGGACACAGCAACGAAAGGGCTGGGTCTGCCTCCTCCTGGAGCAGAGCTTGCAGGTTCACCACCTGGTCCCTAAAAGGGGTGGTGGGAACCTTGGGCACATAGCCTGGTCAGGGTCTCAGGATCATGTGAGAGTAGCCCGGACTGAACTCCACGAATGTTTCGCTGACAAAGAACGCTTGCAGGTCTCCTACCCTCTTGATGGAAGTGAGCGCAGTCAGAAGGACAGTCTTCAAGGAGAGTGCCTTAAGCTCGGCTGACTGCAAAGGCTCAAAGGGGGCTCTCTGTAGACCCTGAAGAACTACAGAGAGGTCCCATGAGGGAATGTGGTGCGGTCTGGAGGGATTCAGCCTCCTGGCGGCTCTTAGGAACCTGATGATCAGGTCGTGCTTTCTTAAGGACAGCCTCCCTTCCAACCTCTCCTGCAGGAAGGAAAGCACTGATCCGACTGCGCATCTCTGGGGGTCTTCCCGTCAGGAAGAACACCACTTAGGGAACAGACAACACTTAAAGGCATACAGGTGCCTCATAGAGGGGGCCTTAGCCTGAGTGATCGTGTCTACCACCACAGGACCACCTGAGGGTGGAGTCTCCACTCTCCCCTGAGGGTAACCTGCCGTGACAGCGCATCTGCTGTAGTGTTGAGGTTGCCCAGGATGTGAGTGGCTCGCAGTGACTTGAAGTGCTGCTGACTCCAGAGGAGGAGACGGCGGGCAAGTTGTGACATACAACGAGAGCGCAGACCGCCTTGGCGGTTGACATATGCTACCATGCCATGTTGTCTGTCCTAACTTACACATGCTTGCCCTGAATCAATGGCCGAAACCTCCGCAGGGCGAGCAGAATTGCCAACAACTCGAGGCAGTTTATGTGCCAATGCAGTCATGGGCCCGTCCACAGGCCGGCAGCTGCGTGCCCATTGCAAACAGCACCCCAGCCCATTTTGGAGGCATCTGTCGTGGTGCTGGAGCACCAATCCTGCAAGGAAAAACCCGTGGACGGTGGTCGTGATGATGACTGTGCACACCGGGTATGTGACCCAGGGAGGAAGGAAACCGCTCTTTTGCCTAACTGTTGGGTACCGCAGCCATTTGGGCATGCGGTGAAATCAAACAAAAAGGCAACAAAAGATTTTCCACCTGGCCTTCCACTGGGGGATGGAGTGGTCTTCTTACCAGCTCCAGGTGAGTGGGTTCCTTCGTCCTTGGGTCACCCATCTCAGGGGCGCTTTGACGACCTCCGTGAGTTCTTAGGTGCTGACTGTGAGACGGGTGGCGTCTGCTTCCTGCGGTGGGCTCCATGCCATCCGCCCAAGAGACCGCGCTGTGACCTTCGTCGCTCGGAGAGCGAGGTCGGTCGCCGAGCGCAGTTCCTGCATCAACTCTGGGGCAGAACTACCCTTGTGCAGTTCTTTCAATGCCTTGGTTTGGTGGACCTGCAGGAGAGCCATGGCATGCAGGGCAGAGGTGGCTTGTCCAGCAGCGCTGTAGGCTTTAGCCGTCAGGGACGACGTGAGCCTACAAGGCTTGGACGGGAGCTGCACCAGGTGGCGGTGCTCTGCGGGCATAGTTGCACCGTGAGCGCCTTATCCACTGGGGGAATCGCCGTGTAGCCCCTGGCCGCCCCGCCATCGAGGGTAGTGAGAGCGGGGAAACTGCGTAATCGGGGCCGGGCAGTAAAAGGTGCATCCCACTATTTCGTCAGCTCCTCATGCACTTCCGGGAAGAAAGGCACTGGAGCTGGGCATGGCTGCTTTGAGCGGCGCCACGAAACCAGGAACCAATCATCAAGCCGCGAGGGTTCAGGGGAGAGTGGAGGGTTCCACTCTAACCCGACGCTCGCGGCCGCCCGGGAAAGCATGTCTGTCATTTTGGCATCAGCCTGTGACTGGGCAATCGTCCCCGAGGGAGGGGAGCCCAGCTGAGGCTTCTGTGTCCGACTGGACAAGCCCGCTCTCCGATGCTGCACTCGAGAGCTCATCATCTTCGCGAGCTCCGAACAAGAAGCCAGACTCGCTGTGAGACGAGCCGGCGAACTCATCCGGAAGCCCGACTGGGGCAGACGAGCGTGCTGGGGAATGGGAGGTCCGTGGGGGGATTACGAAAGCAAGCCGCAACCGCAATGTTGCCATGGTCATGTTTTCGCAATGAGAACATGAACCATCCACAAACGCTGCCTCTGTGTGGGTCGCGCCCAGACACGAAAGACAGCGATCATGACCATCCGAAGTTGAGAGATAACGACCACAACCAGGAATAACACACAATTGGAAAGGCATCTTTAAAAAGACACGTCTTTAAAAAGACGTTCCGTGTGTGCCACTCTTTTAGAGAAATATACTCTTTTAGAGGAAAAAGATATACTTTCAGAAAATATACTCTCTTTGTTTTCTGCCGAAGCGCCCAGGGGCGTTCTCTGCAGTTCACCAGTGCAGAGGAGGGAGAAGCCGCTGAAATGCGCCGTCAGATCCAGCAGAGGTGAATGAACAGTAGAATTCAGCTCAATGAGCATGACCGTTCGGCTCCGAAGAGAAAATCTGAATGAGTGGTTGCATACCAGCTCCTTTTATACCCGTATGTCCAGGGGAGTGGCATGCAAATACCACTCGCCAATTTTCATTGGCTTTTTATCAAAGACCAGAGGTGTCTCGGGCTCCCAAGAGTGACCCCTAGTGTCACTACATTGACACAACGTTGAGTGAGTGACAGATAGGGAACTGTGCTTATTCTGCTAGGTCACCTGTGTGAACCTGAGGGAAACTGACTTCATATATCCACTAAAAATCACCTTGACACCAGTTAAATGTCATTGCAAAATGAAATTAAAAAATGTAAGTTCATTCAAAGGAAAAAAAAGTTTTTTATTTTTTTGCAGATGCTGCTTTTTTAAATATTTTGTTTTAACCCTTCTGTTATGTTCGGGTCATTTTTGACCAGTTTAAGAGTTAAAAACAGTGAAAAACTCATCTTAAACTTCAGTTTGGTCAAAATGCATTTGGGTTATCCTCAGCATTGACTAAATGAATATGTAAAAAGACTTTCTAAGGTTTTTATAATGTTTGTTTTTTTATTACCGGGGGTAAATAATGCTGGTTTTCAATGCAGCTGTGAGCCCCCCACCTCTCTCTCTCTCTCTCTCTCTCTCAAAAAGATAAACATTACTGTTACTTTTACTTTATCAAAATCAGCAAAGATTTCACCTCAGAAGACATGTGCATAAAATTGTGAAGATGGACATTTTAGAAATGATATTACAAGATGTTCTACTTCCAGAAGGGCTGAGAAAATTATCTCCATAGGCAGTAGTCATCTTATACATTGCATACAACAGGTTTTTTTCAGCAAAGTATTCTGCTGATGATGTAGAGGCTTTAGAAAATCATGTATGAAATATGATACTCACAGCTTTATAGGGTTAACATTTGCTGATATGAAACACACACCTACACATATACTCATTGTGCACTTTCTTAGGAACACTATGGTCCTAATAAAGTGCCTGACGTGGTCTTCTGCTGTTGTAGCCCATCAGCCTCAAGTTTCGACGTGTTTTGCATATTGAGATGCTGTTCTTCTCATTACAATTTTACAGAGTTATCTGAGTTACTGTAGACTTTCTGTCAGCTCAAACCAGTCTGGCCATTCTCCGTTGACCTTCCTCATCAACAAGGCGTTTCCATCTGCAGAACTGCCTCTCATTGGATATTTTTTTGTTTTGTTTTTGTTTTGTTTTTTTGGCACCAGTAAAATCTAGAGACTGTTGTGCATGAAAATCCCAGGAGATCAGCAGTTACAGAAAAACTCAAACCATCCCGTCTGGCACCAACAATTATGCCACAGTAGAAATCACTGAGAACACATTTTTCCCCATTCTGATGGTTGATGTGAACGTTAACTGAAGCTCCTGACTTGTATCTTCATGATTTTATGCACTGCGTTGCTGCCACACGATTGGCTGATTAGATAATTGCATGAATAAGTAGGTGTACAGGTGTTCCTAATAAAGTGCTCAGTGAGTGTTTTGCCAAAACTGTGTGTAGTGCATGCACACACACACACACACACACACACACACCTGTAATTATTTTTAAACATAACAGAAGGGTTAAAGTGTGACTTGAATGTGTCCAGAAGTGTTCAAATACTTTTTGGGGCATATCAAAGTACTATGGTATTATCATTTTATATCATACCTGTACCATTCTATTGCTACAGTACTTTTTGTAAGAGACAGCTGCTCTATGTAGCACAGATTGCTGTTTTGTATGTCTGTCTAAATGGTTCATAATCTCAAAGTTCAGAGTTTACACAAAGAGGAAAGGGTTAAGGCTTGGTAACTGATTCCAGAAATTGTTTGTGTACTAGGAGGCATGGAGCTTCCTGTGTCCAGTTGCTTGTACAAATACACACATACACTCTCATGCACATACATGCACTATCAATGAATAAATTACTTTGGTGGTATCACAGTGTCTGCAATGATTTTTAAGAAGGATACATCATCAGTGCCAGTGATAATCAGCAAGACACACACACACACATTAAAACACACACACAGCTAGATGAAATTACCGTGACATCCCACAGCAGTCAATTGTGCTTCCAGGTTCTTTTGAACAGCATTATTTAATGGTGGATATAGGCACAGCTCCCGTTTTAATCATCTTTTATGCATTTTATAATGCTTATGTTAATAAAAGTTATCATAAATGGATATATATGTTTACACTGATGAAATGTATGTAGGTTCTTTCTGAACTATCTCCAAAACAAGTTTTAACTTGATTCAATAGGCCTGTATGACGGACATCTAAAAGGTTGATAAATACACATCCTCATGTTTAACACTTTTATGCCTGAGAAATGTGGCATATAAAAATGATAACTACCATGAGACATTGGTCCTCATACAGTAAGTTATACTATTTGACAATATCATCATATTCAATATTCAATATTCAAACTTATAAAAATATGTTTTGATGGTTTCGATTGAACACGTTACTTACTGTAGTCAAAATAAGTTCAAAGACAAAATTTTAGTAGTATAACCTATTCATTTTTATTCACATATCCTTTCACAAACAAGTAGCCCTATGTGCTGCGATGGTGGAGACGGGGTCCGGTTCGTCTGATCTTACATGGTGGTATAAAATCATCGTTAGATCATTTTAGACCTCATATCTGTCACAGAGATTTCACTTTGGAAAGTAAAAACAGCCATTTTCAATCCAAGTTTGTGTAGTTCTATTGGAAAAAAAGTTCAAATCAACCAACAACAGCTGTGTGTTAAGTGGGTATAATTAGAGCACACGCAATAACAATTACGGTGATCCATGATGTATCATAAATTTGGTCAAATCCTGAGTTTGTCCTGATCCACTGATTCTGATGGAATTTTAAAGGAGTCCAAATCTCCAATAATCTTTCAGAAACAGGGTGTTTCGACCCCACAAACAGCACATAGTGTGCATTTTCAGCTAAATTTGAGTGAATTGTCCATTGAAAGGTATTTTCTGTGATGCCAAAAGAACCTGGAAGTGCCAGGGCAGAGTGTTTGCTTGTAAGCAGTAACTACATTGGAAATGTGTGGAAATATGTCTTCTGTGTGTTTGTATGAACTTACAGTAGCTATAGCTTAGAGACAAAATTGTCCCCCGAAGTTAGCTAAATATGACAAAACCTCCCTTTTGGGACATTTGGGGACATCCTCATTTGGAAAAAAACTATTGGTAAATATAGTAATATTATTATTTCTTAAAGTCATGGTACTATTAATTTTCCATTATTTTCCCAGTTGTTTGTGATTGCTGGACAAGGATTTTTTTTAAAAATCGAGAGATTGCACACACACAAAAAGCAATTTTCATCTGATTAAAAATATTAGAGATGAGCATAAATAGAAAAAAATATTTTTATTGTGGAAATTTCCAAGATTATAAGGACTTTTTTATTTTTATTTCCATTACTTTTTCAGGCCTGGAATTCACTATGTAAAAGTTCCCTGGTATTTCCAGGTTTTCCATGACCATAGAAACACTGTAAATTCCAGAAATGAGAAATGTTTGCTTTAAGGTTTAGGGTTAATCTAAGTCTTTAAAGCATTTATAATTAGCTTTCTATAAATGACAGTGGAAATCTATGGAATGTTCACATTTAGATAGTAAGCCCACGTGTGTATCTGTATGTTGGCTCTCAAGAGAAGGGCATAGCTCTGTAGCACTGGGTGTGAAATCATGTACAGTATGTGTTTTTTAATGCATGTTTGGGTGTGTGAGTTTGTGACTTGAAATGTGTGTACATATTTGTGCGTCTGTGTTTATGTGTATGTGTGTGTGTGGACAGGTTGTAAGTGGAAAGGACGCCAGACTGTCTCCAGACTTGCTGTAGAACTGCATGAGAAACTGATCATAAATCAACTCACATTAAAGAGAGACCGCCAACCTGCCTCTGCACTCACTAAACACACTTTAACCCAGTCCAGAGCCGACCCAGCCTGAAATTATTATTAATGGGCAACATACTACATTTTAAACTTTTTCACACAAAGTTTGAACTTGCATGTAGGCATTATACATCCACATTCAGAATAGACGTATTTATCAGCATTTGTCTTGAATAATTTGAGAGACAGATTTACTAATGAATCAATGGAGAACTATGACCAAACTTTGTGAATGACAATTATCTGCCCTCCTTACATCCAAAACTATAGACATCATAGCGATTTAACCAACAAAGATGTCACAAACATGGTGTGTAAGAGCAAATAAGAGCCCCTAAGTTAACTGTGAACACTATGTCTGAACCAGGCGCAATGTGATAATCCAACAAGCAATAAAAGCCATAGATTCCATGTTAATCTCAGTTGTTTGTCTTAACCAGCCATGACTTCGGCATTTTGTCAGATACTTGGTTTCTATTTCTGTCGCATTGTGTTGGGTACCCTCACTCAAAATGAAATCGAATTGGTCTAAAATCCTGCTCCACATAGCTATATTAGTTCGGATTATGTCGTGTCACGCAGCATTTACACTTTCAGTGTGGATGGACAATTTACTAGTCACTGGAAACTTGTTGTGTAATGCCTCGTTAGGACATGGTATAACAGTTAATGCGAACACATTCTGGATGAAGACAAGCTACAATCACATTATCTAGGTCTTTTTGTCTACCTTAAAAAAAAAAAGTCGGACTTAAGCATTGACATTTTAAATAGTCAAAGTATTGGGACACACCTGATATTAGGTGTCTTTAATTACTATGTGTTTTAGAATTTGATACAATGTACACTACCGGTCAAACGTTTTGAAATGCTTGACTGAAATGTTTCTCATGATCTTAAAAATCTTTTGAACTGAAGGCGTATGCTTAAATGTTTGAAATTAGTTTTGTAGACAAAAATATAATTGTGCCACCACATTAATTTATTTCATTATAAAACTAAAATTTAATTGAAAAAAAAAAAAATGTTTTTGAAATTGATGACTTGGACCAAATAATAAAGAAAAGCAGCCAATAAGTGCCCAGCATATAGATGGGAACTCCTTCAATACTGTTTAAAAAGCATCCCAGGGTGATACCTTAAGAAGTTGGCTGAGAAAATGTCAAGAGTACATTTCTGAAAATTCTAGGCAAAGGGTGACTACTTTGAAGATGCTAAAATATAACACAGTTTTGATTTATTTTGGATTTTGTTTAGTCACAACATAATTCCCATAGTTCTATTTATGTTATTCCATAGTTTATTACTTTACTATTATTCTAAAATGTGAAAAATTATAATAAAGAATGAGTAAGTGTTTCAAAACTTTTGACCGGTAGTGTACATATTATGTACATACATGTTGTTGCATTGTACTACATTTAAAGTAACTGTATTTAATTACATCTGTAGTTACACTGATAAAATTACACCTAATCCTAAACCTAACCCTAATCTAAACCCTAACCCTAAACCCTAACCGTAAACCTACCCGTACCTCAGTAGCAGCAAATGTGAATCTTGTGAAAATTTTCCAGAACAACATGTAGTTACAAAATAAGTACAATGCACTGTATGTATTTTAATGTTAGTACTGTACATTGTAGTTAAAGACACTTAATATAAAGTGGAATGAAGTAGTGTTTTAGTTCGATTAAAACACACTTTTTGTGCATGTAAATGTACAAGTCAGTCAGGACCACTCTGTTTAAAATTATTTGAATTTATTTGAAAGAACTCTTACAATAGTTTGTTGTTGGCAGCAGGCTTCAGCTCTGAGGGGTTCAGCTTCCATACTAGACACTTTGGCATACATTGCTGAGGCATAAACCCCCCAAGTCTAAGAAAAATAACCAGATTTTTTTTTTTTTTTTTTGAGCTACAGTCACATGAACAGACAATAGAGATACAGAACGATTATGATTCAGAACAAGATTGAAACAATAATATAGTCTATAAGTTAAAATGATAGTTATCTCTCCTTAGGCAATTCATACAAAATGCTCAGGCGGGTATAGCACAAGGAGGAGTTGGGGGAGGAGGTGGGATAGCAAATGTCTGTGCAACAGACTGGTAAGTATGTGTTTGGATGAGCTTATATGCCATGGCTGATTGGTAGTGGGTGGAGTTGACGGATCAGCTGACCATCAGCTGATGCTGGTTAGCAAACCGTGGTCTGCCTGAACTACGCTTAAGCTCCATTGGATTGCTCAAGCTATTTTTCAGTCAGGACCACTCTGTTTAAAATTATTTGAATTTATTTGAAAGAACATTAGTTACATTAGTTTGTTGTTGGCAGCAGGCTTCAGTTCTGAGGGGTTCAGCTTCCATACTAGAGAATTTGGTATACCTCACTGAGGCATAAACCCCAAACACAATCACGTGGATTGTTTGAGATGAATTTCAAAATAGTTGGGCTTCAGTGAGAAATCAGCCACAGTGAGGTCTTGTGAAGGGTTTTAGAGCGTGCAGTAAATTCCCCACACCTTAGGAACCTGTAAAATGCTGTGAGAAACACAGGAGTGTGTTAGTGTATGGACTAAAGAAACCCATCCGCAGCTGAGACACCATTTGGTGAATTATAGGGAGAGTAAAAGGTAAATATTTATCATTAATGGTAGGACTTTAATGGTGTCTCTGGAACCAAGCATCTTACATCGAATTGGATCCCTGATACTAGTGCTTTAATGGATGAAGGCTGTAATTTTTTAGACTCAAAACAATGGACGATGAAGGCACACATTGTGGGAATATTGGCTGGTATTGTGGAAAATGAGTGGGAAGGAAGAGAAATAAGACCAAGCAGAATCATATTTTTTTAATGTAGATTTTGCCAAACCCAATCTCATATAGTGAGTTGAGGAGGAGATAAGGCTCCCCAGTGAGTCATTTAGTCAAGGATTGTTTGGTTGAAGGAAGGGCAGGGGAGGCCTGCAGTGGAAGCAGCTGGGCATATTTGTCTGAATTCCTGGAAATTGAATCGAGATAGGGAGTCAGCAATTTTATTGTCTAGGCCTGGTAGGTGCACTGCTCGTATGGTGAAATTGCCCAGCACGCATGCCCAGGTTAGACATCTGACAAACTTATTAATAAATGGAACACATGAGCGCCCTTGTTGATACTGTTAATGGTAGCTTCATTATCGCAATACACTATGATTTTCTTTCTGCACCACTGTTCCCCCCATAGAATAACAGTAACTACTATGGGGTATGGGGTGCAGTGGACTGGACATCGGATGGCACATTTTTAATTTCTATTGGCCAGGTATCAGCAAACCACTGGTCCTGGAATATACCTCCGTAGCCTGTAGAGGGAGTTGCGTCGGTGAAGAACTGTAGGTTGAGAGAAGTTTCATAACTATCAAGATAGTTTGGTCAGATCTATAGCCTTCATCTAAAGTGACTAAATCATGAAGATTGTTGACTGATTTAGAAATGTCAAGTAGTCTAGATATAAAGGAACAACTCTGTAGGATGATCCTCATGGCAACATTGAGGTGGCCTAAGAGAGAAAGCAACTCTCGCTTGAAGTCTCTGATTTGGTTTCATTTATCTGTAGGGAAGGAAGCTTGCATATTAATAGAATCTAAAGTAATGCCTACAAATTCTAGTTTGTGAGATGGGCCTAGGGTTTTCTCCTCTGACAATGGAACTCAGAGTTTAGTAAACATTTCTTTAAGAGTGAGTTTAGAGTGATTAGGCTGAGAATGCGGATAATCTACTACTAGGAAGTCGTCCGGCAGATGGAGTACGAACGGTAATTTGCAATTGTTGGAGAGAATCCAACACAACACTTCAGATAAGGAGTTGAAGATTTGCAGGCTACTTTTGCAACTGAAGGTAAGTCTTACAGCGAAATATATCTTGTTGGCCACCTGACACCAAATAGGTGCCACTGAGATGGCATGATTTTAAAAGCGTTGGTTATGTCGGCTTAACCACGCACCTCTGCCGGCTGTTTTTATTAATTTGATAGCGTGGTCAATGGTTGCGTAGTATAGAGGAAAAGACTCGGAAGGGATCAAGCTGTTGATGCTATTGATGCCGTGAGTGGAGTGGGGAGCGGAGAGGTCTATAATTAAGCGTTTATTCCCCCCCGAGTATTTCCTTGTTGCTATGCCAATAGGATTGATACGAAACACATTGAAAGGAGGCTCATTGAAGGGGCCGATCATGTAACCTTTATCTAATTCCTTGGCTAATGAACCATCAATGATTTCAGGCTCCTTGATAGCAGATTAAAGATTGTGGCAGATGTAAGATTTAGTAGGGAGAGACATTAGACCAGCAAGAAACCCTTTCATCAAACCGATTAACAAATAATGCACAAAACACTGATAGGGGTGACTTTTTTAAGGCTTTTTTGAGCTCTCGTGTTGATGGGAGTAGAAGGCATTCTTGAAGTGATTGCTTCGACGAGGGCACACACTCTTTGGGAGACTGTTGCCAAAATAGCTGCAAACATGAATGAATTTACAGTTAGAACAGTTGCACACATTTTCATTGTAGCGTAAACACGGGGGGGGGGGGGAGTAAAAGCTGCTGGTTTCACCTCCTGAGAACTTTTATCATAACTTTTCTTGAAAGCAGGATAAGACGAGGTGGATACTGATTTAGGACACAATGAAGAGGTGTGAGAGAAATATCAGCATAGGGAGCAGGAAAGAGTTCGGTGACCAGTGAAGTATCAGCTGATGAGAGCTAAATCAACGACTGACCAGTCCATTCTTTAATTAAAGTGTTGTATATACATGGCAGCTTTGGTGGAAAAAGATTTATGATATTCATAAAATAAGGTGCCGCTGTAAGACATGGCTAAGTCAGATATAATAGCGAGGTAAGTATCCAGCTCTTGCCTCCTGTCTGGTTGAATTTCACATATAATGTCTCTATACACTCCAAATGCGATATTAAATTCAGCCATGGTGAGGCTTTTATAGAGTCTGGGGTTGCTCTCTTTTAACACCACAGATATGTCACCACAGTCTACTACATGTTTGTCATTAGATTCAGAGCATAGCAAGATCTTGACTAAATTACTGTCATTACCTGCCAGGATTTGGGCCTTCAACTGAGGAGTGATTGCTGCAGCTGTTGGGAAGGAGGGCACTCCCAGTGAAGCTGTGGGAATGGCGGAACTCAACATTCTTCTAGGCAGGAAAATGGAGCTCTCATGTGTTTGCGAGGTTCTGGCGAGCGTCACCTGTAGATCTGATCCCAAAGCCTCTGGAATAGAAGGAGAAAGAAGAGCTGGGGTATGTCACTGATTTTCCAGGGCTTGTATCCTTGCATCCATTTTGGATAATGCGCTTTGGATGGACGATAAGGCGGCGAGGGCTGGATCGTTGGGCTGAGGCTGTGGGCGAGAGGCAGGTGGCTGGGTTCTCGGCTGTTTAGAGATATGCGTTGTGGAGTGCTCAAGTGAAGAGTGCTTTCTTTTGGATGTAGCTTTCCGTCCGGAAAGTCACAGTATGGAGACTTTGTCAGATGTTGGAATAGCCTCTGGTTCCTGGGTGGTTTCCAAGAAGAGCTGGAATAGTTCTTCATGGCTGACGTGGGGAGGAATCTGGATTTTTTTGTTGGTAGAGTGTGGACAGGATTTTCTCCAGTGGCTATTCGTGAATGGATGAGGATTTTTCTGCTGAACGGGAACTGCGTCTTGGAGGTGGCAGGGCTTCAAATGATGTTTCATCGGCATCGAGGTGGTAAGTCCAATGACACGAGAGGCTCTTCAGTATTGGAGCAGGCCATTGTTATAACGAGCAAGGTAAGAAATATATATTTAATGTATTGCATACCCAATAGATATTCGGTTGGGCTGTGATATCTGTAAATTAGCAGATGTCTGTGCGACTGGTGACAGAATGGTGAGTGTGTGTTTGGATGAGCTTATATGTCATGGCTGATTGGTAGTGGGTGGAGTTGACGGATCAGCTGACCATCAGCTGATGCTGGTTAGCAAACTGTGGTCTGCCTGAACTATGCTTAAGCTCCCTTTGATCACTCAAGCTATATTTATCATCAAACAGATTCATCACCATCAAATTGCCATCACTCATCATTTTGAGTGATGGCAAAAGCTAAGTTTCAAAATTAGTCAAGTGAACACTATTTTCTTTTTGTAATTAACCTTTTTTATTGATTCCTACAGTAAATAAAGAAAAGCAAAACATATATACATAGAATCATCTTGGTTACTGATGCACCCTCTGTTCCCTGATGGAGGGTTCGACCTTGAAAGCCCCAATCACCTTTGCTTAAAATAAAAAAGGCCAATGAAAATTGGCGAGTGGAATTTGCATGCCAATCTCTGCCCTGGACATACGGGTGTAAAAGGAGATGGCGTACAGCACTCATTCAGATTTATGCTGAGGAGCCGATAGAGAGTCCCGGCCATGTCAGCGGCCGGTTCAGCGCCGCGGCAGGAGGGACACAACGTCTCGTTCCCTCCATCAGCAAACAGAGGTTACATCAGTAACCAAGAGGTTCCCTGTCTGTCACTCACTCGACATTGTGTCGATGTAGTGACACTAGGGGTTCCCTTAACCAGAAGGGTGGCAACTTCCGCCCAGAGGATGGAGACACCCTCGCCCTGCACCGTAGTGGATAGGATGCCACTGAACCGGATCAGGCGTTTGTCGAACTGGATCACGTAGCTGAGGCGAATCGTCCTGATGAGCCACCATGAGGGGCTGGAGAGCTCTAACCAGGCCTCCAGTCTCCGTGACAACGGCACCAGTGGGACGACTGGACTTACTGTGCCCGGGCAGGGTGGTTCGTGGCAAGGCAGAGCGGGACATGCTGCTCCACAAGCCTGCAACGGTGACCAGTGACTTGGGCAGGCGAGCGGCCCCAGAGACCAGCACACTTACCTGTTCGCCGGCTATCTCTCGACGGAGAATGAGGGAACAGGAAGTACTCGGAAAGACTTCCAGCCAATCCAAGCCATTGCGAGTGCGCTGGCCCAGGGAATGAGGAAACTGCTCTTTTATTGACAATGTGGGTGCCGAGGCCCAGAGGATACTCGGCAATGTTATACTCACCATGCGCTGGCCCAGGGGCGATGATGGGGCTGGGGAGATGCCCCAGGCCAGACCGGTCAGGAGTAGTCGCCTCATCCCTGGGCTGGCCATGTCAGGACCGCCTCGAATCCCATCTGGGATTCGTGGGGGCTGGCTGACGGGCAGGTGGAGCCGACTTCCCATGGGAGGATCTTTTTCTCTGAGGCCGGCACAGCAGGGGAACGGCTCTGGTGAGAAGCAGACAGGGTGCGGAACTTCAGTGGTCGACAGAACGAGCATGCTGGGGGATGGGAGGTCTGCAGGGGCTGAGCCAGCAGAAACGCTCCCATGTCCACATCCAGATCACCCGCGGTGCTTGCCGACCCGGCCAGCTGAGCGTCAGCCCAGGATGGACCAGGTTGGGGAGCAGCCACGGAGGCTCCTTGCTTCATGAAGAAGGAAGTGAGCCGCGATTGCAACGTTCTCATGGGCATGTTCTCGCAATGAGAACACAACCCTTCCACTTAAGCTGCCTTGGCGTGCTGGCATCCCAAACACACGAGGCAGATTTCATGGGTATCCAGAGGGGAGAGATAACGGCCACATCCAGTAGCGCAAACACGGAAGGACATTTTTAAAAAGACGCCAAGCATTTGTGCGAGCTCTTTTAGAAGGAAAATATACTCTTTCTTGAATATACTCTTTTAGCACCTGCAGACTCAGGCTGCTGAAGCACCCAGGGGAAGCACAGCACTCAACTGTGCGAGGGTGACCACTAATATGCTGTGTAAAAATCCAGCAGCATAGCAAGAGGTGAGAGGATGAACACACACACACACATGCATTCGTGGAATGCTCCGAAGAAAAAATCTGAATGAGTGATGCACGCCATCTCCTTTTATACCCGTATGTCCGGGGCGGAGAGTGGCATGCAAATTCCACTCGCAAATTTTCAGTGGACTTTTCTATTTTAAGCAAAGGTGATTGGGGCTCTCAAGATCAAACCCCTAGTGTCACTACATCGACACAACATCGAGTGAGTGACAGACAGGGAACAACATTTAAACCCCACAATTACCCCTCTCCCTCCCAATCCCCAACCCCGCCCTGACCCTCAACATACATTCCTGTGGTCACACATGAGTATATACACAAAAAAAGCAAACAAACAAACAAACAAACCAAAAATATATATATATATGTATATAATAATCACACGCATTTATACCTATACCTCTCGCTCCACTGCCCCTCCTAAGAGCCCTCCAAAAACTCCAAATAGTTGCCCCTTTTCCCAACAAACAAATCTAAGTTACCCAGTCTTCTAAATGACACTTCCTCAAAAGCCGCCACCCTCCCCATCTCCATGCACCACTCCTGAAATGGGGGCACTCCAGCCAACCTCCATCCCCTTAAAATAATTTGTCTGGTGATCATTACACTGGTCAGAAACCAATTTTTTATGTGTTTATTCCCCACATCGATGACCGCCCCATCGCCTCGAACACAGAGTCTGGGACAAAACGAAATCTGAGTGCCCAATACGTCACACATAAAACTCTGAACCTTCAACCAAAAATCTTGGATCTTAACACACCACCAAAAAACATGGGTGTTGGTCTCCATCTTCTGATTGGCATCGCCAGCATGGGGCAAGAATTTCCTGTTCAATACAAAACCAGGGAGGGGCTCTCTCAGGTGGAATCAACCAATGAGCCAAATGTCTGAGACCGAATGCATAATAATAAAACAAAATCTTGTGTAGGCCTAGCCCACCTTTGTCAATCGGCCTATGCAATTTACTGAAATGTAATATGGGACATTTACCATTCCAAATGAAGGACTTCTCTATGCTATCAAATTGTGTGACATAAGAAAGTGGGACATCTATAGGGAGAGACTGTAGCAGGTAGTTGAATTTTGGAATACAATTAATTTTAATAACATTAACCTTCCCAATCATAGATAAATGTAATGAAGCCCACCTGCCCACATCACTCGAAAAACTTTTTATTAAAGAGTCAAAATTAACTCTAACTAAATCACACAATTTTGCTGGGAATAAAATAGCCAAATACTTAATGCCCTGTTTGGGCCAATGGAAGGCACTCGGCTGAAAGCCGTTACCGGGCAGTACACTGTTAGCTCCAAAGTTTTGGATTTAGACCAATTAACTCTGTATCCTGAGAACTTAGAAAATGAATGAATTATTCTTTGGAGGCAAGGCATAGATCTAGTAGGGTCGGAGATGAATAATAAAATATCATCTGCGTAAAGCAAAAGCTTATGCACCACACCTCCCGCCACCACCCCTGGAAAATCATCCTCCTTTCTTATCGCAGCTGCTAATGGTTCCAGGGCAAGACAAAACAATAATGGGGAAAGAGGGCAACACTGCCGGGTTAAAATAATTTGAGTAAAATAATTGTAATTAATTGAATTAATCCATTCGTTTGTACCACAGCTACCAGGTGTCTATAAAGTAACAATCCAACCAATAAAAGTATTTCCAAACCCGTACATTTCCAAAATCTTAAAAAGAGAATCCCACTCTACCATATCAATCGCATTTTTGACGTCAAGTGAGATGGCAGCGACTGGAGTCTGATCATTCACCACTGACCACATGATATTGATGAAACGCCTAATTTTATCAGAAGAGCTACGGCCCCGAATATTCCCCATCTGATCTATATGTATAAGAGATGTCATAACCTTACTTAATCGGTTAGCCAAAATTTTTGACAATATTTTAATGTCTAGCTGGATCAGAGAAATTGGACGGTAACTATTACACTCACTTGGATCTTTGTCCTTTTTAAGAATCAGACTGATCCAGGCTTGCGTCATGGTTGGGGGAAGCTCTCCATTCTTTAATGATTCTGTATAAACTTCTAGCAAAAGTGGAGCCAATTCTGTAGCATAAGATCTAAAAAACTCAGCGGCAAAACCATCTGGCCCCGGAGCCTTGCCCGTAGGCAAGGCCTTAATTACCCCGCCAAGCTCCTCCAAGGTTTTCTCAGAATCAAGAAAATGTTTTTGCTCAGCCATCAGTTTAGGAAGTTCTAATGGTTCCACAAAGTTTCTAATATCCTCATTAGTAGAAGAAGACGTGGAACTATAGAGATCAAGATATTATTCTTTAAAAGCATTATTAATATCAATGGTCGAGGTAAATATTTCACCACCAGCAGATTTCACTGAGAGAATGGTAGAAAAAGACTCTCTCTGTTTTATATATCTAGCCAGCAGTTTTCCTGCCTTATCCCCCGAATCAAAGTATGACTGTCTTGCCCTGAATAGCCAAAACGCCACCTTCTGCGACAAAATAGTATTTCAATCGGGTCAATTCTCTGAGGCCATCAGACGGCATTATGCACATTACGCTCTGCCTCGGCACATTTAATATAAAAATAAATTTTGCAAAAGGGATACATTAAAATACCAACTATATTATTTCTTTTTCTCCGTATGTGGCAACATCTCTAAACACACCAGGGCATGATCTGAGACTAAAATGTTTCCAATTGAGCAATCAACAACCAATGAAATGAGGGACTACTAAAAAAATCTGTTCTAGAGTAAATCTTATGGACTGATGAAAAAATTTATAGTCCCTACCAGATGGGTTCAAAAGTCTCCAAATATCTTTAAGACCAAAATTTTTACACATCCTGTGAAGCGTCAATGTTGCTCTTGGGGGCTTGCACACTTTTGCTTCACTATGATCAAGGACTGAGTCCATCAAAAGATTAGTCTCCTCCCAATAGTATATCATGAGGGGCTTCAGCGGCATGCAACATCCCTTCAAGATCTATAAAAAAGCCCTGATCATCAACGTTAGGTGCGTAAATATTAGCCAAAATAAGGCTTTGCCCTTGAATTTCTGGTAAAACAATAATGACTCTTCCTAATTTATCTTTAATTTATTTTGAGACATTTGAATTGTAGATGTTTACTTATCAGTGTAATGACTCCCCTGCTTTTACTTGAGCCAGCACTTAAGAAAGCCTGTCCACCACATACCTTCCCAAATTTTCCAGCTTCCTGCAGGGAAATATGCATTTCTTGAAGAAACACTATATCATATTTCTTACACTTAAGAACATTAAGAATGCCTGACGAAGGTCGAGTGACCGAAACGTTGCTTAATAAATTCTGATACTCATTACAAGCCAGGATAGTGTGCGGGATTTTTCCATTTAATTGACTTTGCTATATCTTGTGTCCGACGTACCTATCAATTGCTTCTCAGGTGTGCGAGGTTAGTAGTTCATTGATTGCATTACATTTAAGAAGAGAAATAACCTTCCTTCTTTTTATGGGGTGCCCCAACCCATTCACATTGCACATGAAGAGAGACAATCCACTCATATTAACGTTTGACATTTTGACATATGAGAAAAAATAGATTGTGTGTCAAAAACAAAATTATAAAGACCACATTCCAACATTAGAGCAAAAATCAACCCCTGAACTTCCCCCAGAACCAAAAAAGAAAAACGTGCGCATTAATCCCGCGCATGACAGTGCCAACTGGCGTCCATCCCTCTAAACTCAAACAGTCCATGTACGCCTACGAGAGCCCCCATGACACTTTTGCCGTCGGAATGCTCAAGTCTGGAGTTTCTATACATATTTGGTGGGACAGAATTACACAACAAAAGATAATCTATAAAACAGACTCCAGCCAATAGGTGGAATAACACAAAGAACTTGTATATAACGCTTGCTGCTGGCGCTGGCAATGATAAAGACGATGACGATGAAATGAGGAACCCAAGTGCATATCCAAACGTGATATCCAAAAAACCCTAATTACAAACGTGAAACATAAACATGAACTTGACTGACTTAAAATTGACTTGACATATACATGGCTTGACATAAACATGGCTTGACATAAACTGACAACGTTACATTCACAATACCTGACAAAGCACAATGGGAAAACATGAGGGCTTAAATACATGGACATGGGAGAACACATGACAAGATAACCAATGAACAAACAGAACTGATAACAGGATAACAAGACAATAAACCAATGAAAACAAGACACATGAACTTGGAGGAAAAACAGGACATCACTTGACTAGGGAAGCACATGACATGAAACAGGAACTAGAAATTTAAAAATAAAAGATATGAAATGCAAGAATCAACAAAATACACCTGACAGTCGAGATTCATTCACATAACTGTCCCGAAGGTGTGTTACTCCACAAAACAAACTCCAGCCACTAGGCGGAACCAGCACAAAAAATAAATAATAAATAAATAAATAATTTAAAAAAAAATAAAAAAGCTGCTCATTTTCCTCTGACAGTCAAACAAATGTTCAGTGAGCCAGCCCATTCAACTGCTACAGGAGTGCAACAAATGACCTAATCACTCCAATGTCTTGCAAGAAATACTCCACAAAACAAACTCCAGCCAATAGGAGGCATAAGCAAAAAGAACATGCAGATTCATCCACAACACTGTCCTGAAGGAGTGTTATTCCACAAAACAAACTCCAGCCGTTATTCCTCCGACTATGACTCTCCATATCCTCCAGCTTCTCCCAGACGCGCTCCAAATCCACTTTGTTCACTAGCGGGTTAGCAGCTAATTCCCTCTCCGATGACTCCAGATAATCGATCCGTTTCTCGACATCCCCCACTCTTGTAACCATCTCAGTGAATTTCGTCTCCATGGCAGTGATCGATCGATGCATTACAGCAAGATCCTCCAAATCAGCAACGACCTTCATCACGTTTAACAATTCACGCCTAATTTCCTTCACTTCTCCTGCCAATTTGGCTCCCTGGTCCGTGGCCTTGTCAGGGGTGTCAGCTTGAGCAGGTAAGTGTCTTTTTATGTCTCCAGAGCCCGCGGATTTACCTAGAACAGTTATGGAACAGGGTGTATCGAATCTCACCGGTTTATGACAATAATAGTGTTAAAACTAGCAAAGCGCACAGAGCTCGTCGCTCACACATCCGAACCTCACATGGTGTCACATCTAGTTTTCTGTGTACACTATTATCTGTGTATTTTCTAAAAAGTGGAAAAAGTGGTCACCATGTTAATTCTTATGTTTTGTTATTTGCTCTAGAAATAATTGTAATTCTGCATGTAATTATGCTAGTTTCCAATGGTTTCATGAGAAAAAAATCCCTTGCAGAATGCTTATACAATGATGGGTCTATCTCTACTTCATGATTTCACTTACAAAAAAAGTATACTATGATGGTACCATGGTACAGTAATGGGATAAAATGGTAATTTCATGGTATTGGTAATATCATGGAAATATACCATGGTACGGAATAATTATCATATTCACGTACCATGGTATTTATATAGCACCCCAAGGTATGTCAAAGAATATCATGGTATAACAAGTTTTTTTTTTTTTTCTAGGAAGTTCTTTATGATTTCTATGTTAACACTGTTAAGCTTTTTAGTTAATATCGTGGAAATGTGATGTTTTAGAAACCTTTGGGGGTGTTTTGTGCAGGTCATTTTGAAGAGTACATCCATGGAGGGTGTCATCACCATGTTTATATCCTTATCATTATACGGATCGGTTTATGAGCGGTTTTCTCCATGAAGCGCTGCTAGCGATCTGGAAGTGTGGTTTACAAGTGGTCTTCTCAGGGAAGCACCCTCCCTTCTGAAGGGTTTCAAACTTCTTGCTGCCTGTAAATTTGTATACCTTTTTGAACACATACACTCTGAAGCCCTGGTTGCTGGACAGATCTTACATGAATGTCGTTAATGAGCGCTGGATTTACTCATAAGCTCTTAGGTGAGTTCATAAGTCAATATAGATACATTTAGACTTAGAATGGACATAATCAGTGCTCTGCTTGTCTTGGTGTGGATCATCTTAAAGAGGCCTTGTCTGACCCATGCCCTGAGTGCTCCATAATGCCTCTTGCTGTGCTTCGAGTGCGATTGGCAGGTCTGAAATCCTGTGCAGAGGATTTTCTACTTTCTTCTGGCATCCCTATGGCTGATCGTAAGTGCAAGCAAACACTTCAGCATAACAAAAGGAAAAAAAACTATGTCTTCTGATATAACATGCAAAGTGGAACAGCTGTCTTCTGCTGTAGAACTTTTACTGCCTCTCCTGGTTAGAGCTCAGCCTACAACAGAGGCACAGGATGAAGTGCAGCCTGAATCATGCACGCCATAGTCACCAGCTATGCATGCAGAACAGAAATTAGATGTGATGTCAGTGGCTGTCCCTGTCTTGCTTTATGACGCAAATCCGGTTGCAACCTCAGTGATTGATGAAAGTCTGCCTGCAGCCCAGTCACACCACTCTGACAGTGATAATGTGTCTGAGAAATCTGGAGGGTCATCTTCAGTGGTTACGTCCTTGGTAGGAACTTTGAAAGTGTTGCTTGCTCATATTAATCTGGACCCACCACAACCAGCAGCAGGCTCTGAAAATATTTTTCTGTGCCACGCATGAAGAGGCTCCTTTATGATACCTCAGTACCTTGATTTTACATCCGTATTGGTGTCTGCGTTACAGAGTTCATCAAAGGCCACAAGTCCTGATCAACTGGCCCGCACACTGGCTATGATACAGAAATCGGAGGCAGGGGGACTTGGCAGCATGCTGCCTGTAGAACCCAGTGCTGCAGCGCTCATCGTGTCTCCTGATGAGACACTCCATGAGAATGTGTGTTGCCCCAATGTCGAATGCAGATGCAAAGAACTGCTGTCACAGGTTGCCTTGGTCATTTTTCTAATTATTTGGTGCACATGCTTGTTGCATTGCACTCCTCCCTGAGTGCAACCTCATCTGACCCTTTAGTGAAGGATTTAACTGAACTTGCACTGCAGGTGATGGGTGTTATTTCCAACCACTGCGGCACAGCTTTAATAACTCTAGTGCAAGCCCGTTGCCAGGTTTCATTGGCCCAGTCCTCTTTGCCAGAAGTCTGCCGGAGCAACTTGAGACGGCTGCCAGTAGTACCTGGTTGAATCTTCGGACCGGCAAAAAGGAACCCCTGGACCAGTGTTTTGGTCTCGGAGTCTCATTCCTATCATATAGGGACATCTTCAGGCCCCAGGGCACCTACAGCGAACCCTGTTGCTCGCTATTATAATGTTGGTGCAAATCCTACATTTAAGCCTTCTCATCAGTTTCACCATCTGAGCCCCGAAAGTGTTGCCATACCTGGATGATTAGCTTGTCTGTGCAGCATCAGCACAGCAAGCAATGGATCAGTCTCACCACTTGCTGGACCATATTAGGGCTTTGGGGTTCACAGTGTATTGGGACAAATGCAGGCTTTTCCCAACTCAGTCGACCCATTTTATAGGTCTGGCAATCAAATCTCACACGATGCTGGCCTCCCCCAGACCGGACAGGGTATGTTCAATTTTGATGGTTGTGAAGCGTCTTCAGGTGGGCCACACTCAACACAACACTACGTTAATGAGGATCTTAGGGAAGCTCACAGTGGCAACAGCAGTGGTGCTGCTGGGATTTCTGTGGTTGAGACCATTTCAATGCTGGCTCATTCAGAAGCAGCTGTGTCCAGTGCGGGACAAATACACAAGGGTCAGAATCACACGATTCTGCATTCATGTCCTAGCTCCATGGTCACGGAAGCAGTTCCTCCTCCAGAGGGGAGTGAATGGCACTTGGAACAGGGCTCTGTACACAGCACATATAAACATCCTGGATTTGACAGTAGTGTTTCTTACCCTACTCCATTTTCAGACAGTGCTTAGGGACAAACATTTCTTGGTGCGCACAGACATTGAATGTACATCAATCATCATGGGGGCACAAGGTCACAGTAGCTCACAATCTGCTGATAAGGGCTAAGGCAAACCTTCTCTCCATTAGAGCGCTGTACCTGCCCAGTCGACTCAACCATATCGCGGACACTCTCTCACCTGGCAGATTGTTAGAGGGAGACTGGTGACTATACCTGGAGGTGGTGCAGCTGATATGGTGGACTTATGGGACCGCAGTTGTAGACGTGTTCGCAGACAGTCAGACATCTCACTGCCTTTGTTGGTTCTCTATGACGGACGAGCCAGGATTACTGGGCCTGGACACACTGGCTCACAATGACACACATAATGTATGATTTTTTTCTCTGTACCGTGTGCACAACTGCAGACACCATCTGCTGTTAGTTGCTCCTCACTGGCCTGCGAAGCCAGGGTTTCAGACCCTCCTGCCATTGTTAGCAGGGCCAACTTGTGCTCTACCCAGCAAATCAGATCTGCTGACTTAGTTGGAAGTGAGAGTTTGGAACCCTCACCCAGACCAGTTGAAGCTGTGGGTTTGGCCACTGGGTCCAACAGGTCTCTCTTGGAGTGTTCAAGGGGGCCATTGACACTGTTATGCTCGATTAGCCTCTACATGAAAACTGTATGCTGGTAAATGGAAGGTGTTCTGTGACTGGTGCACCAGCCATGCCACTGATTCATTACACTGTTCTGTAGGATGGACTTTAGGAGCTTACACTTACACAGACTTTTGGTGCTTGGACATTCTGCATCTAAACTCAAGGTGTATGTAGCAGGTTTGGCACTTGTATCAGTTAGTGCTCCCTGTTTACGCTGGGGCCTGATTTCAATACTGTTTCATTTTAGCCCAATCCAGCATTTTTACCCAAGACCTGGCCTCCAGAATTTATGAATCAGTCCATTGTGTTGGCCACTCTGCTGTCAGACCAGGCTGACATGCGGGTTGACCTATGTCCAGTTAGGTCTTTGAAGGTTTACATTGATAGGACAGTAGCCTGGCGCAAGACTGACCAATTGTTCATCTGCTTTAGTGATGCATGCAAAGGGACTGCGCCTCCAAGCAGAGACTAGCACATTGGGTGACGCAGATAATTTATCATGCATGAGTCTGCAGGGCGTCCTGTCCCCTTATCTATTCACTGTCACTCTACGCATGCTCTCGCAAAATCTTAAGCAGTGCTCAGAGGTGTATTGCTTTCTGAAATTTGTGCAGCAGCAACATGGGCTTCCGCTTGCAATTTTTCTCGTTTCTATAGATTGAATGTGACTTCCCTGCCAGCAGTGTGTGCTGCAGTGCTCTCTACCTACACTGATGCATCGCAAGGGGATTCCTTGTGACTGCATAGGTATTCCTCTTCCACTAGTGCTTTCAGTACTGCCTCTGGTAGTCTGGAACAAAAGGACAAGGAACGCTGTTTACAAATGTAACTGTGGAAGACTGCCAGAGTCTCTGGTCACTCATAAATTGTGAAAATGAACTAGAGATTGCGCAGACATGTTCAGGGGTTTTTATAGCTCATGACACATCATGCATCATGGGGTGACAACACATTAATTCGATTCTTGGTCAAAGTGCAAGCGCAAGAGTTTTACACTAGTGCTTTTTAAACTGCCTTTGGCGGTCTATCCACTCAATTAAAGAACCACATTTACATTCGTAGCCAGTGTTTTAGTTCATGGGCATTAGATTCATAATAGTGAAGTTTATGCTTCAAACAAAACAAAACACATTTATACATTATTTGAAATAAAAATCTTAATATCTTAAACACACACTGCAAAAACTGTTTCTAAAATCAGATTTTTTTGTGTGTGTGTTGTGTGTGCACCTGTGTTGGAGCACATTCTGCCTCTCCCTACATCAATGGATGAGCTAACCTTCTATCACAAACTTGTTTGGTTTTCTCCATTTTTATTATTGCTCATTCTGTGTCATCTTTATCATATTTCAAGAGCCATTCTTCATTCAGAGAGACCAAGAGTAATGTCATTACCAGACAATTTATATTACAGATTTATAGTTGCTCAGACCTTTACAGCCAGGCAGAGCAAATCTGACAGCTGTTTTGTACAGAATTAGACTCCATGTTTTGGCATCAAAGTGCTAAAACATTGAGTCTCCAGCTGAGTGAAAGCAAAGTTTGTTTCATTTTAGTTGTTGTTAAGGACTGGCAACATAGTCTCATGAGAATTCGTTACAATACTATGATGTGGTGAATTTCGTACCAATTTGTCCAGCTTCATTAGTATGGAAACATACAACTTATACATCAACTAATTGCATACGCTTCACTAACACGTGTTTGGAACTCAGAAGTGTCGCTTTCTTCCATATTACACATTAGGCATTTTAACATTAATATCATGGTTATGTTTACACTCTGGGTGGGGTAAGGTGTGACATTTTATGGTTAGGTTTAGGAATGGGGTTTGGGTTAGGGGTTAAAGTTATGAAAACACAGTTTTGGATTAACAGAGAACAAACAGCATATCTTGAACAACAAGGACACGAGGGAAGCATCTCTCATTGGCTGATGTATAACTCTAATACTATTCACACAAATTGGTACAAATTCGCCACACCATACAATTGTGAAGAATTCTTATGAGATTGGGTTGGGACCGCTCTGCTGAAAAGACTTACATAGTTGGTCACCAGCCAGCAAGTTTGTTTTGGATGCTGGGGTCCAAGCCAGTCTTCAAAAGTAGCTTAACCAGTAAAGGAGCTTCCACATGACTCGTGTCAGTGCTTCAATGCACCGCTCAACAGCAGAATCAAGCAGCACTTTGATATCCACATGAAAAGCACTGCAGAGAATTTATTGCTTTGATTTTAGCGCTGGCAGCACCCCACATAATGATAGGTCACCTAATTTGTCCTTTAAATTTAAAAATGTAAAAAAAAAATCTCTCTCTCTCTCTCTCTCTCTCTCTCTCTCTCTATATATATATATATATATATATACGGTATATATTTATATATATTAGACATGTAAAGATACATAAATTTCATGATACGATATGAGACGATGCATAGCCTCGCAATAAGATACAATACGAGCACCCACAAATGTTTCACTCAAACTTATTCAAGGATTCGACAAAAAGTCTTTAAATTATAAATGTCACAAAACTGTCTGGCACTGGAAATAAAAATCAGAGCTCTAAGTAACTTAAACAACAGTACTGCATTTATTTTGTTTGATTATTGAGGAAAAACTAATATGGACTCACAATTTTCATGTTTTTCTTGAGAAAATAAGTTTGTCTACACTCTAGTAATTTATATTTGCATAACAATCTTTACAATACATATAATTTCAAAGCAGCTTTATAGAAATTCATGACTTGTTGTCTGAAATCCCCCTGTGAACAAGCTGAAGTGACTGTAGCAAGGTAAAAACTCTTTCATTGTTATTTACAGTCATGATATAAATAGGACCCAGATGCAGGAGTAAAAATATAACAATGTTTAATGAGTGAAAAGTTCAGGTATATGAAGAAAAAATATGAAGTAGCACAAACAACGGAAAAGTCCAGAGATGAGGTGGAAGAAGATGAAGGTGGAGGACTGCAGTGGGGAGAGAGTAGAGGTAATGTATATTCCAGGGTGTGAGATGGCGACGACTGGAGCAGAGAGAAACAGAGGTGAGAAATCCTGGTGAATGGAGCTGATGGTAATGGCTCTAGCACAGGAAAATAGGCAAAAATATCCAGACTAAAAAAATACAGAGAATAGCATGAGAACACGAGTAACAAAGCACACAACAAGAGAACGATCTGATACTGAACTCACACAAAAGGGCTGCTTATAAGGGAGAGAGAAGATAGTGTGCATGTGCCGAGCTAATCAAGCAGCGGTTGGTAATGAGCATTGCTGGGCAACGATGCCGCGTGATTATCTCCGCACCAGCAACAACACGAGGGAGACACACAGAAACAAACCAGCAGAATGAATCCTCCAATGACATTTAGTGGTAAAATTTTTTATTTTTTTTTTTAAACTCTAGAGGAACCTGACCTCTGGTTTTATGATATATGTACATAATCCAATAATATTTAGCGCCTTGAGCAAAAACCGATCGGCACACGTAATTTGTCCTCTTATCCCTGTTTCACTTTGCATGTAAACTTTACAGGTGTTATTACAGGCTTATAACATGTGTGCATGTTGTTCTCAAAGCTGTTTACATTTCGAAGTCAAAAGCAGATAATTAAAAGTCTCTTGTAATCGCTGGTTTCTTACGTTGTCGTTTTTTGAATAAGCTGTTTTTTGATAGTTACGCATCCTTCACAAAGACGAATCTGCCCGATTCCAGCCTTACTGAAGCACCCCCAGATCATCACCGATCCTCCACCAAATTTCACAGTGGGTGCGATACACTGTGGCTTGAAGGGCTCTCCATGGACTCCGTCTAATCATTAGACGACCAGGTGGAGGACCGGTGATGATCTGGGGGTGTTTCATCAAGGCTGGAATTGGGCAAATTCATCTTTGTGAAGGATGCATGAATCAAGCCACTTAAAAGTTTATCCTGGAAGAAAACTTGCTTCCTTCTGTTCTGACAATGTTCCCCAACTCTGAGGATTGGTTTTTCCAGCAGGACAATGCTCCATGCCACACAGCCAGGTCAATCAAGGTGTGGATGGAGAACCACCAGATCAAGACCCTGTCATGGCCAGCTCAATCTCCAGACCTGAACCCCATTGAAAACCTCTGGAATGTGTTTAAGAGGAAGATGGATGGCCACAAGCCATCAAACAAAGCTGAGATGCTTGAATTTGTACGCCAGGAGTGGCATAAAGTCACCCAACAGCAAACTGAAAGACTGGTAGAGAGCATGCCAAGACGCATGAAAGCCGTGATTGAAAATCAGGGTTATTCCACCAAATATTGATGTCCTAAGTTAAAACATTAGTATTGTGTTGTTTAAAAATGAATATGAACTTGTTTTCATTGCATTATTCAAGGTCTGAAAACACTGCATCTTTTTTGTTATTTTGACCAGTTGTCATTTTCTTTTATTTGGAATTTGGGAAAAATGTTATCAGTACTTTATAGAATAAAGCAAAAAATTTCATTTTACTCAAACACGTACCTCTAAATAGTCAATCCAGAAAAACTGATAATTTTGCAGTGGTCTCTTAATTTTTTCCAGAGCTGTATGTATGTGTGTATATATATATATATATATATATACAGTATATGTACAGTATAAATATGTATTGTGGCCCAAGGTTTCCTTTTAAAATGTGTGAAGAATGCCGGAGTGGGCGCTGAGAGGCAGGCCAGGGTGTTGGCGGCGACACTACTGAGGGCTCAGCATGGATTTGTTCCTTCTCTCGGCAGATTAGCCTGCAAAATGGCCATGCTGTTTGCACTCACATGCACTGATAAGCACCATTAACAGAGTGCTAATCCTGTCGCGCTCTGCATTCAGACTCACAAAGACGGGACACGATGGGAGGGGGTTTTAGGGGATTGGATAGGCAGTGAGAGGTGATAGAGCTCAGGGTGGTTGGAGAAGGTGGGGATAGGTTGGCAATTATAATTTGTTTCCATTCATATAAATTGACAGAAAGACACAAATTACCAGTGGTGAACATACTGTACATAATACATGCACAAAAATGATTAGAGGAAGACTGTTTATTGCGTATTTGTGATGGAAGGATGTTCCAGCAATGGCAACTGGAACAGTGACAGGTGCCAGGCTGGGCAGAATGAGATGGCAATGATTTTATCGGTTTTGCCCTCTGGCCAACTGTTGCAGCGGTTCTCCCAGCCAGTTTAAAATAACAGCTCAACTGGCCTGGAGATTTTGGTAGCCATTACATGAGGGTGGTCAGATCACAGAAATAGCAATCTGGGGAATTGGGGCTATGTATCTGCAGCCCTGTCATCAACAACTTCATAATTGCAACTTAAAACATATTGAGAGGGAAGCTGGGAGGTTGTGATGTTCTTTTGAGTGAGTAATCATTCAGCAGACACTTTTATCCAAATTAAAACTTAAACTTTAAGTTTAAGTTAAAACTTAAAACTTATAATAGGTACAATAAACTGGAGCAACCTGAGGTTAAGTGCCTTTCTCAAAGGTACAATGTTGATAGTTATATATCAACTTCATATAAGACTCAAACCAGCAATTTCTGAATATCAGCCCTGAGCTTTAACCACTACTACACACAACCCACCAACCAAATCATAGCCTAACCCTAACCCTTAACCTTAACCCTAACCTTAAATGTAAACCTTAATTTATAGAGCCAATAAATTAATTAAATGGAATGTTGTAGTATGTAAGTTAAACTTTAGTAGATGCTTTTATCCAAAGCAACTTATTAGTACAATAGGGACAGTCATCTGGACCAGTCTGAGGTTAAGTGACTTTCTCATGGATACAGTGGTGATAGTTCATAGCTTGCTCCATATAAGACTCAAACCAGCAACCTTCTGAACATCAGCCCTAAGCGTTAGGGATGTGTACGAATAGTCGAATACTCAAGTATTTGTTCTGCAATAATTATCAAATTTTGCAAAATTTTGCTTTGCTGGCCATACATACAGTGAAATGCACATTAAACCCTTAATACCCAAATTAAAACTCACAGTTATAACTGAATGCATTGGGTGGTGCTGTGGACACAAGTTAATCACATTTGATGAGAGAAATGTTGCCTGTTCTTCAATCTCTGAAAATAGCCAGCGAAGCACTGGGTGGTGAAAATTACGTATCTGTGTCCATGGTGTATCCACTTTTGCAAAGTCTGCTATCCAGGTTCATCTAAATTTGGCCATCAGCATGTTATTTACAGATTATAAAGCTCAAATGAATGAATGAATGCATGAATGAATGACTACATTAATTAATTCTAGTTTATTAAAATGATGTTTATTACTTATCTCTTTCCAGCTCTTAATTATTCTGTTGGATTGTTCCTCCCATTTAAATATATACATTTATAGAAATTAGTAAAATGGAAATTAATTTGAATTATTTATTTAAAAAATGTATTTAAAAGAACTACATTTCATAAATAGGCAATGCTGAAGCTAAAGACATTTAGTTGTCTTATTCAATTATTTCTGTTATTTAATTTGTATCTTCAGACACCTTAAGGTGAGCAGTGGAGAATCAAAAAGAGTGATTGAATTCAAAAACACTGTTGCAGCATCTTTCAACCAAAGAATAAGCACCACTGGCTTGCAGAATGCAGAGAACGCACAGAGAGTCTAGCCGAGATGAGTGAGGACAGTTCTTTCTGGAGCCATGCATTCCACCAGATGAGGATCCGATTCATTAGTGGACAGAAAATATAAAGCGCTTCAACAAACTTGGTCACTTAGCAATCCGCTATATGTGTGTCCCTGCAACATCCATGCCAGCAGAGCGCATTTTCAGATTATGGAGCCGAATTTCACTCGAGCATGTGGATATGTTTGTTTTTCTCAACAAGAACATGACACGTGAAACAATATAAACATGAAAACCATTATATGCCGAGAGTTTATATATGTTCTGTACATTAATTGCGGCAATCTACTTTGTTAGCAGTTTTTTTTTTTTTTTTTTTTCTTCGCTTTGGGTGAGCTTAAATGCTTTTGTTCTATACTTTTTTTTTTTTTTACACACATTGCTTATTTAAATGTTTTCAACAGAAAAAAACAATGGATATAATATAAGCTTGTTTTGAAATGGTGACGCAACTTTAATGATTAAGAAAATTATAATTTCACAAGGACTCTTTCTCATTTATTAACTGAATTTAAATAAACAAATATTCAAGTATTTGTTTTGTGTGAGCTCAAATATTCAAATACAAAATTATTGAAAAATGCCCAACCCTACTAAGCGTTAATCACTACACCACACCAACCATTTCATCAACCAATCATAACCTACCTCTAAATGTAACTGTAACCCAAACCCTATCCTGACCCTGACCATAACCTTACATTTACACAAAAATGTATTGATTATTATTGTGACGAGGAGGAGTGTGTGGCCGGGCCATGAGGGTGCACGTCGGCACTGAATCAGCTGATCAGTGGGAGAGCGAGAAAAAGGGGAGCCGGAGACGCCAGTTCGAGGGAGAGAGAGACACACGCAGCCACTGTATGTGTGTGCGTCTTTGTTTTATGTTGTTTTAAGTTGAATTTCTGTCATTAAAGTTACGTTGACTGTTCTGTCGGTTCCCGCCTCGTTCTTGACCATCCTTTACCCGTTACAGTTATAGTAAGTTATAATTTAGTAGATGTTGTTTCACTCTCAAGCCCTACTCTAACACTACCCCTAAAATCTGGTTGATTGGAATATTGTTCCAGGAATAACAAGGGATGTTGCTCCAGTATCATGTCTTATTGTCATGTTAATTTTATGTTTACTGCCTCCCAGCTTTCAGGACTTTCCTTCATGAACATGCAGATGTGAACATGCAGGCCTAATATACAGTCATTTACATACACAGAACGTGAACATATTATGAAAAGTTCATTGGATTCTGCTATCCAGACAGTCCCTTCTTGTCTCACGTGCACTCATACCTAAAGAATCCCCTGCACACTCTGTCTAATTCTCTTTGTTAGCTTTAAAGATAGTATATTGTTTGAGTGTCTGGATAGTTATGAAAAAAGGCTATTGGTCATAAGTTCATTAGGTGACCTGAGGCACGTCAACCCATTGCACTTTGCTTTATTAATGCCTTGCGCCACAAGTCATTAGTCTCTGTGACTTAAATGAAAATTTTCAATGCTGTTAGAGTCACTTAACAAATGAAGACTTAGACTACTCTGGATGCTTCATTGATTTAGATGTCTGAGACTCAGTTGTCATGGTATGCCACAGCATCATGACAATGTATATGTGTGTAGATGTGTGTGGTGGCAGATACGCTGTTAGATCCATCGCATGCAGTAGTGTATCAGTTTTCTATGTGAACTCTGATCATCTATAGATCTGTAGATCTAGAAAACCTCAAACAGAGCTCTCTCTGTCTGTGTGTGTATGAACTCAATAGGCCCCAGAGACCTCTTAAGTCCAACGTTACAGAAAAATATTGGACATAGGACACCTAAGATCAAACTCCATTACATTAGAGAAACATTAGACATTAGTTAAGGAGGGGACGACTTGATCCATTTACATGTCAAAGATGGGTGAGTGCAGTCACAACCAATTAAGTCGGTGGAGTAGTCTGGCTATCTGGAGTATTCCCTCCTGTCCTCTCCTTTTCTTCTCTCTAATATTCATTACCTATGTATTATGGGGGAATATTGTATTTAGCTTTTTACCTTTTTAAGCTACACTGTTGAGTTGAAGGACTATCAAAGGATAGACAAAGCTGTTCGTCACAGCCACATACAAGGATACACTTTACTCTCACGGATGAAACAAGCTAATATCAGTCTTTTTGTTTGATTGTAAGCAAGTTCTCCACAGCTGCATTTGCAAAATAACCGGACAGCAGTCTGATTTGTTGCTTTACATATTCTTAAACTAAATACCCAAACATGAGCAAAGCAGCGACAGAGTCCATTTTAGATTTTTTTATATATACTGTATATATTTTATAAAATACACAGCACCTTCCATCACTTAGAACAGTGTTTCCCAACCTTTTTTTGCCAAAAGTACCCCCACAGCACCATCAGTAAGGCTGAAGAACTCCTTCATCGACACAAAACAAGACCTGTGTATCAATGACTTAATATTATTTAACATTATCATTACTATTGATTATTGATCAATCGGTATTGGTTTGATCTACTGACATCCCTTTATCAGTACCCATTAGGGCTAGGAATTGATAGAGATTCCAGATTCTATTAGATTCTGATTCAGTTGAGATTAATTTGGGTACATTTCAGATGTAATGTCCATTTTGCTTAAATATCTCTCAGCCAATGCCTTTAATATAGGGGGACCTTCTAACTTTTAAAAAAAAAAATAGTACATTTGCACATTTTAATTTTTCAAAGTTTAGTTTTTGGCCACATTTTAGCTTTTTAAAATTCCATGTATTCCATCAATAAATATGATGTCTTGAAATTGCATGTACTATATTGCATACATATTTTATATCACATGTTTATTATTTACATGCATAGTGTGTACTATATACAAATATTTACACTGATATGTAGAACAAGAGCTAAAATGGTACTGTCTCTTCAAGACTACTGGTATGAGTCAAACCAAACTTTAACTCTCAACATGCAGTGAAAAGATCTTTTTGAAGAACCTCGAAAAGAGTAAAAGATCGATATCGGGATTGTTCAAATGAAGATTGCGATTAATTGGACAATCAACATTTTTACCCATCCCTAATCCTTTTTATTTTAATTTTAAGCCATACATTTTGTGAGGTTCAACATATCAAAATCCAATTCAATGCGTACCCCCTGGTTGGGAATCACTGCCTTAGAAGACAATGGTTTGAAATTTGATCTTGTGTGTGAGGGTATTTGTGGTTACTGTTCTATGACAAAAGGAATATTCCAAGTTAAATACAACATAAGCACTTTCGACAGCTTTTGTGGTGTGCTGTCAGCAGGGCCGTTTCTAGGCATAGGCGAACTCTGATTGCGCCTAGTGCACCATCAGATGGGGGAGCCTCAGTGTGTAATCCACCCTCCCCAGGACCGACGAGTTACAGGAGAGTGCCATGCAAGTCGCCAAACCCTTTTTTTCCTCTAGTCAAAATATATAAAACCGGTACTCATCACATGCAATACACCGGCAACTGGCTACAACTGTGTCATTAAGCATAGCGTTCTCCCTCCACCTCTCCAGCACCACATAGTAAAGCAGATCTAGTCCACCAAGACCAAACTTACTGCACTGTCATTATGTCACATTTCTGCTTTAAACTGTCTGGAACACTTGCCCAATAAACCTTCATTGTGTTTTTTTTTTTTTTTTTAAACTGAAGGACAATTCAAAATAATTTTCTGTGGTAGTCAACAGCATGCCACAAAAGCTGTTGATAGAGCTTAAGATGTATTTAACCCAGAATATTTATTTAAGGCATGCTTGACACATGTACCCCACACAAAATCATGACTCTGTGTGTGCAGCACTTAATTTTGGCTGTGTTGCGCCCTGATTTAATGATGGTGTAAAGCAGGTTAAATAGGTTAAGAATCTTAGCAATCCCAAAGCCCTTGGAGCCATTCCTTAATAATCCTTTTCACCCCCTGAGATATTATTGCCAGGTTTAGCTGGATTTACCTCACCAGATAGCAGAGCAGACAGTGTCAAAATAGTCACCATTTCAGAAAAAAACTCATAAATAAGAGGGCAGTGACACAAACTAAGACAGAGAGAGATTAAAAGACACACAGGGAGATAGATGGTGTTAAGATTCAAAATGATAGATAAAGCCTCACATCCCCAAATTACATGCTGGTTTCTTCTTTGTGGGCCCTCTGTGGAATAACAGCAAGTCTAATGAGGAAGTCCGGTGTTATGTGTGTAATCCTGACAGATGAATTTATGTCCCTGCCACTAAATGGCCTATATTTCACCGGACTGTTGTAAGAAACAGCAGCAGTCATTAACGTACTAGAGGTGGTTGCTGCATGCTGATATATAGTATGTGTGTGTGTGTGTGTGTGTGTGTATGTGTGTGTGTGTGTGTGTGTGTGTGTGTGTGTGTGTGTGTGTGTGTGTGTGTGTGTGTGTGTGTGTAGTCAGATTTGTTTTGTTTTGATCTGTAGAGTAGATTAAAATCGTTCTGCCACCCCCATCCACTTGTCCTTTAACCACACTGCCCGTTGCTCATACTCATGCATTTTCTACAACAAGTTCCATGTGTAATGATATTTCCCATGTGTCTTAATGTATGTCTTTGAGCCTTTCAAAACTTAATTTTCCTGAATGGAGACTTTATCGATAAATCAAGTGTTATAAAAGGGTCTTTAACAATTGGCTGAACAAGTCTGAGGTGTATTAGCTACACACTAAAGGTGTTTTGATCAAGCAAGCTTTGCTAATTTTGTTCTTTCACACTTCTCCAAGTGTTTTTTGTTTCTCTGCTTATGATGCCTGTATATCTGAACCCTACCAAGCCCTGACTCTGATGTCACAGAGACCCACCAATGAGTCTAACTGCTTATAATAAGCAAGACTATGTATTTCCAGAGGCTCTTTACCATTACTGTAGGTTTCATCAAACCTGGCACCTGGCCTTCGATGACACTGCTAAACCTCTTAAGTCAGATAGAAACTGCAATTTTGTTGCCACAGAGGTTCATCGCTGTTCGGATCAGAGCGAAGTGACAAAACCAAATTGTTCTAGTCACCTGCTTTTAATACGAAGCTCTGGTGGTGTGAAGGTCAAGGCAAGATGTGTGTGCCGGTGTGTGCTGTTTTTAGTTAGCCTGGGAGTAACTAAAAGTAACGATGGTACTAACTTAAGTACGTTTTGCAGTAGCGTGACAATAGCTCAGCTGTTTTCGAAACGATGTCGCTTTTCCAGTAACAAGCTATCTTCTGCAATGATTAGAGGTGTAGTGCTACATCACTGTTTTTGTGACATTTATATTGCACATGCAGCTTTACAGCCAATTTCTCAAACCAAAATATATAAAATAGCTAAATAGCCTATGCATTCAATTTAATAGGCTTAATAATGACACCCTAATTGATATCCTCCTTGTTTTTTATCAGGAAGTCAGGAACTGGCTGGTTAGCTGGTGGAACTTGAACTACACCCTGTGATGGCAAAAAGCACTTGTCTTCATTGACAGCCATTCAAAAGTAGCTGTGTTTCCTGACTAAACAAATTATTTCATTACATTATAGTATATCTTTTTGCATATCTTAAAAACGTGAAATTGACTATTTTTCCCTATCTGTTTCCATTGACAAGTGTTCGGTTACATGACAGTCAATCTAGAAACTGAGTGCCCATGAGCAAAGATGTCAGCCTCCAGACTGCATACTTCCGGGAAAGCTGTGCTAGCAGAGCAGATGCCATTGAAATGAATGGGAATGCTAACTGATAGCTCTCTCCAGGTATTTTAGAACACCTTGGTTTATATGCAAGACAAATACTATTATAATAATTAAATAATATCATCTGAGTTTTATTATAACGATAATGTCCCCTTAAGTAACTTTAAAGTAGTTAGCTACTTTTGGTGGTGTAGCTCACTACTATTTTACAGGGTTGCTTGATGAGGTATACTTGCTTCCCCGACAATGTTTATGAAGGTTGTTTGCTCGAGGGAATGTGCGTGTTTGTAAGATGAAGATGTATTTGTGCGTGTAAATCCCCATGTCTGTCTGACACAGCATCTGTAATACGTTGTTTGTAGTGTTGTAAGAGTGGACATACATTAATACTTAAAAGGAGATTATGTGTGTGTGCAGGAGTTCATTAGGCTAGAGTTGAGAGAGAAAGGTTGCAGATGGGAAAAGGGTCCTCTGATTACTGTTAATGAGCCGCAGGGCTATTATAAAACATACACACACACACACACTTAACATGATCTCATTACAACTCTCATCACTCATGGTCTGAATGAGGAAATGAGGGTGGACCCAGAGGAAGTTCAGGGGTGGCCTGGCAATGTGCTCAGACTTTCTGCATATTCTGTCTGTGTGTGTGTGTGTGTGTGTGTGTGTGTGTGTGTTTGTGTGTGGGCGGGTTTGGGTGGTTTATGAGGAAATTTTTTTTAGGTTACAAACTGGTAATTACAAGGGTATTATGCTATAAATGTGGTTTATGAGGACATTTCTAGTGTCCCCGTAATTCAAATCACTTAAAAACATACTAAAAAACGTTTTTTTGAAAATGTAAAAATGTAGAACGTTTTTTTTTGTTTTTTTTTTTTTTTTTTTTGGTGAGGGTTAGGTTTAGGGGTAGGGTTAGGGGACAGAATCTATAGTTCGTACAGTATAAAAATCATTATGTCTATGGAGATTCCTCATAAGGATAGCCGCACCAACATGTGTGTGTATGTGTGCGCACGCGCGCGCGCATGTGTGTGTGTGTTTGGGGAGGCTTGCTTTCTTCTGGTTTTCAAGGGAATGCTTCGTTCTGAATGAAATCCTTGGAAAGCCTCAAGCAGACTTTCATTTTTTATTATTTTATTTCTTGCTTTTTATTCATAGGTGCAGTAGAAAGACAGGACAGAAGTGGGAGAGAAGATGGGGAAACATGTTCTGGAATTACTGCGAACCGGATTTTAACTTGGATTGCCCACATAAGTGCCAAAGTTCAATTTGTCAAGGCATATGCGCAATTGGCCACAACTATGACAAGTAGGTTTTCTCGTAAAAAAACTCTCATTATTAATAAAGATTCTTCTGAAGGAAATAGGGGTGAGAATAAAACGGCAAGCTCTAATCTAATGTGTCAGTGTGAACATGTTTTTATCAGAAAGATTGTTGTGGTTACAAGTTTACAAGCTTTTATAAAAAAGCACTTTCAAGGAATGACTAGATGCTGGATTGCAAATTTGCAAGGTAACTGACATCAAATCTTTGAAAGATTTTCAAGAGTATTGTTTGTTGCACACAGTACCAAGTAAACATATATTTTAGCACCCTTATACTGATTTGCTCTCAGGGTTTTATTTCGTTTCAGATTTACCTATGGTTGACGCCACCTGACCAGCTTAAATACGGGACAAATCATGCCCCGTATTGATTCAATACGGGACGCATCATTTCATCTTTAAATACGGGATGATCCCGTATTTTACAGGACAGGTGGCAGTCTTAGATTTACCTGACTCTAGAGGACATAAAAAAAATAAAAAAAATTCAGCGAGAAGACCCCTACCATCCTATCTAAGCATACTGAATGGTTCTTGAATGGAATAAGCTGCAAACTGGACCAGATTTCGTTCTGATACTTAGGGATATTTGACCAAACAATGAAAACTCTTTCTTCATTAACCACCCTAATTTTGCCCCAAACACATATACTTTCTTTCTTTTATTTCTTTTAACCCCTAACATCTCCTTTTGTGTTCCATGGAAGAAAGAAAGTCATATGGGTAACATTTGGGTGACTAAAAGATGACAGACATTTTTGGGTCAATTATCCCTTTAAAAGTTTGGCTGCATTAATGAAAGTTAACAGCCAACTGTCCTACCTTTACCCTGAACTTCCTGCTTTACTCTGGGCTGCTCTTCTCATTGCCAGGGTAAAGGGCCAGAGAGGAAATTACATCTCCAGCCTCTTCCTGACCCAGCCACTTGCGAATACCAGGGAGGCTTATCCTCAAAGTGGAGTGCTGAAATGCAGATGCTAAAAATAAAGAAAGGTGTGTACTGAACCATTAGGAGGCAACTAGGTCATCAAAATCACCAATTAACAGTGCTGGAGAACTGTGATATTGAGCATGGTCTTGTAGGAAATGATCTGTAACACACCAACAATGCTGGCTCCTCTTCAACAGAATATTTAGTAAATGATGATACTGCTGTTTATCATATGAAGGATTTTTATCCTACTGTCTGAATTTCAAGGATTATGTTCTTATTCAACAAAAAGTGTGCAATGTTGGACATTTTATCCATTTTCTGTTGTAATTTACTCTCATGTCATTCTTTTGAGGAACACAAAAGGAGATGTTTAAATTAATATCACTGACTGTCTTTTCATTCATGAGAGTTATGAGAGAAGCTTGTTCATAGTGGCTTACATGTTCTTGTGACAACTGCCATTGTTTAGTGCTAAATGAATGCAAGTTTTCACATGAATTTGCACGACTGTGGACAATGTTCTCTCATCGTGCTCATGAATGCATCAAGATGTTAACTGCAACATGACTTAAATTTTGTGTTGTTTCTCATCAAATCCTATCGTATGCCTTTAGAAGACTGGGAATATGAAACATCTCCTTTTGTGTTCATATGGGTTTGGAACGTTGGTGAGGGTGAGTAAATGATGACAACATTTTCATTTATGGATGAACTATAGACCAATCCCATGCTGACCAACATTTCATTGCATGCACAGTAAGTGGTGGCAGAAAGCCGGCAAACTGTTATGTTAGACGTGACAGACTAGATGATTAAACGAAAGTACAACACAAAGCCATCATAAATACAGAAATATTCTTAACTATACAGTTATTATTATGATATGATTTAATAACATACCTGTAATAATGTTAGCTAACCCTTACAAAAAATCTAAATTAGCTGCAAACTTGCTGCAAATTTGTTATTAGAGTTATCAGGCTGCAATGCTGGCAAAACAACAACAACAACAACAACAACAACAACAATTTGTCAAAATGGCAGATGTGACTTTATAAATGTTAGTTGAATGCTTTACCATCACCTCACATTGTGTGATTTATTGAAATATGTAAAAAGCCATTTTTGGGGACTTATATCGAACTTAGACTCAGGTTTGCTAACATGCTAGAGCTAACAACAACACCAAATAAAAGGATGTGTGTTTGAAATGTTATTTCTCTCATCTGAAAAATAGTGAAGGCTTCTGTGTAGTACAAAAATTATGTGTGTTCCATTTGAGAAAATACAACCCTTCGATAATTTATACACTATATGGTCAAGTACATAGGGTATAATTTAAGTACATAATGTATAGTACGTTATTTTAGACACTACTTCAATTTAGTCTTCAATTTTGGTTCAGCTAAAACAAAGACACCAGACATCCGGTCGTGGCACACAAACATGAACACAATAAGATCCTACATCATACAATTCTCCATATACTGTCTGATGGCAGGAATGTCTTGGATCTTAAGCAGTGACCCAGATATTTACAGGCCTTTCACTGAGGTCTCACCCTAAACCAAGCAGCTGGGCCATCAGGCCTCATTTACCCTAACTCTGGTTCTGCAGCCTGGCCAGAGCACTGGGGCTTTCGGCAGGAGTGCCGGTCAGTGTTTCTGTACTGTAAGCTGTGGTCTCTAGGGTAGCAAGGCTCATTTGCTAGCTCAATGGAGGCTGTCTCCTGCCCTGCGCCTCACCACACTCTTCTTGGTTTTTGCAAAAGTCAAGTCATTTTTATTTGTATAGTGCTTTTCACAACACACATCGTTTCAAAGCAGCTTTACGGGAAATTACAGTATGCTGTAACAGAAAATGAGGCTGTAATGTCTGTAATGTCTTAAAGTCCTCATTGAGCAGTTTAAATGAAAAACATGATTGAAAGTCATGCTTTAAAAATTATCAAACATTCTTTTTTTTTTCTTTTTTTTTTTTTACATGGTATCCCTCATAAAGAACAGAAAGATGGAGAAAAAAAAGAGGAACATAGAAAATCAGAGAAAGAGAGAGTGATGGATGTTGGGATTAAGCTTTATAATCTAGAGACAACTAAAAGGAGGGTGCATAAAAAGACCTGTGCAAATCATCCTCAGTATTGCTCATTATATGTCTCTTTACATGATAGTATGGTGCTGGTCTAGCTGGTGGACTAGCTATTGTTCACCAGCAAGAAACGGTCCCACTCGAGCATTAAATACGGCAAAATAGACAACAATAGGCATTACAGGACATTCTGGCTAATACGGCACAGTTGGCAACCCTACTGTTAGACCGAGGGAGGCTTGCTGGTTAAGCTAGTTAAGAAGCCTGGTATGGACACCAGCATACCATGCTGGGGACCAGCATCCCTAAACACAACATATAACATAGAGCACAGTAATGCTAGTCTTTAACGTATACCATTGTATTACCACAATATTCTTCTAAATACCACAGTACATAATTATGGAAATCAACCATTCAGTACCATGGTACATTGTATATATCAAAATACCATGGTATTATCATCTGATTCCATATCTGTACCATGGTATCAACACACCACTTTTTTATTGGTGACCACGAGGCTTGTAATGTATTTAACTCTGTGCATTAATAAATGCATAATTTGTGCTACAAGGTTAGCAAGCATGTAGCAATCTGAGTTGGTAGTTGTTCGTTTGCTATATTGTGTTCTGCCCCAGACACATCATCAAACTCATCAGCTAATCCACTGTCCCCAAAAATCAATGCTTCTCTGTCTGTCATGCTGACCTGTCACCCTTCATGCCATCTGCTGCTCCTCTCTTATAATTCCCTCTGTTAGTGCTTTGGGACCACTGTATGTCAGACTGTCCACGGACAGCCCTTACAAAAATATTGTGGCGGTACCATGGTACAGTGATGGCATCATATGGTTGCACCATGGTGCACTGACATACTTACAGTCACTGAGAAATTTATTAGGAACATTATGGTCCTAATAAAGTGCCAGACGTGGTCTTCTGCTGTTGTAGCCCATCCGTCTCAAGGTTGTGCATTCTGAGATCCTATTCTACTCACTAAAATGTGGTTATCTGAGGTACCGTAGACTTTCTATCAGCCCGAACCAGTCTGGCCATTCTCTGTTGACCTCTCTCATCAACAAGGTGTTTCTGTTCACAGAACTGCCACTCACTGGAAGGTTTTTTTTTTTTTTTTTTTTTTTTTTTGCACTGTTCTGAGTAAACTATAGAGACTGTTGTGCATGAAAATCCCAGGAGATCAGCAGTTACAGAAATTCTCAAACCAGCTCATCTGGCACCAACAATCATGCCACGTAAAATGTTTCACCTTTATGAACATTAACTGAAGCTCCTGACCCAGATCTGCATGATTTTATGCATTACACTGTTGCCACACAATTGGCTGATTATATAATCGCATGAACAAGTAGGTGTACAGGTGTTCCTAATAAAGTGCTCAGTGAGTGTATAAATAGGGTACTGAATTATAACCATATTAATATACCATGGTATTCACATGGTACCTTATGGTACTTGGTACTCCAAGGCAAAAGAGTTCCTGTAGCTCAACTGGTTGAGCTTGTTGGTAACAGCACCAAGGTCATGGGTTTGATTCCCAGGAACACACATACTGGGAAATGTGTGTGACCTTGAATGTACTGTAAATCACTTTGGGAAAAAGTACATGCCAAATGAGTAAATGTGAAGGCACTTTCAAGAATACCATGTCCAAAATAAACATTTGGTACTTTTTTGTTAGTGAGTCAATGCATTGTAGTTTAACAAACCATTTAGTGGGCAATGCTGCTCTAATCAACACATCCCATTGTCCAGAATACAGTGACCTGGTTAATGGAGCATCTTCACAGACACTCATACTTTTCTTAAAAAGACGGAGAGTTAACACCTTAAATGATAGTCTTGACATGTTGCATGACCGTGACATAATGCTTAGTTGTTACGTTACTTTATGAGAACCCATTTTTTGGCATTGGTAACATTTTTTTATCTGTGTGTGACAGAGAGAAAGCAAGAGAGAAAAGGCAAGAGAGCTAAAAGAGCTAGCCAGAGCAGGGGAAGTGGCCTCCCCTCGATCCCTTAGCCCTCCTTTGAAAAGCAAACTTCAAGCAGAGAGTGTTTACCTTGGCCAGGGCAGAGGTAGATCGATGATCTGCAAAGTGGATTTGTTATTGCCTTGTTTGCCTTGGCAGCCCTTGAGAGCAGCCCACTGATTGCCGGCCCAGATGTCTACAGTATGAACACACACACATACATTCATATACACTACACCCCACCACTTGCCTTAACAGCCCTATCTCTTATTCTAAAGCAACATCTCAGGCATCTTTTTTGAGTCTGTGAAGTTCTGCCTGCACAATGCAACCAGAGACTGCAAGTTACCTATATTTATACTTCCTCTCATCCCAATCTGTCATCCCCTTATCCCATCATTTGGCACAGAGCAGGGGTTCTCTGTCATATGCCTGGACATCTACCTTCCAGTGGAGTAGAGTTCCAGTTTTAATGAAACACACCTGAACCAGCTAATCAAGCCCTGCGTTCCAAACGGGATAAATCCACCTCCGAAGCGCACTTCGAAGGGGGAATGATTGTGGCCGCCATGTTGAGGGTCGTTCCAAACCGAAGGGCTCATAAATATTTGCTTCGAAGGGCCCTTCAAAACAGGCGTTTCCATAGGGTTCAACTGATGGACACTTCACAGCCAAGCGGACCGGAACCGGAGCATACCTCACAAATCTGGTGGTTTGCCAAGTGCAATTTAGTGTAAATTAAACCAGCTGCAACTGCAATCTGTTTCTATAAACAAAAACATGTGACATCCCTTCATTTCCATAGTTGATAAAAGTTTTAATTATTATAATGAACTTTTAAAAATTATTTTAAACCCCTGGCTTTTTTTTGTTTGATACTGGCTAATACTTGTGTTATTTTACTGTAAATTCACTGGATCAGTTGTTCTAAAGAAATTTTAATAAAATAATAATACACAATGGCATTTTATTTATTTTATAAATGCACTATAGCCTACAGTTATTGATTTATTTTTTATTCAAATAAAGAAAACACACATTTTTAAACATGAAGCTTAAATTTTTCATAAAGTCATAAAAATTTAAATAATTCTTTTAAGTTTGCATTCTGAAAGCAGTTAGTGATACAAAATCATGTGTAAATATTTCTGATTAGGTGCAGGTAATGTTCTTTAGCGTCAGCCTTTGTGCATCGGCAGCGGCTCCTTTGGCTTAGATAGATGACGCTGAATTGCGTTACGAATTACAGCTATATTTGAGCCCTACACCCTTCAACTCTCCAAAGCTCTCACTCTGGAGGGTAAACCCTCTGAAGGGATTAGGGCATAGGGATGAGCCCTTCGGAATGGAACCATGGTCTTTGGGTTCCCTTAAAAAATTATACGTGGGTGCTGGAACCAAGGCGTCAGGGTTTGGCTGGTTAATTTTGGCAGTTTGCCCCTGTTGGTAGATGCTGTAATTGTACCATTATGAAGGCAAAAATTATATTTCTCCATTGACAAATTGCAAATATTTATTTATATTATAGTAGATGTTTTACTAATGACAAAATTGTTCAGAGGGCTCTTAAAGGCATAAAATTTACTTTATTAGAATTGGACTATATTTTTCCCTGTCTGCTGCTTTTCACATCACATTTCACGATTGTCGCTATAGTGAAGGGCTTGTGAATTGGCCAGCAGCTGGCGCTGCCCAAATTGATGCCTAGGTAGAGTTCTGCAATCATCGGATGGACAGATGGGGGGGGGGGGGCAGCAGCTAGAGGAGTTTCTGGTGCCCCCCAGGGAGTCGGTGCCCTTCGCAGACTGTGTAATATGCATATGGGGAACAGCGTTACTGCTTGGGATTGTGCATTTTCTTGTGGTGCCAATCAGAGCTGTCAGGACATCATTGTACTGTGGCTCCAGGGTGATAAGTCACATGACATTTATGGCTCAGGTTGACTAAAAAGAAAGTTTTCGGAAAAGAGTTTGTTTCCGCCTATGAAAAAGATGCCAAGTCACATACTTCCGGGGCTGCATGTGCCAGCCGAGCGACTGCCATTGAGATGCAAGAGAATGGTAAATTGATGTCCTGAAGGATGCCATTGATGGACATCTCAGTCCATCACTATACCTCAGGTACCTTTTCGAGAGCACGGTGTCCCAACTCAGTCTTGCGCCAGAGGATGAAAAGGTCATTCAGAGACAGGCATCAACTACATTGTTACTTTAAGCAAGGAGCTGCAAGCAAGGCTCCCTGACAACCTAGAAGCCTTGAGAAACATGGCCTTGTTCATTGTTAAGTAAACGCTAAAGCACAATAAAGGCACCACTGAAATTATTAAAGTAGCTGAGCTACTGGGGTTCCAGCCCCAAACAATTGACAAAATTGTTCCCAATGGAGAAACATCCATCTGTTTAGGTGGGAATCAACTGAGAATACAGTTGAGTTTTGGAGTGAAGTGAATAACTACACAGACTCTTCCGGATCAAATCCATTTGAAGAACTGTGCAAAGCTGCACTTGCTGCCCTCTCCTTAATGGCTGTTCAGCCAAATTAGTGTGGTCAAGTCAAAGTTAAGAAATAGCATGTCACTGCACACTCTCAACTCCATACTCCTGGTGAGGTATGGACTGAAGCTGGCTGGTGATACCTGTTACCAGCATAAACTACCAAGTGATGTTTTGCAACAGGTTGGCACCACAGCAGCATACAGCTTTAAGGCCACTCCATCCTCTTCTGCTGGTTCCAGCTCAGTGACAATGCAGTTGGACAGTGAAGATGAAGAGGATATCCTTGCCAATCTATGATTCATCATATTTACGTATGCAAGGAGTGAACTTTCTTGAACTGGCAGAGACACACAGCTGATGGTGGCAGTGTGCACTGCAGTGTGAGTGAGAACAGTGCCAATATCTTGAGGAAACCATGAGCAGCTAGCCAGCCAAGCAGCACAACAGCCTGGAGAGAGCTGGAGAGAGGTGCCTAGCGCACACTTCATATTTTTGCTGAGAAGACCAGTCAATCTGAATAACGTCATTGTGTATTCTACGTCATTACATAATGACGTCATCACGCAATGATATCACAATATCATTTCACAACCTTTCGCAAAAAATCGACCTGCCTGTAGCAACTTCCCCTGAAAATTAGTTGGCAACACTGAGCATGATGCGGCCGATATGGCAGAACACACAATCTTTCTTACACCTAACATGAAGATCGGTGTGCAATGTGCATCGAATACTCTTGTAATGTGAAACATTGCTGCAAAATGAACATTGCCACTTGAAAAGTGATTGTTGATGCAGATAAGGAATTTGATGAACATTGAATAGAGGAACATTGAAGGCAGAATGCCTACACCCCAAACACCACCAGCTATTTGTATGCAATTGTTCCATCAAAAGAAAAAAAAAACTGAAAACTTGAGTATCTTTTTGGATGAAATAGGGAGCGTGAGCATCGCGTTAAGTAGCCAAACGATGATCCAAATTTTGAGCGACTGTTGCTTGAAAGTGAATGCATAGCATGTGCTATGCTTGTGTGTTTTGATCATATGCGAGTGAAAGCGACATGGCATACAAGCAAAGAGAACTGTGGGACCTTATAATGATTGGATGAAATGCCGGAATTGAATGAATGAATGACGTAATGCTACTTCGAGTCCTCTGCGAGAATTATCGCTTAGGCTTTCTTGACCACATCCTCATACTTAGTAATGGTATGAACAGTAACTTCCATTCACTTCAAAATGCATTAAATACTGATTTTCTGTTTTAACTGGAATGACATTGAAAAGAATAGACAGTAATACTGGTGTTTAAAGATAAAATTGAGTTGTGTGTGTATATTGGTGTAATTTCTCCCCACTTATGCTGTCCACTCCAACTTTGCCAGACCTCCAAGGCTTTCAGGCTTTGGCCTCAACATAGAGGCTGTTTTGGGGCCCTCTTTCTTTCTCGTCTGTGTGGCCAAATAAAAATAACCTTCTGACACTTTTATGGCAGGACACAGTTGTGTGGATTTATGCAGCTTGTTTTCGCACAGTTTAAAGTGAGACTGTCCAGGGCCAAAGGCTTATAGCCTCTGTCAGCACATATTAAATGTTTATGCTGTTTGTCTCACACACTTGTCCTTTTATTTGAAACCAATTGACTCTTAGCCTCTGCGCTAGCATGTCCGATATATGGCCTATTGCAACAGATGTTATGACTAGGCATGTAATGATACACAAATTTCACTATACGATACGATACTGTTTAAAAAAACTGCACCCACAAATGTTTCCCTCAAACATATTCAAGGATTCAACATAAATGTCTTTTAAATCATAAATGACACAACAGTGTCTGACATTGGAAACAAAAAGTAGAGCTCTGTAATAAAGTAACTTAAACAGCACTGCATTTATTTTGTTTGATTGTAATGAGAAAAACTCAAATGAACTCACAATTTTCATGATCGTTTCAAAGCAGCTTTATAGAAAATCATGCCTTAATGTCTTAAAGCTCCCAGAAAGTGATTGTAGCAAGGAAAACTTTCAATGTTATTTAGTAGTGGAAAAAAAAATAAAAAAATAGAGAGGAATCTGACCTCTGGTTTTACATAATCCAATATTATTTATTGGCTTGAGCAAAAACTGATCAGTTTCCCCCGGTTTCATGTTGCATGTAAACTTTATCAGCGTTATTATCAGCTCATGTAATCACGGGTTTCTTACGTTGTCAGATTTTTGAATAAGCTTGTTTTTGTTACTCTCTGGGAGAGGTGCAACTTTTCAACATGTTGGTTCTGGAACAATGCTGGAACAACATGCCTTTCATGTTACGGTTAAGCCCAAATTATACATCGGTTTTGATGCGAACACTTGGCATCTGTGTACAGTCGAAATCTCAGCCTTTCAAAGTATACTCCATTCAACTGTGCCCACATACACAGGTGGTTGGCCCACACGCACCATGACTGCTATGAGATCACAGGCATCATTTACATGTGGGACAGGTTGGACATGTCCCTACCACTTTTTGCCTTTGCCAATTTTGTCCCCACCACTTTTTGAAATAGCTTTCATCAGGTAAGTGTCTAAATGCAAACTAAACATCTCCAGTTCCTGAGCAGGAGTTTCCATTTCGTTCATGTGTGTTATAATAAGTGGTGATCCATCACTGGAGTTCGTTATTTATTATTTTATTTTTTGTTATGATTAGTGCTCGTTGCAGCTGTATCAGTGGCGTTAAGTGACATCGGGTGGCAATGTTTTCTCTTGCATCCAAATGCACTCTACTCTCTCCGTAGTCTGCATCTTGCACTCCTTTCCAGTTAAATTGCAAAGCACAATGCAAACAAATGTGTCCCCGGTCATGATATTCATCCACTAACGTACAGATGCAATCTTTGTTTATTAAAATAAAAAGTTGTTTTAGGGTGGAATATAACCCAGAACTCCTTGAACTATTTGCAAAAACATTACTATGAGACCAATCAGTCATTCAGATGCATTCTGTGCTGATCTATTAATTTATCCACTCACTTACAAAATCCCTGACAGTGTTACAGTGTTACAGTACATGTATGTATCAAGTTATTAAATTAATCGTGTGAAATATTTATTAGTGCTTGAATCTCTCATTATTATGAGTTTCACCACTTCATGACGTCGCAACCCCCAAATGCAGTTATCCCCTGACCTCCTCACAAACATGCTCTTGGCGTGCACATCCACTGTTGTTGTTTCCATCTTCGTCTCCTGCTGTTTACTGGGAATTTCATTTTCTTCTTGCACTTCTTCATGAAAGCAACACCTTAATTGTGAGTGTTGCCACCTTTTGGACCCACTAATTAGTGCAAATAATTCCATGCACACATTGCGTTTTCAGAATGCACACGGTTAGAATAATCGGGCCGCAAGCGTTCAGTGCTCGAGCACTCTGTTGATGACGAAATTTGCATCAAGTGTCCTGTGCGCAGACAAACAAAATTATGCACAATGCATAAAAGCATGCTTAATATCCTCATAACTGTATATTAAACATCAAATATGTTCTGATTGGCTGTGATTGCAGTTTTGTGTTCAATGAGGCCAGACAAATTCTTTGTCGCAAGAAACTTGTCGCATTGCACCTGGTTAGTGCAATGCACCCCTGGTTAGACAGGGTGTAAAAGAGCTTTGAATGCTCAGTGCCTTTGGGAATGATCTCTTTAATATCTCAGTTAGTTTCTCTTAGACAGCAATGAGATGTACCTGTAATGGAGAGCAAATATAGAGACTTTTTTCTCAGTCTTGGAATCAGAGCCTTTGAGAATCCATGTGTCTGAGTGTACTCGGAAAGGAAATAAAAAAGTGAGGGATTTTGGGTGTGGGTCAGGTTCGGTTTTAAAAATGTATAGTTACAGCCAGGTCGAGTATTAATGTCTCACTTACAGACCGGGTTCAGGCACATGTTCAAAATAATGTTCGTGCAGACCTCTGTTACCTGTATTTGTCTTCTAGCAAATTAGTGAAGGCCAATAACACTCTTTATTATTGTACATTCTTTAATATATTTGGGTTTTTGGTGTATTTTTGCTAACACAGCGAGATGCATTTATTACAGTATTTAAGGTTAAGCAGTTTTATCAAAGGTTGCCATATGGCACTTGAACTTATAACCTCATCTTTACAAGCACAGATCAAAAGCAGTTTTGATAGTTCAAAGTGCTGTGTGTTTAATGTGCTTTAAGGCTTATATCACACTGACTTTCAGATAAAGGTGACCGTAAAGGCACAGATTTAAGCCAGGGTCCTCAGAGCTCATAATGGACCTTATGAGAATAATTTGGATTTAATGTAGATTTAGTAAACAAGAATAATTGGATAACTTTGATATATTGATTTAGAATCTGTCTTATTCATTATAATAATAATAATAATAATTATTATTATTATTATTATTATTATTATTATTTTGTCAATAAAAATAGAGATTATTATTATATTCATTTATTTAATCCTTACTATATAATGATTATTATTTCATGATTATTTAATGGGCTTATTTTTTTTATTTTATTTTATTATTTATTTATTTATTTATTTTATAACTTTAAAGCAGTTTACAGTAAAGTTATTAACAAATTAAATATTCCCTATGCTGTCCTGGGCAAATTATTTATTTTTGACAGGCCTAACCTGTCTGGCACCTGAATATAATATATTGTTTTAATTATTTAAAATAAAGTTTGGGTGCACCACCATTATAAGTTACTTATAAGCTCTGTTCTAAAATATGGTGAGCAGACCAAGGGGCCATACAGACCAAACATGTTTTTGTGATTACAAAATTTAAAGTTCTTTTAATTTGAAAAACATTGTGCTCCTGCTGGAAACACTGAAAAACCAGTGAGACTAAGTGTATTTACATAGAAAAACAATTAAAAAGCTGTGCAGTCATATGCAAAAAACTATTCAGTGGGAGCGGCTCCCGAGACAGCATTCTTTCCAAAAAGATGTGACTGATTTGGTATGTTCTTCCTAGGCATTGCCATACAACTAGTGCTCCTCATGCAAACCGCATGGGAGATTCAACTCCTAATTTATTCCAGTCTGACATTAGCGTGATGCAAAGCTAACATAATCATATAAGTGAATATTAGCATGTTGCTATGCTAACATAATCTATAATCATAAAAAACAAGCATAAAAGTAGAATACACTCACAAATATTGGTTAAAATAATAAAAATTATATTACATCAAATTATTTTATTGGTATGTTTTGGTGTTTTTCCAGTGTTGAATGAAACATAACTATATTGCCATTTTGGATTATTTTTTGTTTCAATGAGCTCTTCGCAAGGCATTTTGAGATTGCCTTCTCAGAAAAGTATCCATGCAATGCTGCCTTATGCCCTGTTTACACTGGACGTGACCGGTGTAGACAGGGTGTTAGATGTGTCCAAAATGAGGTCTCTTAGGAGGCAACCTAATATTGCTACCTTTTCGACTGGCCTTCATGTCGGAAGCGAGCCATATGATGCCTTAAAATATGATCTATGTTAGAGCTGTGGTGTAGTGGGCTGTGCATGTGCTGAAGACATATAAGAGCTCTTGGCTCATGGTGACCAATGTTCAAGTCTGATCTGGATCATGTCCTGATTGCACTACTTGTCTCTCACCACTACTTTCCTCTCTACAGTGTACTTTCCTATAAATAATGTCAAAATAACATTAAAATTCTGTCTAGATTAGCATCTCACCGGGTTGTTTCATAAGAGTTTGTATTGACTTAATATGTGTCTTTTTTTTATTCGCAGATAATAACCATGAGATCCAAGGCAAGCCTCTTGGCCGTCCTTAAATAAAGAACTAAGTCATTCTCTCACTCATTCCCATTCAGACACAGAAAAACTGCTTACTCATCTCTGCCTGATGTGGAAGTGTCACATAAATGGGTTATTCTGGATCTCTGCTGTATGTCTTCTTTTCTGTTTGGATTAAGGTGAGAAGGCAGACTGCCTGGCCAAACAGAATGCACACTGACACCCAGGAGGCATATGACACCTCTTCTGTCACTGCGAGTATGTGTCCCAGCAGTGCACACACACACTTTCCTTTGACACACAAAGACAGCTTTTTCTTCCAGCTAAAGCACCTCTGCTACACTTTGGACAGACAGAGCATTTAAACTATTGGCATGTCAGGCAGTGGTCTACAGAGCAGGTTTGACTCTAGGCAGACTGGGGGCTTAACAAGGGGTCTGTTAAGAGACATGCTGATGTAGAGTATCAGGCAGGCATCAGGTGGTCCTGCAACCCCTGTTAATCATATCACTTTCTCCTGCAGAGCAAATGCCGGGACAGCCATTAGCACGCTGATAACTAATGTGCTCTGACAGGGCCAGTGTTTGTGTCTACATGTAGAGAGTGGCGATGGAAGTGGAAGTATTCACTTCGCTCCTGCAGGTCTTCAGTCTACCTCAACTAGATTTATGCTACAGTAGCAACGTCAAGGTCATGGGTTTGATTACCAGGGAACATCTATACTGATAAAATATATACCCCTAAATGAACTGTAAGTTGCTGTCCAGCTGCCAGATTAATAAAATGTAATTTATACTATTGTGATCTGGGAGAGGTGAAGAAAAGTGTGAGATCCATCTGAAAAAAATGACTCATATAAAGGGCACATGAATCATGATTGCCATCACTAGATGCTTTTCCTCTCTTTACCATGCACCTCGGTCACTCTCTTGCTCTTCCTGTGTAACTGCATTGTTGTCAAGATCAATGTTATTGATGACTTTATGCCTTATTCTATGAGTCGAATTTACATGAGGTCAGTAAAAGAAGTTGTTTTATCCATTCCATGATGATTTAAAGTAATATACTGTTTATGCAGTAGAAAATGTTTAATTTGTTAAAATGTAACATTCTGTTTACATGACGCGTATGCGCTAACATGCTATACAGGCCATAATATGTGCCAGTTACACTGTTATTGTAATTTATGATGACACTGATACTATTGCAAAGATTAGTGTATAAAAGTGTTAATGTGCAGAATAAAGACAAAAGAATGGTGATAGAGGCATATCTTACTTTGGGCAGATGTGTGAATGGCTTTCACTACAGATGGCACATGCGAATGAGCAATTAAGAGTATTTGAGTAGATTTGACTCCTTCTGTAGACTAATTAATCAAACGATCATACAGATGTAGGCAAATTTTCACCAGCTCACCGGTGTGTCCATGTTGACTGAACTTGACTGACTGATTAACGTAAACACAATTAGTTAGACAAGGTAGGTGGAATTTCAGGTCACACCTACTGTTTACTTTGACCAATGACAGTAAGAAAGTATTTAGCAGCCAGTAAGAATTTTCACCTAGGTGAGCTGTTACGAATCACTTAAAGAAATGCAAAAACACTTTTATTTTTGGCCAGATTTTGTTCTAAATTACGCCACACCCATTCGCTCGAAGTATATCGGGGCCCTAAATGATATGAATTGGTTTCCATTATAGATACTGTATGTATTGGTCTCTAAATGGTATCCACTAGACATAACATGCAACCAATTCATAGTTTTCAAATGACATCACATCCTTATAAGGACTCCCACCTGGAGGGCAAAACAAGGCTTTCTTCCGCTGCCGCCAGTTATTTTTACAAGGTTTGATTTGCCAAAATGCTGGATAGTTGTTGTTCAATCGGATGCACTAACCAACGAGGAGACAAGCCTGGGTTGTGCTTCTACAGAATCCCGTCTGAGAAAGAAAACCCAGAGACGAGATTGTGGATTTGTGCTATTAGATGTGCCACCGTCCCTGGGGAGGGCAAAGAATGGCAACCATCAAAGTACACATGTCTTTGCAGCGAACATTTCATCAAAGGTAAGCTCAAGTACAACTGAGTATTTTAATTGTTGTATTTTTAGTCATTATATGGAAGCTTCAAAACATCCATTATATGGATGCTTCAAAACGTCCACCATTGTGCCTGTACCAAAGCAATCCAAAATCACTTGCAGTTTGTTGACATATCTTTGTTCTTCTTCTTTAGAGAGGTGATCTAAATATTCGTGGCTTGAAACAGATGGAAAATTGACAGGCCTGTGCTGCAGTTCTATGGAGTGTCCAGTGTTGGCTGCCATGTTGGAACATGTTCAAGAGCAGTGCCCAGTAATGAAGGTGGGGGCCTTGATCCGGATCCCTGACACTCCACAGACCGCCCCGATTGGGCAGGGACATACCAAATATCCGTGAGTATTAAGGGGGGTACATACCAAGCCTTGGTGGATTCAAGTTGTACTCATTCAACCTCCATTCATCAATGCTCGGTTCAAAACAGGGCATTGGAGGCAAATAATTGGGTGAAGGTAAGGTGTGTGCATGGGGATATTCATGATTATCCTATAGTGACCGTCACTGCAATATTCTGTGGACAAAAGCATAATGTTGAGGAAGTGGTTAGTCCTCGCCTCACCCATCTGCTAATTTTGGGAACTAATTGGCCAGCTTTTTGATCATTATTGAAGGGGATGTGTGTGGATGGGTCCTGTGAGAAAGTAAATCGGTGTGGGATGTGCAAAGCACTGGCTGGGGAGGCATGGCCTGGGCTGTCTGCGGTGGCTCCACGTCAGGCTGACGCTGGGGAAGGGGAGGTGTCATCCTCCCCTGCCCTTAGGGAATTCCCGGTAGGGGATTTCTCGCTAGAGCAGTCATGAGACGAAACTCTGAAGCACGTGTTTGACCAAGTGAAAGTGATTGATGTTCAATGTCTCCAGCCGAGCGTCGCACTCACATATCCATATTTTTCAATTATAAAAGGTTGTATAGAGTGACACAGGACACTCGCACAAGTGGAAATACAACCCAGCTGTTGATACCAAAGAGCCGTCAGGAAATATTATTCCAGGCTGCTCATCATAATCCGATGGCAGGTCACTTGGGACAGGGGAAAACACTAAGCCTTCTCATGGCCTGTTTCTATTGGCCAGGCATTCATGGGGATGTTCGCCAGTGGTGTGCAGAATGCCGTGAATGTCAGCTGGTGAATCCGCCAGCCACTCCAAAAGCACCATTGTGCCCCCTTCTGTTGATCGAGGTTCATTTTGAACAAATTGGCATGAACCTCATGGGGCCATTAGAATGGACAGCACGTGGGCATCACTTTGCGTTAGTCCTGGTGGATTATGCAGCGCGATATCTGGAAGCAGTGCCGTTGCGCAACATCTCAGCACGTAGTGTTGCGGAGGCACTCTTCAAAATTATCTCCAGAGTGGGGATTCCGAAAGATATCCTCACCGCTTCTGCATTCCCCTGACTTCTCTCTCCCTTTTGTTTTGCAGATGGACGCATCGGACAGGAGGCTGGTTGTTGTACTGTCCCAAGTGGTGGAGGGGGAGGAGTGCCTGGTGCTGTACATTAGTCGGAATCTTTCTATGAGAGAGATGTAGTACAGCACCATAGAGAAGGAGTGCTTGGCCATGAGGTGGGCAGTCCTCACTCTCCACTACTATTTGTTGGGATGAGCATTCACCCTCTGTTCAGACCATGCCACGCTCCAGTGGCTCCACTGCATGAAGGATGCCAACGCCCGGATCACCTGTTGGTATCTGGATGGCTGTCGCGGACTTCCTCTCCAGAAAAGGGGGAGTGGGCAGGCCGGACAATTCCCCCGGCCTGAGTCAGGTGGTGGGGGTATGTGGAGGCGAGGGTGCGGTCGAGCGTTCGTCTGGGGAGAGAAGAAAGGTAAGGGTTTTCATGTGAGATGAATTGCTGATAATTGATGTTTCTATGTTCGCAGTGAGATGGGGGAAATAATAATGGGGCCAGACCTCAGAGTAAGAGAGAGAACCCAGCTGACAAGTCGTGTGTGTCGGCGGCTGCCATTCCCAGAGCGTTTGATTGTTTATATGTGAAGCTTATCGTTACGCTGTTAAGCGAACGTGTTTTTTGTTATTAATAAATTTATTTTGAGTTGGATTTTCCGTCTCCCGCTTCCTCATTCCTCGAACCTTGTTACTTATATATTATATGTATTATGCATAAATATGTATTATACAGTGTATACTGCGCACTGTCCAATAAGTAGCTCATAGTAGGCTAGTATTCCATTCTAAACATTGCCAAATGACTTTGTGTGGCTGTATGCTAGGCCTGAGTAAAACTGACTGATATGTCACATGTACACACACTCTATGAGTATGAAGTGTAAAATCCAGCCCCAACACTCCAAATATTGTTCTTCATAAGCATGCACAAAATGCTACAGGCTTATGAGCGGAGGTGAAGGCCATATTGATGCAAGCAGTGTCAGGAGTCTGCTGGCTAGCTGCTCTGGCACTAAAATAAATGGTTTGTTACATTTTGTTGTATTGACAGAATATAAACACCCAACGTCAGGGCCGGTGAAGCCGAGATAAACTAAAGTGCTCATTAATCATGAAAGAGGAGCGCAGCTGAGGTGCCAGAGTAATTAATATTACACATAATGATGGTTAGAATGAAACGAATGTCAATTACTTTTCTTCTAGCACCATTAACATTTCTCTACACATTCTACAATTGATGTGTTTAGATGTAGAAAAATGTACACATACATACAGTAAGCTCTCTCCGTAATACACACATACATGCACATACACAAAAGCCATATGTTTTCTGTATCGCTCTGCCGCTTTCCCCTCCTTAACTGTGAAACAACAATTCTATTGTTTATAATGCCTTTTAATAAATCATTTTTATTTGTTGGCGGACTGAGTGTGACAAAGCTGTTCTAAATAAAGCTCTGTTAGCGTGTCCAGATGAGTGAAGTGCTTGTACTGCCATCCACAGAAGAGGCTATGGAGTACATTAGCAGTTCAACATAAACACAGAGTTGCTCCATCAGCTTTCTGTGTACACCATTTTCAACCAAGACCATTATTGCCTGTGAGGGTGAGAACTAACAAGTGCTCGCTAGGCTTTTGCTAACTATTTATTATTAATGGTGCTGTGTAATATGTGTACACCCTAGTCACCCCTTTAATTCATAACAGTGCTGAGATGAGGAGGAAAGGGGTAGGGAGAAGAGAACTGTGAGCCTTGTGTGCCAAGACTGGCATATATATTGTTTTGAATGATAGTCCCTAGCCTGAGATGCTGGTTTGCTGATGTCCCCACCAGGTTTTTTACCTAGCTTAACCAGCAAGTCTTACAACCTATTCTCATAGAATGAACATTACTATAACAATATTTTTGCAAACGGAGTTTTACAAGCTGCCTTCTATCTTTTGCTGCAGTTTCCTTGTGAAATTAACAATAGAGGTGCTATAACAGCTGTGTATTTTATTCATTTTCACACAAATCACGGGTACAATGGCCGTATATGACTTTATAAACACTTATTTGTTGCTCTATTACTCACACACTGCTGTTATTTTATCAAAATACTTTAAAATATAGTTTGAAAAACAATACATTTTAACACTTGTATTACAGATCCACCTACATTTACACACTTATTTCATCATTATTAGCTTGTGCGATAGTTCACCTGATAGAGTGTTGGACTTTAGACTCAGAGACTGAACCTCAAGCCCAGCCAAGGATGCTTGAAGTGAAAGTGAAGGGAAAGTGCCATAGAAGTGACACAAAATGACATGGTTGATTCAGTAAATGTTCTTTTAATATCAGATTTGTTTTTAAAACACTATCGGTTAGGTTTAGGCATTGGTTAAGGTTAAGGATATCTGTATTCTTCATTCCTCATTTATCTTTTTAAGACACTATTGTTTGGGTTCAGACCAAAGTTTTAGGTTAGGGAGGTACATTTTACTCCTTAAAATTCACCTTACAATCCTCGTCTGATAACAACATAATTTTACTCACTTCTGGGGCCCCCTGCTGGACATTTAACTGGGAAACTGCAGCCAAATGTGTAATACAGCACATAATTTTGGTTTGCAAAAATGTTGCCATTGTCACATAATTTCATGAGGTAAGGCTGAAGTCTTAAGACAAATGCTCTTGTTTGTGAAGTTTTGTTGTTGCCTCATTCTGAACTGCTAAGGAAGGAGCTGTTGGGTTATTTGACATGGCAATGTGATCTCATGATCACATTGCCTCGTACAGGATGCCTATTGTCCCGTATTTTAGCGGAAAGATGCTCGAGTGGACCCTCCTAACACCCCCAACCCCGGGAAGGACTGCGGTACGCACAAGAGGAACCTCAGCCCTGGTTGTACGGCATGTTGAATGATTTGTGGCCCATATTGAGGCAGAAAAATGCTCAAACAGCACCCATATCCCTCCAACCTAAACTTAACTGTTGAATGGGGCCAGAACATCAGCACACCCGCAACACAAGCTGGAAATGTAAGCGTAAGTGTAGTTCTACCAGGAAGATCTCGGGATTCATTCTATCAGGCATCTCATTCAATCGCAATATAGCCTCCGCTTTATAAGCCTGCTAAACTGTATCTCATTGTTGGTATACTCCGTTGTTTTCACCCCCCTCCACCCCATCACCACCAGTTTAGGTCCCGTCCTGGGTGGGGGTAAGCTCTGCTCCCCTGCCGTCATCGCTTCTGGCAGTATCTGACCGTTCAAGCAAGTATCTGAGCATTAAACAGTAGGCCGGGGCTTATGCCAAATGATGTAACTATTTCTGCGTTCGTATTAATCCCAATAATCCAGAATCTTTTCTGAAAGAACTGGCATCCAAAACGTTACAGACATTGGTGACCGGCTATGCTGGTCTTTTTAATATGGAAGTTACTTGTTGAAGGTGTGCACTCAAGGAGCTTTTCAGAGTAGGGTGTTTGGTAGGGTCAGATTTTCAGTTGGAAATTTTTGACATTTGATGAGACAAGGTAAGACATCCATCTTGGGCAGTTCCAAAGCTTTTGAAAAGAGACCACTGTGACCTCTGAGAAAAAGATGGAAAGAGACTTGTGGAGGAGGCACAGGAGCTCGATTTTCGATCTTGAGGTGATGAGTGTAATGAGTACCCAATGAAAATGAGATGTCCATGGAGAAAACTGAATCAGCTTAATTTGGTGAATGTTTTTTGTGCTTGTGTTAGCTTAGTGAACTTTTGGTGCCCATCCAAGGTTAGGTCTGATGTATGTAATATTCTTGTTTTGTGTTGAATAACTAATGTGCTAATGTTAGCTTTTTGTTCTCACAGTCTTTCATGAGGTTTTGGACATGCATATGTCATTTCTGAAAACTTTTCAAAGCACACAGTATTGCCCTCAGGCATAGAGAATAGCTATTAAAACCTGGAGAAGGCTCATACACACAGTAGGTTTTAGGTGCTCTCCCCATCAATAATGCTTTGAGTTCATGCTTACTACCTTCAACCTCAGTATACCCAAAATACAACTTTTAAGATGACTTTGGCATGTGTGTATATACGTGTGTGTGTGTGTGTGTGTGTGTGTGTGTGTGTGTGTGTGTGTGTGTTTGTTAAAGTGAGAGAGCTGAAAGGCAGATGCATTGTGTGAATGGGAGCGTAAGTAAAAAGTCTTTGCACAGATGTCCGTTGATGGGATTACTCACACTCTCTCTGCCTAAGGACAGGAATGAGAGATAGAGATTGGGGAAGGGAGAGAGAGTGTGTGTGTGTGTAAATGATTTAACAGATAGCTCTCTCAAAGTGGTAAAGATCAGAAAAGGTGTTGTGAGCTGCCCATCATTCCGCTAATCCAGAGGGCTCACATCTGCATTAACACCCCCACATCACACCAAACACTACTGGTGGCAGCTGACAGAATTTTTTGGAGAGAACTTGGAAAAGCAGGAGTTTGATTGAAGGCCTGCAGAAAGTATTGGGCCAGCAAAACAAGATGATTCTGATGTTGACGATGGGGATTTTCGGGGACCTGGAAAGACAAGAAATTTCATAATCAGATTTTTTATTTATTTTTATTTTAAAAAATTGTACCTTTAGCGGTACAATGGCTTGTCACTGGGGCAGTACCCTCAAAGGTACATCAACTGTACCATCAAACATGTCAGTCGAGACTGATCTCATGAAAATTACATGACTGTAGCAACATTTTTGCAAAATTATATCACATGGTTCCTTACACGTATCGAGGCAGTTCCGAGGTAAAGTGTCCACTGTGTGACACTAAAAGAGAGTTCCATTTTCTACCAAATAGATGAGGTTTTAAATGTTAATGCTCTATCAAGTTTTAACTCAACAAAACCTACCTCAAGTACCCTTAAACTTAAACCCAACTGATAGTGTCATAAAAAAACAAATTTGAGTTAAAAAAGCAATTGCTTTTATAATTAAGGACCTGACAGAGCTCTATCTTCTTCTAAAAATCTTCATTTGTGTTCTGCTGAAGAAAGACAGTCATAGACATCTGGGATGGCATCAGGATAAGTGAATAATGAGAGTTTAAATTTTTTGTGAACTATTCCTTTAATTTCATAAGCAGTGTTGGGTAAGTTACTCTAAAGAAGTAATTAATTACTAACTACTAATTACATCTTCTACAGTGTAATTAGATTACTGTACTAATTACTCTGTCTGAAAAGTAATTTTACTTATTACTAATTACTAATTACTTTCTAAAACCCTTATCAACCTCAACCAGATGGAAAATACAAGGATAGACATGAAACTGTTCTTTTAATTCTTTCAAATAAATCATATAAAATCAAATAAATTATTCATGAACTGGCCAAAGAATTTAAGGGGGCAGCATTAAATTAGAAAACATGTTTTAACATTAGACGTCAAATTTCGATTTAAAATTCACTTTTGTTTTATATAGAATTGTTCTATAGTCCATACAATATTTAACGCAATTACATCAGAAGTAACTGTAATTAAATTACTGAAAAATTAAGAGTAATCCCTTACTTTACTTTTTTCAAAGAAAAAGCAATTTAATTACAGTAATTAATTACTTAGTAATGCATCCAACACTGGTCATAAGATAGCACTGTGAAAGGGACAGGGACAAGTAAGTTTTTATGAACTGGTAACATACCGTTTACTTGTGATTTGTGTAAAAGGGAATAAAAGTCATCGTTTTAGTGCCTCTAGTCTTTATTTTTCACAAGGACAATACCATGATATGTACAACGAGCCACGTAAAAATAATTAAGCAAAAATGTATGTAAGTATAGTAACGGATGTTGGATGCTCTTTCCAAAGAAGACAATGAGGCAGCTCAATAAGTTTTGGAACAGACCCTTAGAAGGTAGCATAATAACCTTTTAATCACAATCAAACTACTACACAAACAATTACATTTCTTAATCAAAATAATAAGGCAGAGGCTAATTGCACTACAGTAAGTGCAAATAGCAATAGATGCTATTTACACTAAATGTAAACTACTTTTAGGCAAGCTACTCCAAAAATGTAGCAAGCTAAGCTACCAACTACTGTTACATCCCTGGATGTATTTTGTGTATTCTTTATTTTACTTGTTTAATTACATCTATGGATTTACTGTATGTTTGAATTCCTTTTGCCACTGGAGATTTTGCTGGCTTTGTGTTTTTGTTCCTGTTTCTGCATGTGTGTCTGTCTCTCTCTATTAATTCAATTCAAAGTGGCTTTATTGGCATGACTGTTAACAATACAATATTGCCAAAGCAGAGGTTGTGTAAAAAAACAGAACAACATATTAATCTATAATTAAATGTAGTTGAACAATTTAACATATAACAAATCAGAACTGCAGAAGACCACAGTTTAAATAACTGAAGACCACTGACATGTTTACATACACCTAGATTAATATACACACCTACTGAGGGTCACTGTGGTGAACATTAGGGTGATGCACTGGGGCAATATACATAAAACATTCACCCATTGTCTCTAATGATGTGGTATATTAAAATGTATCTTGCAGCCAATGCTGCTGTGTGTCCTTCTCCAAATATTATATTATTTTTTTCTTTTTCTGTCATTTTGGAAAAGTAGTTTAAGCTTTTTGTAAATTTACTTGTATAAATGTCCCTTGTTTCTTTAAATTTAGACAGTGAAGGAGAAAGTGCACCTCTGTCTTGACCTCACCTGTCGTACAGTGAGCACATACCCTTTCTTCTCTGAGTAAACCTGTTTTTCTGTTTCTGCCTCTCTCAATGGCTAGACTGTGCTCACTGAGCCTGTATTTGGTCAAGATCTGTCTCTGCTTTGTATCTCTGACAGTCAGGAGATACTCTTCCAATTCATAGTTTGATTTTTAGAGTCCGATGGAATTGTAATTTGCTTTGTGTTTTAGTTTATTGATCCCAATGTTACAGATAGGTGATTTTAGATTGTTTGATCTGATTTATTCTGGTGTTTGGTTGAAAAGCAGTGCTGGTTTGAGGCTGGTTAGTGTTAGTAGTGTTAATTGGGTTAGTGAGTCTCAGAACCAGCTGACTGAGGGGACTTTTTCAGGGTTCAGTTCTTGGGTTTGTAGAATTTTAAAATCTAGTGATTTTGTGGGACTTGATTTTAAATGCATCCAAAAAATTTAGATCTCTCTTTTGTATGTTAATAATCAATGGAAATTGTCCTAATTCTGCCCTACATTTACATTTATTCATTTGGCAGATGCTTTTATCCAAAGCGACATCCAAAAGAGGAATACATTATAAGCAAATCATCTTAAGGAGACAGTGGTACAAAAAGTGCTGTATTACAAAGTTTCACTAGCATCAGAATAGTAGAATTAAAGTATTAAAGAATTAAAGAATTAAAGTGCAACAAGATTTTTATTTATTTATTTATTTATGTTTTTAATTTGGTGACTTGTTAAGTGCTCATGGAAAAGATGTGTTTTTAGCCATTTTTTTAAGACAGAAAGTGAGTTACAGTAGTCCAGTCTAGTTATGAAAAGTGACAAAACAAGAAGTTGTGTTGCATGTTAAGAGAGGAAGGGTCTTATCTTCCTGATATTATAGAGTGTAAATCTACAAGATCGTGCTGTCTTTGAGATTTGATCTGTGAAATTTAGTGGGTTATCGATGGTTATCCCTAGATTTCTGACCGTTTTGGAAGGCGTTACTGTAGTTGAACCCAGCTGCACGGTGATGTTGTGTTCAACAGCAGGGTTGGCTGGAAAGACAAGGAGTTCAGTCTTGTCTGGGTTAAGTTGTTCCTTCATCCAGGCCAAGATGTCTGCCAAACAGGCAGAGATTCGAGCAGTCACCATGGTGTCGTTGGCTGGAAAGACAAGTAGAGCTGTGTGTCATCAGCGTAACAGTGGTAAGAGAAACCATGGGTCCCAGTGATGTTGTGTTTATAGAGAAGATAAGTGGCCCAAGCACTGAGCGCTGAGGTACCCCAGTAAGTAGCTGATGTGACTTGGACACCTCACCTTTCCAGGCTACCTTGAAGGACCTACCTGAGAGATAGGAATTAAACCAGTCAAGCACAGTTCCTGTGATGCCCAGAGTAGAGAGGGTGGAGAGTAGGATCTGATGGTTGACTGAGTCAAAGGCTGCAGAAAGGTCCAGTAGAATCAGGACAGGTGATCCGGATGGTCTTAGCGACTCAGTGACAGACAGCAGGGCAGTCTCGGTGGAGTGTCCAGTTTTGAATCCTGACTGATTGTCATCCAGCAGCTTGTTCTGTGAGAGATCTGATTGATAACTGCCATTACAAGTGTTTTCACCATGAATGAGATGAGAGAGACTGGTCTGTAGTGTTCTACTTGTGTGGGGTTAAGTGCATGTTTTTTCAGCAGCGGGGTTACTCGAGCCTGCTTAAATGTAGTGGTAAAAATGCCTGTAAGTAGAGATGTATTAATTATGTGTGTGAGTGCAGGTAGGATGGATGGAGAGATGGCCTGGAGAAGGTGGGAAGGAATGGGGTCAAGGGAACAGGTGGTGGGGTGGTTGGAGAGGAGGAGTTTGTGTCAGTCAGAGGAGAGACATAGAGACAGAAGGGCTGCATACAGGAGGTGGGTGTTTGACAGGGTGTGGTGCTGAGAATGTATTACTGATGGCTGTATCCTTATTAGTAAAAAAATGTGGCGAAGACATTCAAGTGTGTTTAAATGTTCTAAACAAGCTGCGAGTATCTGTGGTGGTGTTGATCTTGTTCTGGTAATAGGACGTTTTTGCAGAATTAACGTTATCTGAAAAAGTTGCATACTTGATACTTACCCAGATCTGCTGGATCTTTAGATTTCTGCCATCTCCGATGTTCACGAAGGATGTCAGAGAGCCAGGGGCTGGGTGGTGTCATACAGTTGCTGTCTAGACAGGTTGTTAAAGTAGAGCTTAGGGTGTCTGTGGCAGTGTTTACATCCAGGGTGGAAAATAAGTTTTGTGTGGTAAGAGAGGTAGAGACAGCAGTGGAAAGGCACGAGGGTGAAAGAGAACGGAGGTTACGGTGAAAGGAAACCAAAGTCGGAGTCTCTTTTAATATACATGGGAGAGTCATGCTGAATTGAATAAATTAGTGATCAGAGACATGTAAAGGAGTAAAAAGAATATTAGAGTTGGTACAGTTACATGTAAAAATGAGGTCCAGCTGGTTGCCCGATCTGTGAGTTGCTGTAATGCTTAGTCTTTCCAAGTCAAACGAGGCCAGAAGAGCATGAAGTTCAGTGGCATGTGGCTTGTCTTGGTGTGTGTTGAAATCTCCAAGAATCACAAGTGGCCTACCATCTTCCGGAAAGGAGGACAGCAGGACATCCAACTCCTCGAGAAAGTTTGTCAGCTGACCTGGAGGGCGATAGATGACAACAACATGGATTTTTGTGGGTTGCGTTATAATAATAGCATGGAATTCATAAGAAGTATTGTTACATAGAGAGGAGTGTGGTGAAAATGTCCAGTTGTTTTGAATGAGCAAACCTGTTCCCCCACCCTTACCGGTGTGTCAAGGGGTGTGAGAGGAGAAGTTGTTGGAGAGAGCAGTGGGTGTTGCTGTATCCTCTGGACGTATCCATGTTTCTGTCAGTGCAAGGATGCTGAGGTTGAACTGTGTGGTGAAGGCTGGAATGAAGTCAGCTTTGTTCACAGCTGACTGGCAGTTCCAGAGTCTCACTGAGAAGAGAGCGGAGTAGGCACTGATGTGCAAAGTGGCCGTAGGTTGTGTGGGTTGCATTGTGTCTTGCATCTATATAGTGTAAACTGTCTGTAACAGATAACAGGGATGTGCTTTAGGGCATATGTTATTCGTGAAGTAGACATATTAGAATGTAGAAGGAAAATATAGGAGAGAAAATACAATACGAAATACATTCAAAATATATGCATTACTGGGTGTTTTCCTTTGTAATTTCAAATTTAATTTGCAGAATTCTGTGTGCAGGGCTTCTGTTGGATGTTTGTCCCATCTAGCGTAGTTCTGATCACTGAGTGGACCCCATACCTCACTTCCATACAGTGCTATGGGCTGTATAACACTATCAAAGATTTTACACCAGATTGGAATTGGTAATTCAATAATATAGAACTTTTTTCTTAATAGCATATAGAGCTCATCGAACTTTTTCTTTAAGTGCATTCACTGCCTTACTGAAACTCCCTGGTGCAGTGATAATCAGGTCAAGGTAAGTATACTGCATCGTGTGCTCAAGGGCAGTGCTGCCTAGAGAGAACTGGTATCTGTGTTCCTGACATCTGGGCTTTTTCTGAAAGGCCATAATATTTGTCTTTTTGAGGTTTACTGCCAGGGCCCAGTTCTGGCAGTAGTTCTCCAGCAGGTCCAGATGTTGCTGTAGTACCTGTGGGGTGGGTGACAGCAGCATAGAGCAAAAACTTGACGTCTTTGTCTTGCAGATTGAGTACAGGGGCTGTAGACTGTTCCAACTGAACCGCTAATTCATTAATGTAAATGTTGAACAGTGTTGGACTCAGACCACAGCCCTGCCACACTCCTCTCTTCTCGGTGAAGAACTCTGTCTGTTTGTTCTCTCTCCTCTCTCTCTCTCGCTCTGCAGGCTGGCCAACATCAGGCTGTAGTTATGACTTCTAATCAGTCCTCCGTCAGGATTGGTTGGCATGGAGAGGAGCTTCAGGATAAAATCCCAGCCAAATGGCTTTGCAATGGCTCTTTCCCTTCAGTTTCAGACTTGCTGAACTGCACTTGTTGTTGTAGTTGATTGTTGGTTATGGTTTGTAACTGTTGCAATTATTGGACTGAGGTTGATTCCAGCCCTTTAATGTTGTTCAACCCCATTTTTTTATTTAATTAATATACGGAAGTTGTAGGGAGGTGGGTGCCATTTTGTTTCATCTTTTGTTTCTCTCCTGTTTTTTTGTTTTTTTGTTTTTTTGTTTTTTTGTTTTTTTTGGGGGGGGGGGAGGGGGTTGGTGAAGGAGCCAGGGAAGATTTATATATATATATATATAAAGTACTTGTTTGATTTTTAAAGTTGACTGATTCTTGAGTGCTGGGACAGGAGAAGGGAAAACCCAACCTTTTTGTTACTCCTCCCAACCCTAGACTGGGGCAGGTCGTAACACTACTCAACAGAAAAAATTGTTAAGCTAAGCTAAAAGCTACACTTCAGAGAAAGTAGCAAGGTACACTACAAGCTACATGACAAAAGAAGCTTGCTACATTTAAGCTACTTTATTTTATTATTTTCAACCAGATGCACGCAGCATACTGTCATAGACAAAGCATCCAAAAGACTTATTCATGTGATGTTTATCAAAGCCATGGTACATTATATTACAGTATAGTGCAATACAGTATGGTGCAATATAAAATGTATGAGCATGTAAAAAGAACAACAACTTGTCAGTTCATATTTATACATGCTACCTAAAGAAACCCATATATATATATATATATATATATATATATATATATATATATATATATATATATAAAATATGTATATATATTTTTTTTTTCATATTTATAGAACTACCACTACAAACCCATAACCACATGAACATAATTTCCTTTGCACATTCCTAAATAAAAAAAAATGAATTCATTAATTGCTCATCTTATGCTGTAATTCTGTGTCTAGCTGTTGTATTTCTGTACTGGAAGCTTCTGATCAGAGGCCAAATTCCTTGTATGTTCAAGCACATCTTAACAATATGATATCAGATGGTATTACCCATGGTACTTTGGGCCTATCATAGTTATGTACATTCTGTATTTACATGGTGCTAAAAACGTACTTCGAAGAATACCATGGTACTACCATGAACATTATATATATATATATGATTGTCATATACATGCAGTATATTGTATTTGCATGGTGCTTTAAGGTAATTCAAAGAATACCATGGTACTTGGATATATGATTATCATATCCATATACCATTGTATTAACATGGTGTCCCAGGTAATGGTACATGTCCAAAAAACATGGTAATACCATGGTACTTTGTGTTTTCGAATAGGCTACTAGTGTTTTGATACTCTTTTGGTTGGAAGATTTATTTACATGCAGTAGCTGTTTACCAGCTGCACACATGTTGAACTTAAAGACCTTCATCATCACTGGCAAATGATAGGACGCATTTGCAGCTTTGCTTTCCATTGATTGAGATCCACTGCGACCAGTGTTATCTTTATTTTCTGTGTTTTAAAATATTCTGAGCTTGTTGGTGAGACATTGTGTTAAGGGAAAGCAGGGCAAAACTAAAGATGTAAATGTAGCTGACTATGCCACCCTGTTAAACAGGGAAATATGAATATTTATTTAAATCACCCATAAAGGGCACACAGGTTCACTTGTTTCGAATAAAAGGACCAAAAATACAAAATCTTTATTTACTACAATTATCAAGCAGTAACTTTAAAACATTTAAAAGACTGTATGACCCGGGCAGAATAATGCACACATGCACACAAACAAACACTACAAAACAAGAGGCCGAGGCTTACCAGTGGCAGGTAGGCTAGCTGACGAGCACAAGGCTCCTATATCATGAAATCTTACCACCCAGTGCACGAATCTCACCACGCACACATCCGCACACAAATTAGGTCAAGCATGAAAACACATCACTCAGTGACAGAAGTACCACCGCCGCACAAGAAGGCTGGCTGGCTGGCTGCCTGTCCTGGGCCTCGGCTCCTGTAAACAGAAACAAAAGTTAACCAAAAATAATAAACTCCACAAATAAAGAAAACCCCAAAAATAATAAATTAAACCATGAAAACTAACACTACAACAGAACAAGAGAGTGGTCACAGTTGTTAAGCGTGAAACACCTGTTTATGTTCAACCACTCTCTATAAACAGTTAAAAACAATAACAACAAAATAAATAACAGAACAAAACGTCATGGTTACTTGTGTAACCACCATTCCCTGATGGAGGGAACGAGACGTTGTGTCAATGTAGTGACACTAGGGGTCACCCTTGGGAGCCCGAGACACCTCTGGTCTTTGATAAAAGGCCAATGAAAATTGGTGAGTGGTATTTGCATGCCACTCCCCCGGACATACGGGTATAAAAGGAGCTGGTATGCAACCATTCATTCAGGTTTTATGCTGAGGAGCCGATATAAGGTCCGGCTATTTCAGCGGGTAGTTCAGCGTTGTGGCAGGAGGGACACAACGTCTCGTTCACTCCATTAGGGAATGTAGGTTACACAAGTAACCATGACATTCCCTATCTGTCACTCACTCGACGTTGTGTCGATGTAGTGACACTAGGGGTCCTTATACGAAACGCCACAATTGGCTGAACTGTGTTACGTGCACTTGCGGTGTGTGGTGGGCAGACTACTGTGTGCCTCATAGCCAGCACACCAGGTCAACACGTAACCTCCCCCAACATAGTTATGAGTGTCGAATGGCCCTTTTTGGGGACAAGTCGACTACCCAAGAGATAGAGACAGGCTTAACCCAGTCGTGGCCTCTTTTCCCCTTCTCTTGTTCCCACTCCCTAAAAAAGAAGGGGGATTATCTGACTGGGCCGCCAGGTCTAGTCAGGGGGTGTCACTCCCAAGGGAAAGACACAGCAGAGACCACACCTCGCTCAAAGAGAGGGGGGGATATTTAAGTGAAAGGATATGTCACATGGTCTTTCCAACCATGTGGAGAGTCTTTAAGGTAGATCCTGCCCAATGGGGGAGGAGTCACTACAAACATGGAGACTGGGGCAGAGGGGCTCTGCCCAAGGAAGATGCAGTTTGCCAACAGGGAAACGAATTAGCGGAAGATATATATCACATGGGGTTAGCCTTACAGGGAACCACCACATGCGGAGCACCTACCCCAGAACAGGACTCTTAGTTAGCATGTGTACTGGGCCGGCAGCGAATCTCTCCAAAAACTCGACTGCCACAGGGCTCGGAGGAAGTCAACCAGGGAACAAACATGTGAACACTACTGGGAATTAATGGCGCACATCTTCAGCTCAAAAGGAGGTGGAAGGCGCTATGTGCAAGCGATACACACGGCCGGCTATCCCGAGCTTATCCACTTGTGTTGCCTGCCACTACCTGGGATGAAACCGGTTCCACCCGGAGGTTGTAGAATCTTGCAAAGGTGTTGGGTGTTGCCCAGCCTGCTGCTCTGGAAATGTCTGTTAGAGAGGCACACCTGGCCAGGGCCCAGGAAGCCGCTACACCCCTGGTAGAATGGGCTCGTAACCCTACCGGGGGCGGCATGTCCTGGGCGTGATATGCCATAGTTATGGCATCAATGAGCCTGTGGGCGATCCTCTGCTTGGAGACAGTGCTTCCTTTCCGCTGTGCACCAAAGCAGACAAAGAGTTGCTCAGAGATTCTAAAGCTCTGCGTGCGATCCAAATTGATGCGTAAAGCACACACCGGACTCAGCAATGACAGGGCTGGGTCTGCCTCCTCCTGGGGCAGCGCTCGCAGGTTCACCACCTGGTCCCTAAAAGGGGTGGTGGGAACCTTGGGCACATAGCCCGGTCAGGGTCTCAGGATCACGTGAGAGAAACCCGGACCAAACTGTGGCACGTTTCGCTGACAGAGAACGCTTGCAGGTCTCCTACCCTCTTGATGGAAGTGACCACAGTCAGGAGGGCAGTCTTCAAGGAGAGTGCCTTAAGCTCAGCTGACTGCAAAGGCTCAAAGGGGGCTCTCTGTAGGCCCTGAAGAACTACAGAGAGGTCCCATGAGGGAACGAGGCACAGTCTGGAGGGATTCAGCCTCCTGGCACCTCTTAGGAACCTGATGATCAGGTCGTGTTTCCCTAAGGTGTTCCTCTAGAACTGGTCTCCAGGCACGTCGTGGTCACGACAGATGCCTCCAAAACGGGCTGGGGCGCTGTTTGCAGTGGGCAAGCAGCTGCCGGCCTCTGGACGGGTCCGCGACTGCACTGGCACATCAACTGCCCCGAGTTGTTGGCAATTCTGCTCACCCTGCAGAGGTTCCGGCCGTTGATCCAGGGCAAGCACGTGCCTCCCTTCCAACCTCTCCTGCAGGAAGGAAAGCACTGATCCGACTGCGCATCTCTAGGGGTCTTCCTGTCGGGAAGAACACCACTTAGCAAACAGACGCCACTTAAAGGCATACAGGCGCCTTGTAGAGGGGGCCCTAGCCTGAGTGATCGTGTCTACCACCACAGGTCCCGTCCCGTCCAGGGGCCAGACATGGAGATTCCAGAGGTCTGGTCACAGGTGCCAGAGGGTGCCCCGTCCCTGAGAAAGAAGGTCCTTCCTCAGGGGAATTCACCAGGGGGGAGCTGTCACGAGGAGCGTGCGGTCCGAGAACCACGTCTGGGTGGGCCAGTAGGGTGCTACCATGACGACCTGCTCCTCGTCCTCCCTGACCTTGCACAGGGTCTGTGCAAGTAGGCTCAATGGGGGAAATGCATATTTGCGTAGGCCAGGGGGCCAGCTGTGTGCCAGTGCGTCTATGCCGAGGGGAGCCTTGGTGAGGGCGTACTAGAGCGGGCAGTGGGAGGATTCTTGGGAGGCGAACAGGTCCACCTGTGCCCATCCGAATCGACTCCAAATCAGCTGGACCACCTGAGGGTGGGGTCTCCACTCTCCCTGAGGGTAACCTGCCATGACAGCGCGTCCACTGTAGTGTTGAGGTTGCCCAGGATGTGAGTGGCTCGTAGCGACTTGAAGTGCTGCTGACTCCAGAGGAGGAGACGGTGGGCGAGTTGTGACATACAACGAGAGCGCAGACTGCCTTGGCGGTTGACATATGCTACCGTTGCCATGTTGTCTGTCCGAACTAACACGTGCTTGCCCTGGATCAACGGCCGGAACCTCTGCAGGGTGAGCAGAATTGCCAACAACTCGGGGCAGTTGATGTGCCAGTGCAGTCGCGGACCCGTCCAGAGGCCGGCAGCTGCTTGCCCACTGCAAACAGCGCCCCAGCCCGTTTTGGAGGCATCTGTCGTGACCACGACGTGCCTGGAGACCAGTTCTAGAGGAACACCTGCCCGTTGAAACGAGAGGTCGGTCCAAGGGCTGAAAAGATGGTGACAGACTGGCGTGATGACCACGCGATATGTCCCATGGCGCCATGCCCATCTCGGGACTTGAGTCTGGAGCCAGTGCTGAAGCGGCCTCATATGCATCAACCCGAGCGGGGTGGCCACCGCCGAGGATGCCATATGCCCCAGGAGCCTCTGAAAAAGTTTCAGTGAGACTGCTGTTTTCTGTTTGAATGCCTTCAAACAGGCTAGCACCGACTGGGCACGCTCATTCATAAGGCGTGCCGTCAAGGAGACTGAATCCAACTCCAAATCGAGAAAAGAGATGCTCTGAACCGGGAGGAGCTTGCTCTTTTCCCAGTTGACCAGAAGCCCTAATCGGCTGAGGTGTGAGAGCACCAGGTCCCTGTGTGCGAACAACATGTCTCGAGAGTGAGCTAGGATTAGCCAGTCGTCGAGATAGTTGAGAATGCGAATGCCCACCTCCCTTAACAGGTCAAGGGCAGCCTCTGCGACCTTCGTGAAGACGCGAGGAGACAGGGACAGGCCGAAAGGGAGGACTTTGAACTGATACGCCTGACCCTCGAATGCAAACCGCAGGAAGGGTCTGTGTCGAGGAAGGATCGAGACTTGGAATTACGCATCCTTCAGGTCTACCGCCGCGAACCAATCTTGATGCCGGACGCTCGCCAGAATGCGTTTTTGCATCAGCATCTTGAACGGGAGTCTATGTATGGCCCGGTTCAGTACTCGCAGGTCCAAGATTGGGGTGAATGTAATGTGTTCTACTATTTTTGAATTTAAAAAAGTAATTAGATTACAGTAACTCATTACTTTGTTATTGGATTCATGCAACAATGGTGATATTTTACAAATTTATTAGCTAAAATGTTTAAATGCACAAAAAAAATATATGTGTAATTTATATAGATTGTTTGTATATATTTTAAACTTGTCATTGCCACATTTCATAAAAATGTAAAATAAAATTTGTTAAATAAACAGAGAGCTGTGCTTCCTGTGTAGTCTTAACCCAATCACCACTGATATGTAGGCAGCTCACTAGAGTCTGTATCTTTCTATCTCTCTACTTCTCTCGCTGCACTCTTTCTGCTGTCACATCCTGGTCTAGATCAATGCTTGACTAGATCTATATGATCTATTCCCAGCTCCCACATGTGAAGTGTGCAATGTCTCTAATACAGCTTTATCATCCCAATAATGCAGACATCCAGCTTCAAAATATTCAACTGTTATTTTAAGTTGATAAGTGTTATTTCAAAATAGCAGAACACTCCCTTTCCTCATGTGATTTATACAGTGAAACTTGAAGGAGGTGCTGACTTTACACTGTTTCAAATTAATGTTATTTCTCTTCTTTTACTCCTGGTTGTCTCAAACTGTAAGGGATGCCCTTCAAAGCCAAATGTAAGTGACTGTGCAGCCTTATCAAATGAAAATAACCATCCCTCATTTAAAAAAGTGATAGAATGGAGTAGGAGTTCTTTAGAAGCACCTAATATGGAAGGCAGTTTTATCATTGTTTGTTAATATGTAAAATATATTTTTCTTCTGCTGGGAACTGAATGTCAGCAATAGTGTGGAAAAAGACAGAGCATTGCTTGCCTGTGCACGTCAATGTTCTCTCCAAATTTGTGTGGAAATCTCATCAAAGATAAACATCTGCTTGGTTGCCCACAGTTGCACTGGACACAACTTTCCATTGATTATTTTTCTTTTTATAATTATTAATATCATATCACAGTTGTGATTTTTATTTTTGGCACTTTTATTTATGGGTACAGCGAGAGATAGGACAGTAAATGAGGAAGAGAATAGGGTAAATGAGTACCATGGACCAATGTGTCAGAGCATGTGTGCTAACAACTCATAACCTTGACATCTACATAATCCTTTTTTGTTACCCTGCCTTTGGCCCGAGGTCTTAAAATAAATGTAGCAAGTATTGCACATTTCTTTACTTTTGTCTGTCACTATCCTTTGACCCATGTGATCAAGTGTGTGTTTATATGTATGTTGTGAGATTCATGTGTTTGCATTGGACAACATCACTGATTTACTGTATAGGGAATATTTCTGTTTGAATAAAAGTTATTCTCTAGTAACAAGCTCTAAAAATAAACAAAAAATGCAGTGATAGAAATGTACTTACCTTTGTAGGTTTATAAGGCAATATTTAATAACTTCAAATTATAATTATGCAAATTGTATACAAAATATATTAAATGAACACAAATACATTTAGAGCGATTCCTTTAAATAAAAATAAAAAATAAAAAATGTAATTAAACCGTGCAAAGAAAATAAACATGCAATATGAAAGAGCAATGTTAGGGTTTGGTTATTAAGATTTGAACTGACACTTCAAAATGTTATGTTCACAGTTTTTATAAAAATGACCTCTCTTTATTTAAATATGATTCAGCAGCATTTTAATCTTTCAATGTTCACTGAGATTTTTGGTCACCATTGCTTTCTGAGATCAACCTCTGTCTGTTTCACTTGCTTATGAAGTGCTCAAGAGCATTTTTGTGTTAGTTATTAGACTACCATTAGCTTGTGTGTAATCAGCCATTTAGATTTAATAAAGTTTGACCACCCACTAACTAATAATGTAACAGAACATGTTACTATCAAAGATATTAATTAAGGAACAGCCAACTTTGAATGAGGTTTTAAAATTTTAAATGGTAATCTAATATTCCATAGATATTCAATAACTTATTTAGCTACAAAATTTGCTGAAGAGTAGACACTTAATTTTCTGCAAGACATTTTACATGATTGGGTTCATTTTAACAGAGATCAAATGATATACTGTATCTACATACAGTATTAGCATATAGCTTATCTACTACACCATAGTTGTTCAGGGTCTGGGTTTGTAACTCAGAGGGCTGAGGTTCGAATTCTGCTTGTGGTGAACCAAGAACTGGAAATTACAATCAATTTCAAGCATTTATTTCAAAATAAATTCTTATTTTCCAGTTTATTTTTTCAGAATTTCAGTTAATCCAGTTATACAGTAATCTAAACCCTAATTTACATTGGAGGAGGCCAAATTTGTTTCTTCTGAACGAACTAAAACACCCTAGGCGAATGAAGCCTGCATTTATACAATGCATTTTAGGGAGGTGCGCTAACAAGAGAAACATCACCAAACGAACACCTTTGCAGAACAAAAATATATGTGCATTTTGTCATCATTTTTAGGCAAACTAAAAGAAGCCTGTTTGCCCAGTATAAGTATAAATTTGCCTTTACCGGACACCTGTTTGATTCCATTGATTCAAAAATGTAATTCCAAATTAAAAAATTCCATTTGCAGTTCAGTTGATTTATCAAGTGGTCCAACAATAACGTAACGCAATCTAGTCTAATAGAATGAATGTTACTAAATTTTTGCAAATTAATTTTTACGTTCCACGTTCCACATTCTACATTTCACCGCAGTTTCCTGGTGGAATTAACTGGAGACAAGCCAAGCACGCAAGCTGAAACATCAGCCAAAAGTGTCATAGAAGCGACAGAAAATGACATGGTTGCTTCAGAAAATGTGCTTTTTTGGTCACATTTGCGACAAGAACACTATTGGTTAGGTTTAGATTAAAGTTTTAGGTTAGGAAGGTACATTTTACTCATTAAAACCTCCTTTAAACATTCACCTTATAAACTTTGTCTGACATTCATTCGGCATTCGTTAGGTTCTTTGATGACAGAACCACAAGTCTGCAAACAGTACCGCTTCTCTGTGGATTCAACGGCAGACATGCTCAGGCAACTTTATAGTTGTCTGCTATCTGCTGTCCTGCAGTCGGCTTGCTTGAGTGTTTATTAGGAGATAACAGTGTCTTCTCAACCTCCAGACCCTCCATATTGCAGTCCTGTCATCCCCCTCCACTCTCTTCTTTTGTCAGTGTGTGTAGTGTGTGCAGAGGCTGCTGGTTCAAGGCTTTTCTCTAGTGTAATAGCAACTGTCCGAGGCTATGCTGTGTGGCTGAGGGACTCCAGGCCCCAGGCACAGGTGTAGAAAGCCACTGGGCCCCACATCAAAGTTTCCCACATTGTGTTAGTTACAAATTTGTGTCCACTGAAATTTGGAACCAATATGCAGAATTCCTGACAATTCCACCACCATGTAGCGAATGTTCATGTCCTGAAAATTTCCCATGCTGTAGACTTCCCTTTGACATCACATCCCTTTTGATCACCAGCTAGCGAGATATGACATTTGCCATGAAGTAAGTGAAATAACGCTGTTTTGGTCTCAATACTGTTATAGATAGGGTTTGGGAAATGTAACAGGTTCGTAGCTCTTCAACATAGGAGGAAGCGGGAGATGGCGAAATCCAACCAAAAGACTTTTAATTCAACAAAACACAACATAAAAGTGCTTTTCAGCATAACCAAAACAGAAACGCACACACACAAACACTGCATACAAGCTAGAACCCCTACCTATCTTTGTAAGGATTTTGTGCTTGAAGCATCATAGAGCTCTAGATGTCGCTAGGAAGTGTAATCTAACTTGAAATCATGATCGCCAAGGAGACTGCTGATGTCAAGATTTATGGTGAAAAAGGAGATACATTTTGGTCTGTTCTCACCCAAAACCGATTGGAGTCTTATGGAATACTTTTATGCTGCCCTTATGTGCTTTTTGGACCTTCAAAGGTTTGGTCACCATTCACATGCATTATATGGCCTACAGAGCTGAGATATTTAAAAAAAAAAATGTGTTTGTGTTCTGCAGAAGAAAGAAAGTCATGCACATCTGGGATGGCATGAGGGTGAGTAAATGATGAGAGAATTTTCATTTTTGGGTGAATTTTTCCTTTAATAGATCCAGACAAAAAAAAAAAAGTGTCATGTCATTGACCCATTAATGTAATTACTACTATTTCTGAATATCAGATGTGCTGTGCCTTTCACGTCACATCTATTCAAAGAAGTGAAAGAATGCAGTTTTGGTCTCAGTGCTGTTTCACATGCGTGACTGTAGTTCCAGCTACGGAAATTCGGAAAGCATAGGTTGATTTCAGCAGACCCAAAAGTCTGGCTATTTTCGAGACAGGTTCACATTTTTATCTAATGCCTGTGCAGACATCTATATAGGGTGAGTCTTTTGTTCAGGACTATTACCGATTACTGATTTACTCTCTGTTTGTATGCAATTCAAGTTTCACTGTGAACTTTTCATGACAGAAGCAGCTAAGAAATTCTGCGTGTGTTGCAGTCATTTGATTTATGCTGTAAAAGCAAAACCGACAATGGGAAACAGTGAAGGTTTCAGGGACCCAGCTCTTTTCCTTTTAAAGGGGTGCAGTGTTATCTTCCTCTTCCACTGTGAACAATGGGGCCTTTTGATTTGGGCCCACTATACATTTTGTGGGCAACGGTGGTGGGAGTCGGGAGGTCACAAGGCTTTAATATGCTTAGCATTGACTGTCTCTCCCTCTTTCTCTGCAGTGCATCTATTAAGGCCTTGATTTGATTTTGCTCTATTCATTTGCAGTCCCAGCAGTAGCCTGCAGTGGCCCACTTTCCACCCTTCTAATTGGTTGTGTCTCTGCCTGGCCGTCATTAGATTAAGTCGGACTCCTGGACACTTGTAGTCTGTGCTCGTCCTTCCATTTATTCAGGCCTAATGTAACACAAAATTCATTACTGATCACATTAAGAGTGCAATCGCAGATGTGGGGAAGATCTCTGGCGAACAAGGGGCTAACCTGAGACTGACGGAGGAAGCGGGGAATTGAAAGAGAAGAGTCTAGGAAAATGTAGAGGTGTAGCTAAAAATGTGGATGTACTTGCTTTGGAGTCTCATCACTGGATGAGAGAGATACTGTGAATCACAAGAAAAGGAGAATAGTGAAAGATTTTCTTTTAAAGGAATAGTTTCACCCAAAAATGAAAACTGTGATGTCATTTATTTACTCACTCTCATGTTGTTCCAAACCTGTATGACTTTCCTATGCGGAACACAAAAGGAGATATTTCAATGAATATACAAGTCTGTCTATTCAGTACATTGGCAGTTAATAGCAAGTCACTTTAAACCTTAAAAAAGGACCCAAAAATGCCATAAAAGCAGACCATGTGACTCGTACATCATATTACAAATCTTCTGATGGCATATGAAAGTCATGACAATTTTGATGTACTTTGCAGGTTCATGAGTGCGTGAGAAGCTTGTTCACACTGGTTTGTGTTCACTCAAGAACATGCGTTGCTTTTAGTGTACTAGAAAACATTTTTTTGGCCTATTTTCAAGATTTACGCATTTCGATTTCATAACAAAATTCCATCAAATTGAACTGTGCAATGTTTAACAAAATTAAAATAATAATAAAAAAAAAAATTCATTTCATTTCTTTAAAGATTACTCAAATTCAATTTTGTTATGAAACTGAAATGCATAAATCTTAAAATTATTTTTTGAGTGTGTAATAATAGTCATTTGAGTCAATCAAATCAATGAAGGCAGGACTAAAGTGATGGAAGCTAAGCAGAACCTCTTATTCCCATTTTCCCATTATTCCACTGTTTTATGTTTAAAATTTTGTACTGACCGACAGTCATTTCCAAGGGTACAAACTATTCACCATTTGGTGAAATTTGACGTTTTGAATTGACAATATGTCACGTAGAGTACGTGATTCGTATGTGATTCATAATTGTGAATGTGAAAACATTATCGGAATAGTTTTCAGTGTATCAAACTTAAGACAAAGAGCGAATGTGTGTATTGTGTAGGAATTGAATGAATGTGGTAATCTGGCAGGCTTTTGAAGTAGCTTTTTAGAAAATTCACTTGACATTGTCTCAAAAATTATCTATAAAACAAAGTAGAGTGTTATCACCATCAGATTAGAACTAGAACATGGTAAATCCTGCGACTTGTGGCTTCAGTTGTGCTTTTAGGTTTTGGCAAGGAAAGTGTCATATAGTTTTTATGCAAATATTATTAGGTAATAATTTAAAATCAGTTTAAGATTTTGAACAGCATCTCCTAAGAGTCTTCTTTTAAAATAGACCATTTTATTTTGAGTATGTCCTTGTCAGGTCTGTGCTCATAAAATGAGCCACCATTTAAAGGAGTAGTTCACCTAAAAATGGAAAATGTACTTTTACTCACTCATTTACTCACCCTTATGTTCAAACCTCATATGCTGTTATTTATTGGGGAACATAAAAATAGATACTTTAAGCAGCTCTATTCCAGAGAATTACAGTTTGTAATGAGTAGGAGCTGTCAAGATTAAAAAAGGAAAAATACTATAAAGTACATTAAAGTTTCAGACAGCATAAAAAAGAAGGAAAAGATGACTGAAACAGGTGACTTACTTGCAATCCAGACACAGTGTTTGTCTTGTACTGTGTGAACTAAAAAAAAATGTAAAATTAAAAACTTGAATCTTTCAGAACCATACATTTTGGGCTTTTATTGCATTTAAAGCCTTTATTCAGAAAATGACTGCATTCAGATCCTTTACTATTTTAAAGGACCAAAGAGGACCATTATATTTGTGACCTCAACACCCGTGACCCCCACCCCCAAAATGGTTTGGTTCCCCCAATGTTCAAGACTTGGTTACGGCCTTGGGTTATATGTGCATTGCACAAGGTTTCGATGTGGATGAATGTAGATTATTTATTTTTTTATTTGTATTATATTTTTATTTAAGCCGCAATTCACAGAGAAAGTTGGAAACGTCATGTTTTATCCTTATTGGCATTTATATCAAACCATATAGTCTTGTTGAAAGGCTTTGTATTGTGTCCAAACCAAAGAGACAAACAACACCAGATGAAAGCTTGTGAAGGTTGAGGCAAGGAAGCATAGTTTCCAACAGGCCAAAGACCACCAGCCCCTAGTGGTTTGGTTGTATAACAGAGGGAAAATAAAAGCCAAAAAGTTTATTAATGTTGATTCAAAAGCAGTCATTTACTGTAGGTTAATTACATGATTTAAATCAGTACAGTGATTACAGGGTTTCAAAATCACCACGTTTCTTGGTCCAGGTTTCTTCTCCTATTTTTCCTTTTTTAACCAAATGTCACAGCTTAGCTATATATGACTGAAGTTTAAAGGTTAAATGTGCAATTTCTTAAGTTTAGAATTTCCAAAATATCTAGAATTGCTACCTGGTCTCAGAAACCCATTATTATAAAAGTTTTGCTAAATTATTTTTATGTTCCTCTTTTTACATATCATGGCAGTTTCCTGGTGAAATTAACACTAGAGGTGCAAGAGCAACAATTACTTTTATTCACTTTGACACAAATCACAAGTTAAACAGATGATTATCAGTTGTTAAACATTTACTTTTCACCCTGTTCCTCACACAGTGCTTACAACATAAAAACACTTTTACTATAAAGCTGTTCAGGTTATAGTCCAAAAACCCAAATTAGCATCTTCCTGACATGGGTTCCCTCAGGATTTTCCTATGGGATTTTATAAAAACAATTTTGAGAAAAATAAGGTCTGGAGTAAACATTGCTTAAATATACTTGAACGATTGTTCTCAAAGAGGGAAGTAAATGTTTATTATAAATGGTGGCATAAGTATTTTTAGAAAAGTTATTATTATTATTATTATTATTATTATTATTATTATTATTATTATTTCTTAAAAAATAAGCAGAAACAATCAGCAGTAAAACTTTCAAAATATTAATACTTGAAAAACTCCACAGTCAGGTGGTGTAACAAACATGTAGGTTGCCATTTTGTGGTCATGTGACAAGAAAACCATAAAACAGTGTTGACCACTTGAGACCCTCATGACTGTGAATGAAGATTAAAAAACAGATATTTTGACATTTTTATCAAAAGGCACGTTTTGTGGAGGTCAAATGGAGTAACCCTAAAAAAACATCTTGATATTCAAGACTCAGAAATTGATGATATTTGTAAAAGACATACGTTTGTGCATTCAAGGTGCAAGGAAAGTATTTTACTGTATTTCATAACAGTAGAGCTTTTAGTTTTTTATTGGTTTTCAAGCTGTAAAAACAACATGTATATTTACTCTCTCAGGCAGTTGGAAATTGACAATTAAATCAACAGGGTCAAATTTGACACATTTTACATTTAATACACACATACACAGCACCACTGTTGCTATGTTAAATCACCCTTAATTGCAATGAAGCTAATATTTAACAACATCTGTAGCATAAATTTTTTAGTGAGGTCATACAAATTCATTTTGTAATGGCTTTATGATTGAGTAAATTACTCCAAATATGGTTTGCCGTTCATCCATAACTTTGCAAACTCATTTTCCCTTTCTGTAGGTTTTTGGTATACCCCCTCATTGCCAGATCCTTATCGCTCATCAAAACATTAGAATTTCATTGAACCAAACACTAACATTGATTCATACTTAACTGCATTCATATGTATTCAAAAATTGCAATATTTACATAAATGTGTGGTCTGTCATTTTGAGGAAATCTAAATATATTTTCTCAATTGCATGAAAAGTGTCACACTTGTTAAGTTTCTTTATTTCAAAACCTGCTGGATTTGTCCTAAATGCATGAATTCTTATGTGTTATTTAGTGAAGTAAAGGGTTAGAGCATATTTATGAATTGGTTTTGAAATAATTCGGTTGGCAGAGCACGCAAAGAGACCGTTCTTTGTTTTGTCTAATAACGATGAAGTAAGCTTTTTGTAGCACAGGCTGTTTGCATTGGAAACATGTCTGTTCACATTGCCCCGACACAAGGTTGGGTTGATTATAGCTGTACAAGCGGTGCTGCATTGGCATGTCCTGACATAGATATGCATCTCTGCTGCGGCCATGCCATGGCTGAGTGCCTGGCCTTGTGCTCTGGGCTTTCTGCGCCCGCTCGCTTAATCAAATCCTGATTCGGTTCGCCTCTGCGCTTGAGCAGCATGTCACACCAACATAATGTTATCTGGACTCTGGCCTTTTTCTGACTGCCATTCCCAAACACCCATTTGGAACGGGCGTAACGAGCTTGCTGTTGTTGTTGTTTTTTTTTTTCACAGCCCAATTAGTGAAACTTGTTTTCTGGGTCCAGTCTAACTGTTCTAGGCTACTGTGTGTGTGTGTGTGTGTGTGTGTGTGTGTGTGTGTGTGTGTGTGTGAACCTGAACTCTCCGACATTGTGAAGACTGGCCAACGGTCCCCATGAAAAGAACGGCTTAGTAAACATACAAAATAAAGTCTTAATGAAAAATTTAAATTGAAATAAGTTTTCTTTGAGGGTTAGGTTTAGTGGTAGAGGTAGGGGATAGTAAACATGATTAGCTCAGTATACAAACAATAGAAGTCAATGGAAAGTCCTCACAAGGATAGAAAACCAACCATGTCTGTGATATTCACTGCAAAAATCATTTTCTTTATCAGCATTTTTGTCTTGTGTTCCAGTTAAATTTATATGTAATATAAATAATGTAATTTGTAAAAAAAAATTCCTGTTTTCATAAACCCGCTTAAGTTTGATAGATTTATTCTAAAAACAAAAAGAAAAGAAAAATGCCAATGTGGCAAGAAAAAAGAAAAAACATCTTGAATCAAGTTTTCTTTGAAAAGAAGTTATTCAAATTTACTTTATCTTGTTTTTAGGATGATTAGGACAGAGCCACTAAGAGGACAGGGAAGGAAATTATTTTCTGAAATAGTTTTGTGTCTCGCAATAAATGAACTATGGTTTTATTACAGTAACCATAGCTGAACTATGGTTTTTGTAGTAAAACCATACCAGCATAATGAAAACTATGGTAATAAAAATCATAATTTTGTGGTTACTATGGTTTTACTACAAATACCATAGTTCAACTACTGTTACTGAAGTAAAACCATGGTTAACCTTTATGAAAATGAACTATGGTTTTACTACAGTAACCATAGTTTAACCATAGTATTCGTAGTAAAACCATAGTAACCACAATAGTAAACAGTTAATACAGATATGGTTACGACAATATTACAATAGTAAATCCATGGTTACTTTATGGACACTACAGTATTACTGTATTTAAACTATAGTTAATTGCATCCAAACCTGTCAAAAAAACCTGTCTTTTCTGTCAAAAAAAAAAAAAAAAAAAAATGGTTACTAAAGTTATGGTTACTACAAATTATTATTGTAAAACCATGGTTTCCACCAAAATGCAATGGTTAGTACAATCATGGTTTCTACAGTATTACTATAGTAAAACCATGGTTAATTGTATCCAAATCAAGGTGTCCACCATGGTTTCTGCCAAAAAGACATGGTTACTACATTCATGGTAACTACAGTATTACTAAAGTAAAATCATTGTTTCCTCCAAAAACTATGGTTACTACAGTCTACAATATTAATATAGCAAAACCATGGTTTTTGCTTAAAAAGTCTTGGTCACAATTGTAACCTTGGTTCCCTAATAGGAGGGAAAGAGATGCTGCGTCAGTAGCTGACGCTATGGGAACTCCCCCAGAAATTGCAATCTCTGAAGCCATATAGCATCATGCTCATCTATTGCCAGAGGTCGTGAGATGCTCCGCCTCTTATGCGCATAATACGGAGCACAAAACCATGTCATCAGAGTTTATTCTACTGAAGGGAGCAGCCATCTTTGTTCCTAAAAAGCAAAAAATCAGTAATGCCACAAAGCTACACAGCTTCTTGATCCCTCCTATCAGGAAACCAAGGTTACAGTTAAAACCGAGACATTCTCTTTCAAGTCAGTCACTTCAACACCGTGTCAGTATATGACGCTATGGGAACCTTAAACCATAACACTGTGCTACTGATGCACACACACCAAATAATGCAGACTAGCCAGTTAGGGTAGTTAAAACATTTTAATTTGTCTTTCTTCAGAGTTAGAACCTGAACATTAAGGGACAAAAAATACAAGTTATAGAACCTGGCAAAGGTGTTAGGGGAAGCCCTGCCTGCTGCCAGACTGATGCGCTCCAAGATATGGTCAATATCCATATGCAATGCCCTCACTGTACAAAGCATATTTATTCTCTTTGCCACGTCCAACTCAAACAGAAGAGGAGAGAAAGCCTGCAGGGTGACAACCTGCACCCTGAAGGGAGTGGCCAAGACCTTGGGCACATAAGCTTCTCTAGGCTTAAGAATAACCTTAGACTAGCCCAGAACTGTCTGAGGATGAAGTTTCCATTCCCCTGGTCTGACACCCTGATGTGAGAGCAAGTCTGTCCTACAGTTCAAGCATCCAGGGATATGCAGTGTATGTGAAGATACTTACGAACTATCTTACAGCCCCAGTACTGTCCGTGCGGTTCAGAACGTGAAAGCCCTGCACGTCTTCCTGAAGGGCTTTGATAGCCAGGAGGACTGTAAGCAGCTCTAGACAATTTACTTGCACATAGTTCATGCACCTGTCCAAGTGCCTGAGTTTGATGCGCCTGTCAAGACCTGCATCTGACCACTTGGCTCAGAGGATCACTCTTCTGATAAAACTATGGTGTCCTCCATATTATGAGCGTGGCTACACATTGGCGCATAAACCCAAACATCCGCTGAAACACTTGCAGTGGTAGAGCAACACCTGGCTTGAACCTCTTCAAGCACTGAAGTGTAGACTGAATGCAGGCGCCAGACAAGCAAGCTGTCATAGTCACCAGGCCGAGACAAAATCTATCTCTGAGAGACCATCTTGAACGGAAGCTTTCTTAATGTCCGATTGAAGTGTTCATTGTGTCAGCTAGTGAACCAGAGTCAAAGTTAATGAATTGAAAGGGAACCATAATTACTACAATTCTAGTAACTACAATATTACTATAGCAAAACCATGATTAATTGTATCCACCAAAAATAAAATATTACAGTATACAATATTAGTATAGTAAAACCATAGTTTCTGCCAAAAAAGACATGGTTATTGCAGCATCACTATAGTAGTAAATACATGGTTTCCCTGAAAAACCATGTAAGTAAAAAAAAAAAAATGGTTTACAGTCATGGTTACTACGATATTACTGTAGTAAAACCATGGTTGATTTATAGCTAGGGAACCCAAAATAATTAACAAATAAAAACTATTGCGAAGAAACAAACTATTTCTGAAAATAAAATTCCTTCTTGTCCTCTATGGGGCTCTGTAGATTAGATATTTTTACAGGGAAAGACAAAAATTTTAGACAAAATACTGATAAGGAATTGATCTTTTGCAGCATTGGATGTCAAACAGCCTTCTCGCTTTCTTGCATTTGTGTGTGTGTGTGTGTGTGTGTGTGTGTGTGTGTATAAGTTCTGTTCAAATGTCTGTTACTTGTTCTACTTTCGAAGTTGAAGCTACGGAACTAAATGAGGCAATGAAATGTGCGTGACTATGGACGTTTGTGTTTCTGTGTGAATGTATTTCCATCTGTCTGCCCATACCCTGATCCATTTTGGGGCCATTGTGAGACCAGCAAATAGTGCTTGGATGAATCAGGTTCAATTAACAGCACTTTATGCCCTCCCTCCCTTACCTCAGCCAAATATTATTACATTCCATGCATGTGAACTTTGACAGCCAGATATTTAACGTATCTGATTTGATCTCAATTCAGTGGTACTGAGCTCATGGGCTGATTTGGAAACAAGATATTTAGCCAGGGTCTCTCCTGCCCCAGGCTCCAGTAATGCTGTAGCAGGGTTTTCATTAAAGCGTAATTGAAAGCGGCTCTAGTCCTGTGCTCTGGACTTCCTCTTCTTCCACCTGCAATGTCTGGGTGTGTATTTAATGATAAAAATGCTCCATGCCACCAGCTTCATTAATTATTCGCTTTTCCTAACAAGTATGATGAGGTGTATCTGTTTTCAGTTTGTGATTGGTGCCTGATGGCAAATCCATGCCCACATGATCAAGGAAATGGCTTTCAAATGTGGCCAATCAGTGTAGGCTGGGAGGGGTTGATGTCAAACATTATTCTGAACAGCTCAGTTGCAAGACCCCTCTACTGGTTTTACTACTAGATTGGATTCTGTTGTGTTCTTGTCAGTCACAGTGGCTGTGTGAAAGGTGTTATGTGTACATTTTTGAATGCTTTAATAATTTTTCTATCCCAGCTTAACATGCCGCGACAAGTATGCCATTTGTAAATTGATTTCCCTGAAAAATATAAATACTGTGGCTCTATGACACAAAACCTACCTGATCACGTTACTATATATCTACATTTTTGCAATTTGTAGCATTTTTATGTAGCTCATTGTACATATTATGGCAGTTTCTTAGTGAAATAAACACTACAGCAGAGTGTGACGAGGAGGAGGGCGTGGCCGGGCCATGAGGATACACCCCCGTGCTGAGTTGCCCAATCAGTGGGAGAGAGATAAAGGAGGAGCCGGGGACACCAGAGAGAGAGAGAGAGAGAGGCGCATGCAGCAGTCTTGTGTTACACAGAGGTACTCAAACTAGGGGGGCCCACACCAAGTTTGAAAGGGGGTCATGAACACATGTAGTATTTATAATTATTTATTTATTATATATATATCTATATATCTATATATATATATATATATATATATATATATATATATATATATATATATATATATATATATATATATATATATATATATATATATATATATTTTATTTTATTTTTTTACCATGAAAAAGTGACCATAAATACTTAAGCAACATATCATAAAATGTGTTTTGAAATCATTATTTAATATTTACAAAATGTTTAGGATCCAGATGTCCACAATGCTGTAATTTCCACAGACACCAGCATTAACCATTTATGTACAACATGCATGGATGCATTTGTCACTTGTGAAAAGGAGTGTTGGTAGCGATAGCTCATTTACTTCAAATAAAAAACTACAAAAATATGATATGAGTTACCTTTCATTTGGATTTACAGTAGCTGGCACATCTGCTGAACCGTGTCCACAGTGTTATTTGTGTTGATGTGCTGGCTAATGATACGAAGCCCTGTAAATTAAAGTGGCATTTGGAAACCAAACATCCTTAAAACCTTAAAAGATAGATCCCTTGACTTTTTTTAAACAAAATTTTGATAGCCTTAAACAGCAAATGTCTACATTGACAGACAGACACACAGCTGTCCAAGGAAATGCTTTGAAGCTTCATACACATTCCAGCAATGCACTGCTAAACTTGGAAAACCTCACAATATGGCCAAAACATTAGTTTTGCCTGCTGCAAAAGACATGTGCAGAATCATGTTCGACACCGTCAGTCGCCAAATATCTGATCTCGCCAATGAAGTTAAAGAACAATTACTAGACTTCATTAGGCAGAGCCTATACTATGCGGATGTAGCTGGGCAAGTGATTACTCACGTAAGGTTTGTGAAAAACCAGAATATTGAGGAAGATTGCAAGACTGCCTTGCAAGGCAAGGCAAGGCAAGTCAAGTCAAGGCAAGACTCCCACACAACAGGCAAAGCAATTTGTAGTGTCTTGGATCATTTCATTCAAGATGCAAAAGTTCTTATTTTTTTAATGTAACAGGAAATTAGGTCTGAACATGAGCAGCTTCTCCTGCACATGGATATTTGTTGGCTTTCAAGAGAGTGCTGCAGTGTCTTAATGAACTTCGCAAAGAAGTGGAATTGTTTTTAATTAATGCCAATTCAGAGCTTGCAAAGCACTTTGATGACATTCAATGGTTAGCCTCTCTGTCATAGCTAGTATATACATATTAGATAGGCTTAACACCCTCAACATGTCCTTGCATGGTCGAAATACAAATATTCTGCTTCTTGGTTTACAAAATCAATGCTTTTTTTATTTAAAGAATTGGACCTCTGCCATGATTGTCTGATGAAAAAATACAAAATAAAAATTCCCATGCTTTTTCGATTTCACCAAGGAAGTAAGTGGGTCTGTAAATATCTCTCACACCTGCAATATTAGAACATCTTAATGCACCGACCTTATTCACAGCAGCGCCATCTTTGATTTGTGATGGGAATGACAATGAGGCTGTGAGGTAAATACATAAAGTCTCTTCAATTGGTTGTACATTTGTTTACAGTGTTTTTGGATCATTCCGCTAACAAACATTAAAAAAAAATATCTTACCAAGAAATTTTAGTTGAAAAAAAAAAAAAAAAAACTCCAAACAACATGAGTTGTGGAAAATTACATGTGATCTAGGAGCTTTTTCATAGCTTTATACAGTGCATGTCATTGAAGAGACGATAAGATTCAAAGATGGTGCTTCTGTGAATTAGGTTTATTTCTTGGATGACTACAGTTCCTATTCGTGGGTTCGAGATTCATTCATTTGCACATCCAAAAATCTTACTTCGGAAATGGAAGAAAAAAATTGTCGAATTAGTGAGTGACATCAGGTTAAAACATCTGTTTGGCACTTGCTCTCTGCCTCGTTTTGGATGTCATTAATGGGCTAGTATCCTTAGCTGTGTGATGCTATACTTCTGCTGTGCTTCTGAATTTTGCCTGCACATATTTGTGCAAAGCAGTGTTTTTAAATTTGACTGCGCTAAAGAATAAATACTGCAATTGTGCACAAGTCAAAGTCAGTCTCAGACTGTATCAGACCAATATTGAACTGTGGATTGAGCTGCTTTGCAGAACAATGCAAGCTCATCTTTAAACTGATTTTTTTAATTTTTTTATTTGACTGCATTTGTTCCAAGATCCATATAATTCAGCATATACAAAACATTAATTAACTATTTTTTGCCTTCATTGATTCATTGTTCTTTTTCAACAGTTCATTGTTCTTTTTTAACAGTTCATTGTTCTTTATTCATTTTCAAATTCTTATTCAATTCCAAGTTCTTATCCAAGTTATTATTATTACATTTTTTAATGCCTCATAAAAAAGGGCATACAAATAACAAATTAAATTAAAAAAACAACAGTAAAAAAATAAAATAAAATAAAAATCTTACTCATAATAACTTATATAAAATAATACAACTTTTTTTATAAAGTGACATGGGGCGCCATTTCATGTAGAGCCTCTCTGAACGTGACTTTTATTCACTTTTACACAAATCATGAGTAAAGGTGCAGATTATCAGTTTATAAACAAGTCTTGAATGGCACGCAATGTGGCACGCGTGTCAAAAGTATCATAGAAACACTATAAATGTGGCGTAGTTGCATCAGTAATAGCATTTTGCATCTCACATTTGCTTTCATGACACTATCTGTTAGGTTTAGGTTTAAGGTTTAGGGTAGGGAGGACTTGATTGAAACTCGATAGAGCATTAACCTTAAAAACCTCATCTGTTTAGAACATTTAACTCCCTTTTAGCGCCACACAGTGGACATTTCACCTCGGAACTGCCGTGGTACTTGTAATGAACTACGTAATATAATTTGGCAAAAATGTCACCACAGTCATGCAATTTCATGAGATAAGGCTCCACAAAATATTGCACTGTTTGTTTGAGGATTTTGACCAGTGCAACATGGCAACATTGGCACTACCAATGGCGTGAGTTTGGGCAGGACTATCCACCTTATTTTTCAGCGAAACTAGGGCGCTGCCATTATCAACCTTGAATGTGGACCACTTTCAGCATCAGCCACTTCCAGCTATTTTAGCGAAACAAAAATGCTACATTATGCTGCTTTATATTACAGGCTGGCAATATATGTCAACATATTATTATCATTAATTATTATTTCATAACTCATTGTTCAACTCATTGGATTTGAACGCATATAGTTTTACCGTATATCGCATTTTGCCATCGTTTTATCACACTGTTGCACAGGCAGAATGAATGAGAGATCAGGCGCTGACAGGACAGTCCTCTACGCCGTCTGACATGCCTCCACAAACTTTACACATACAGCATTGAGAAGAAAACCGCTGGGCAAATGCTGCTATAAATTTCATTGCACCAAAACTGCATCTAGTTTCATCTTGGAAATAGTTTTCAGTTTCAGATGCCATTGTAGTAATTTACTATTCACGGTGAGCCATGATTAGTTTAATCCATGAGTGAAAGTATCAAATAACAGGACAGATACTGAGATAAAGAAAATAGTATTCAGCTGGTCATGTGATTCTAACATGGCAGCCCTCATGTGCGGACCCTCTCCGTGTAGAATAAAACAGCTTTTATAAGGTTACTTATATGACTGGAGTCTTCATTTTAATGTAAATGGTCATGATTTCCTACATATATTGCAAAATTTGAATTCATGTCTTCAGTGTCACGGTCCTGTCACTCTGTCAGTCTGGGTTTTTGTGTGGCAGGACCGTGACATCATCATTCTATGTCTGTCTTGTGTTTCATTTTCTGTCTTTATGTGAGTGCACAGCTTTGGTTGTGATATCCCTGCCATGCGCTCCTCGGTTGGTCTCATGTTTCATGTTCGGAGCATTGTGTCTGGATCCTGAGTTCCCTGTCTGGTTCGGTTTTGATTGGTGTCGGGATCCAGACACACATGCTCCGTGTTCTGTCTGTTAATGGCGTGAGTGCAATGCCCTTATGTCATCTTGGCAGCATACACTCACATCAATCATTTATGTCTTTGTCTCGTGACCAAGGAGGCGCTTCGCATTTCGCTCGTGTTGCGCTGCGTGCCCGGGTTACGAGCTGTCTTTATGTTGTGCTGAGGTTCGGTCACTTTGGTCTGAGGTGTCGGGTTTGTGTGTGGCCGAACTCTCACACAGGTGTCCTGTCTCATTTTGTCGCCTGTTGCGTGCATCACGTGTTGTTTGCCTTGTAATGTACGCTCAGGCTTTGTCTAGTGTGAGAATGCATGGCATTTCTTTGTTAGCGTTGCCGTACATTCTCTCGTCTTATCTATCGGTTGGCATGAGCGCATGTTGCCTGTTGTCTTGGCGATATCTGCTTGTGCCATTCGGGTGTCTGTGTCTTATAAGAGCACATGGCTTTGTTTTGTTTCTGTATTGCCACATGTCTCTCAGTTTTGCATTATACCCCGCCTCCTTGTTTGCCCATTATTAGTTCATTTGTTACACCTGCCCTGCCCATTAACCTTTTTGATTTCATTCCCTATTTTAGTCTCCTCGTGTGTGCTGTCCAGTGCCCGTTCATCTTGTTTCGTGTCCATGTCGGTGTTGTTCGTGTCCCTGTTCCTAGTCAGTTCTGGTCGGTCCTGTACCCAGCTCGTCCATCCCAGCACAGCTTCAGTGGGCTCCAATCTTGGATTGTGTTTTTTCCCCTATGGGGTAGATTTTGTTTGTTTTTGTTTATTTTTGTATAAATAAATCCTTTTGTTTTTATTCTGCGTTTGGGTCCTGCCTCTGATTGTGACATTACAAACTGGCCGCATTGGACCCAGCAGAGTAAATGGGCATTTTTCTCCACCCAGCTCCCATCTCTCATGGCACCACCTTGGGTAGGATTTCCCAAAATGGACGCAGCTTTGGCATTTATGCTGAGGAACTGGTCCGGGAACCCCACAAGTGGTGCTATGATAAGACCTGTCTCAAACATCTTCTTCTGTCAGGTCAGGACAAACTGCACAGTGTTGAGGAGCTGGGTGAGATTTTTTTTGGCTCTTTTGGGATCTGGTGGACCATGTCTGCTGTCTTGTGGCGATGGAGATCTTGATGCAGAGATGGAACACCAGATCCATCAACCCCTCTCAGCCACCAGATCCATCAACCCCTCCAAGAGGCAAAGGAGCCCACTGCTGACTGCCAGGAGGCAGAGGAACCCGCAGCTGACCGCCAGGAGGCAGCAGTGCTTCTCACTGCCAAGAAGAAGAGGAGGAGAAGAAGGGCACCAACTCCTCAGTCACTGCCAGCATCCACGGCCATGGATGCCATTCCCCTGCCAGCGTTCAAGGCCATGGATGCCATTCCCCTGCCAGCATTCACGGCCATGGAAGCCGTTCCCCAGCCAGCATCCATGACCATGGAGGCCATTCCCCTGCCGCTGCCATTGTCCATGGCCACAGAGGCCATTCCCCTGCCCCTGCAGCGTCCACGGCCATGGAGGCTGTTCCCCTGCCGCTGCGAATGCTCACAGCCACAGAGGCCATTCCCCTGCCACTGCCAGTGCCCACAGCCACAGAGGCCATTCCCTAGTCTCTGCCAGTGCTCACGGCCATGGAGGCCATTCCCCAGTCTCTGCCATCACTCACAGGGGCCATTCCCCAGTCTCTGCCACTGCCCACAGCCACAGAGGCTGTTCCCCAGTCACCACCAGTGGTCGCCAGTGACCAGTCAGATCCTGTCCAGCTCCCAGCGGCCACAGTCCAGTCCCTTGACCCCTGTCCAGCATCTGCCGTCCAGTCTGTTGGCCTTCCAGCCCTTGTTACCCTACTCTCCTCCCTCGTTCCCTGCCTAAATCCTCCACCCAGGCCACCAGACCCTGCTGCTGCCAGTGCCCACGTGACAGGACAGAGTCACCTGAGGCCTCCTCCCAGACCACCTGACCCCACCTCTGTCCTGAGGCCTCCTCCCAGACTGCCACACCCAGCCTCTGTTCTGATGCCTCTACCCAGGCCGCCCGACCCCGCCTCTGTTCTGAGGCCACCTCCCAGGCCGCAGGAGCCCGCCCCTTTTCTTAAACTCCCTCCCTAGTTTCCTTCCCTTAAATCCCTTACTGTTGTGTTTTCTGTTCTGTGTTAGGGCTCATTCTGATTGTCTTGTCATGGTCCTGTCACTCTGTCAATGTGGCAGGACCATGACATCATCATTCTATGTCTGTCTTGTGTTTAGTTTTCTATCTTTGTGTGAGCACACGGCTTCGGTTGTGATTTCCCTGCCGTATGCTCCTCGGTTGGTCTCATGTTTCATGTTAGGAGCATGGTGTCTGGATCCTGACTTCCCTGTCTGGTTCGTTGGTGTCGGGATCTGGACACGCATGCTCCATGTTCTGTCTGTTATTGGCGTGACTGCATTGCGCTTATGTCATCTTGGCGACATGCTCTCACGTCAATCGTTTATGTCTGTCTCTAGCGACCACAGGCACGCTTCACGTTGCGCTCATGTTGTGCGCCCGGGTCGTGAGCTGTCTTCATGTTGTGCTGAGGTTCGGTCACTTCGATCTGAGGTGTCGGGTTTATGTGTGTCCAAACTCTCACACAGGTGTCCTGTCTTGTATTGTTGCCTATTGCATGCATAGCGTAGTTGTAGGCTCAGGCTTTATCTAGTCTGAGAATGCATGGTATTGCTTTGTTAGTGTTGCCATGCATTCTCTCGTTTTATGTGTCGGCTGGCATGAGCGCATGTTGCCTGTTTTATTGGCGATATGCGCTCGTGCCATTCGGGTGTCTGTGTCTTGTGAGAGCACGTGGCTTTGTTTTGTTTCTGTATTGCCACATGTCTTCAGTCTTGTGTCATACCCTGCCTCCTTTTTTGCCCGTTATTAGTTCATTTGTTACACCTGCCCTGCCCATTAACCTGTTTGATTTACATCCCTATTTTAGTCTCCTTATGTGTGCTGTCCAGTGCCAGTTCGTCTTGTTTCGTGTCCATGTCAGTGTTGTTTGTGTCCCTGTTCGTACTCGTTTCTGGTCTGTCCAGTACCCAGCTCTTCCGCCCCAGCCCAGCTTCAGTGGGCTCCAAGCCTGGATTGTGTTTTTTCCCCTACTGGGTTTTTTGTTTGATTTTGTTTATTTTTGTATAAATAAATCCTTTTTTTTTTTTTACTCTGCATTTGGGTCCTGCCTCTGATTTAGAAAAAAATCACTGAGTGCACATTTAAAACATATTTTAGAAAGACCAACGGCCTGGTAAAATATCCAACATCATCACACAGGGAATCTACATGTTTCTTCCAAAAGTTCACATACCCTAAAATCAACCCCACTCAGTTGAATTAATATCAAGCGCCATCCCCCATTAGGCATTTTTGCATCAATTCAAGAGTGAACAAATTTCACTCTAGTGCTATTGCTTGCTTGTTGCGTGAAACCCCTGAGACACAGGGAAGGACAGGAAGTAATCGTGTTCACATAAACAATGGCAAATTCAATTCAGAGGTTGCAATTTCACTCTAAAATAAAACTTTTACTCCACTGATGTTTAGGTTTACAGTTGGGGTTTGGGTTAGGGGTTAGAGTTATTAAAATATGCATTCCTGTTGACTGTATAAAATAATTTACTTGACTAAAAATACAACTTGCTTTTGGCCCCAGTCTGTGGACATTTTACCCAAAAACTGAAATTCCCGCTTCAGCCACTGGGGGCAATGGTTTGAATTTCAGTAAGCAGAGACCGATTTCAGCTGCAAAAATGTCGTCCTACTGTCACTGAATTCACAGTGAGATTAATCTGAAATATCGAGTGAACTTGTTTTATTGCGCCGGCAACATGAACATATACTGATGGGACAGATGAAAATGTTGTACTATATACTGTATAATTAGTGTGTAACACAAACCCATCCTACATGTCACTGATCTGGCTTTAGGGCACTAGAGGTAAGGATGTCTCATAGATTTCCCCTGTCTAATGGAGCCTGATTGGAAAATATGGAGATGGAGTGCTTGTGCTTGATTCATCTTCCTTCGGCCTGATCCACAGAGAGGCATTTTGACATGCAAGCGCTAATCAGAGACAGCTGGGGCACTATGGGGGGATTATACTATAAACAACATGACAAATCAGAGCAGGAGGGGGTGTAGAGGAAGCACAGGGGCATGTGGATATGGGTTGTTGCTGAGGATGGCCAAGTTGGGCTGAGGTAAGTCAAGAGTCGGCCCGGAGTCCCTCTCACTCACATTTGACACTGGCACACAACTCACTGATTAAGAGCCTCCTGTGTTTCCCTTTGATCTAAGGTTCAGTTTTTGAGCCTAATGCTGCCCTCCATGTATCTCTGTCACAGCGGCGCTTTCATTTGTGGCAATGTGTTCTGAATCAGAGAGAGGAGAGGGAAATGTGTGTGGGTCTGATCTGAGACCAGATTTGTTTGGGTGTCTTAAAGCAATTAGGTTTAAAACTACAGGAGGACACTTTCCCTTGATCACCAGTACGTAGAGGCTCGGAGAGCCGGATGGGATGTATGCTCTGGTCTTTTTGTAGTCATTTTGATATCACGTGAAAGCAGCTGGATTTATATCTGCCTGTACAGAAGTGAGAACAGAAAATGTAAGAGGATTATAGCTATTCTCCAGAACACTCTGAAAACAGACCTTATCTGTGCATTCTATTATGCTGTTGTTCTTGATGTTGTTTCTTCATCTATTTCCCAGGATTTTCCCAAGCACATTTAATCAAAGAACAGCACGAGGATGAAATGTGTTGCCAAAGATTCGAAGATGTTTGGATTACCAACAAATATGTTTGTAAGCAATAAGATTGTAAATTAACAAACTGTCTAACTGAGGTTTGAAATGTCAAAAATGCTGTGTCCACCTTTTAAGCTCTAACCCAACAGACCAGTGGTAATTCAGTGGATGGAAAAAAGCAAAAAACTCCAATCCGATGTCTGAAAACTCTCACAATGTGGCTGATTTAGGCCACACAAGAAAGGCTTTTAGGTCTTTAGTAGTGTTCATCAGCTTAAGTCCTTCAGAGTAATGAGCCACACTCACATTCCAGGGGGAGCTGGGGCTCGGAGTGGTACTGGACCTGATCTTTGGCCGAGAAAGTGATATCATTGCAGATTACAACCAATAAAGCATACACAACACGTATGTGTGGGTGTCATTTAACGTATGTGTGACCATGCGTTTAAGTGTTAATAATATGGAGGGAAGAAAGTTTAATCAAGAGGATATGACTGCATATCTTCATTATAGAGTGGTTTTATTACAAGACCCCTATTTTTCATTAAAATATGGCTAATTTAATGCAGCAAATTAACTTAAATATGCAACCTATTGTCATAGAATCATATTACTATACCTACGTTTTTCCAAAAGGATTTTACATGACTCATTGTGCATATCGCAGCAGTTTCCTGGTGAAAAGAACACTTTGATGCCTCAACAACAAAGACTTTTATTCCATTTAACACAAATTATGAGTAAAATGGTAGATTATCAGTCCATAAAACTTAGTTTTTGCCATGTTCTTCACATAATGCTATCTTATGACTTCTAAACACTTTTACTTAAGCGCATGACTTGTAAGGCAGCACTTTTTAACATTACATTACATAAACATTTACTAGCTTGTCAAAAGCGATCAAATTGCACAATAACTCAACTGAAGAAGCATTGCATTTGCATTGCAAAGGACTGAGGTAGGAGTCATAAAGAGCATGCAAGTCTACACATGACCCGAAAGTGTAATAGATTTTTATGACACTAGCCGTTACATTTAGGTTTAGGGTAAGGAGGTCAGTTTTGTTGATTTAAAATGCGATAGAGCATTAACTCACTTTTAGCACCACACAGTGGACATTTCACTTCAGAACTTCTGCGATACATGTAAAGTACCATATAAAATAATTTTGCAAAAATTACAGACAGATACAGTTTAACTGGTTGCAGTTTCTGCAGTTCTGTTTGACTATGTTATTTTGATGAAGCATTCTTCCAAGCATTTTAACAGGATTTCTGCTTCACAATTTCGACCTTGCAATGACTCCATCAGAGCCCAGTGTGACCTAACATAATGCTGAATGTGTCCCAGGTGTGGACTGTGACCGGAGAGGTGAAAGCAGCTGAGATTGATGGTCCCCTTCCTGTCTGCTCTCTGATGTTGCTAGAGATGGAGCTGGTCATGCAGGGGTTGGGGTACAGCTTGATGGTAGTGGGACAATGGGTGTCGACTCTCGGACGGTGACACAGAGGCAACACAGAACATCTTCACTCTGTGTTCTATCTCTATCACCCTCTCTCTTTTTTCACTGTGTCTTTTAACAGTCACTGTACAATTTATTGTGGACAGTCAGGAAGGAGAAAAGAGTTATGTGCTGGTTGTGAGCTGTAAAAGAAAACAAACAGACTTGCTAGTCTTGGCAGGAGAGGAGATGAGAGGAGAGGAGAGGAGAGGAGAGGAGAGGAGAGGAGAGGAGTGTCTCATAACCTGTCCTCCTCACCCCTCTAGTCAACTCATCGTATGGCTTTAATTACAAGTTATTACCCTCAGTATCCAGGGAGCCATTCCTCTTGTGTGGGACCTCTGAGATCACTTCCTAATCCAGAAGTGTATTGGCAGTCTCAGAGGGAGAGAAAGTAAGCATATGCATGTTTGTGTGTGTACATGAAACTCAACAAAAAGCAACATGAGCAGATAGTTCCCGCAGTGTTACATTTGTTGGCAATATATTACAACATAATCACTCTGACAGCAGCATTTCGAAGCAGGTCTCCCTTTTAACACTCCCTAAAATCTCACAGCCTAACCCAAGCTGAGATACCTGTTTTAGGATTAACTAGCCAATGTTTTAGATATTTGTAAAAGAACAAAACGAAAGAAAGTAAAAAACATTTATAACATCTAGAACATTCCCTACAGATGTGTTACTATGGGTAGAGATTGACCTGTGAAGTTAATACATTCACCTTACAATCCAGCACACAAGAGAGCTGACTCTCCCCCACACTCCAGACAGCCTTTGATCAGTGGCGAATCTCAACCCAGAGGCTGGCTGAAAGAATGACCTTTTTAAGGCATCCCAAACATTTTTCGCCACTTGCCAACCAACGCAGAAGACCACATGAAAGACCAAGGACTTTTACCATGGCTAGCAATGTTTTAACATGACCAAGAAGTCAAATCGAAATGTATTTCTATCATTATGGTAATGCAAATGTGTTATGCAGGGGGGACATGCTCCTCAGATTAAAACAGCAAAATGTTTCTTATGATTTCTCCCATCAGAATTTGCTACATTCTACATTATCAATGGCTTTGATGCATTATGGCACTGCTGTTTGAATAATTTCAAGATGGATAAGTTTATCATTTGAAGCTTATATTGTGTGTTTATTTTTTTTATTTTATTTTATTTATTTTTTTTACTTTAAGAAACTGTCTGTTTGATTTACCACATTACAGTTAAGAGAAGCCTTTGTATAATATCACACTTGTAACCAAAATTATTTATTTTTCTGTATGGTGACCAAGGTGAGTTCTAAATCACTTCAGTAAACATCTTAAAAAGGAGGACTTACCAGTTTTTGTAAACAAACATATTTTAAAAGGTTTACTTAAAAATAAAAAAATAAAAATAAATAAATAAAAATAAATCATGGGGTAATGCGTTGTCTTGTGAAGCATGAGCATAATTTTAAGTGGAAACCAAGACAAGACAATTGGGCTTTTAAGCAGGCCTGCTTGCTTCTCATCTAATTTTGCTTTATTGTAGCATTATTGTAGTATTTATATGCAAAAACATTTCCAAACATTGTACACGAATGGCCTACACATTGTCTAAGCCCTTAATCTGCAGATCAACAGGTATGGTTGATTATATCCTGTTAGATTACTGTGTACTTCATCATATTTAAATAGGTGGGGAGAGAAAATGTAAAATATCGAATATGTTTCATTGGTTAATTTTTAAGCTTTTACATTCGTGAGTATTATTAAATATCAACCTATAATCAAAGTGCTAGTGCATAGGTAGTTTATAGACCGCTTTTTACAGGCTTATTCTGTGAGCCTAAATAATGTTAATTACAATTTAAAAAAAATAAAAAATAAATAATATGTCTACTGAATAGCATTTTTCCGTCTTGGCACATACAGGTGAAATTATGATTTCTTTAAGTAGGAAAATGTTCGTGTTTCGTCATATGATTCAGCATAACTTATCTTAGAATAAATAATGTCGGTCATGTGAATTCTGCATCAAATAAATAAATAAATAAATAAATAAATAAAGGGCAGAGCAGAGTTTTATAAGCCGATCACAACCCTGTAAATTTTTAAGACCACTTCTTGATTTGAAAACGCTATTTTGTGCCAACATACGATGCGTGTTTGTCCCCCTCTTTTGTTTGTGTGTCTGAACTTTGGTTCTTTTTACTATTTTTTTTTTTATTTTATTTTTTATTTTTATTGGAAATAAATGAATAGAAGACATTTAATTATAATGATTAAATAAATGCATATTTTAAAGACGACATTTATTTTGCATTCTTGCTTGTATATGACTGTCTGTTTAGTTATAAATTACAAAATGACAAACCTTGCCTGATCCTCGTCACCAATAAATAAATAGGTTAACAACAAAATGTAGTTTGTAATATTAAAATAATAGATACTTCCAATAAATTATCATTGAAAATGTCATTTATTACGGACTGGCTATAGCCGTGTACAATGCTTGGAAATGTTTTTGCATATAAAATATGTCACGAGGTTTTATGTGGCTCTTGTTGTGACGGTTTTTATTTACTAAGCATTCACTAAACCTGTTAGGGAGCTCTTTTGTGTTAACAATGTTTATAAAACTCATTCAAAAATTAATCAATAGCTGAAAAGTCTGTTCAATTATTCACAGTGTTCTATATAATATCAAACATCTTACAAAACCTGGAATTGCTAGAATATGGTTCCGAATGGATTAACATGACATATTGCAGGTCTATTTGTATAATGTACAGTGTTTACATCTTGTTCTGTACGCTATTGGGTCTTTGATTTGCATGTTTGAAAGGCGTGTTTGTATTTACAAAGAACATGTAGCATTGACCATATAGAGGAAATTATAAGTTACAAAAAGAAGGTTTTTTTAAGCAATTTGAATGAATCATTTTCTTTTGTTTTTAAGATATTTATAGATTGCTCTCTACTCTCAACCTTAGTATTTAAGAAAACAAGATTTTTATAAATCATGCCGTAAATTTCGAGTGTTAATGTCTATAGTTCATATATGTCAGCTTGGGTTGTTTGAAGGGCTCGTCACCGCGTTAGCGAGTAACAGTAATTCAGGCCAAATGATCAGAAAATACCAGGATTACTCTCATGTTCACTCAGAACAGCAGAGTTTAGGACATTATAACCCTTGAGCGTACGTTGCAAACTCATGTGCCCAAAAGTTTAAAAGTTTCTATGCGGTCTGACCTATTTTGGCGCCCCCATCTGATGTGCACTTTGTTCAGAGAGATGCTTTTTTTTTTTTTTTTTTGTTTGTTTTGTTTTTTTTTTAGAAAAGTCTAGCTGACGCTTTGGTTCTTATCGGTGTGTAAAAAAAAATAGAATTTATTTTTTATTGTTTTTTATTTTTTATTTTTTTTTATTTATTTTTTTTTTTTTTTTCAGAAAAACGAATGCTTTTAAAGTGAATTTCACTTTACGGCTATATATGACCACAACGCAAAACAAGAAATAGCGTTGTCACTAAAAGTCTAGATTGTCCTCTTTTGTGAAAAACGTACAAGAAGAACTATCATTTTACATGTAGGCCTACATTTGACATCATTTGTTTAAGACGGCAGAGTATGCACCTTTAGCTACGGAAGCGCTGCAGGAAAACAGAGGAGAGGGCATGAAGGAGGGGTTCTTCTGGGCTGTTCTTGGACCGGAGAAATATGAAGAACTTTGACAGGTCTGGCGCCAAGAACTTGATCCACGGGATAAATAGCCCACAGCGTAGAAGCATTTTTTGGTGATGCTGCGAATTGATTGCTTATAGGCTTCCAAAACCTTTTTGAGAAGAACTGAATAACCTATTTGGAAATATGTGATCAATAACTTTTTTCATATATGCTATTTATTTAATCCATGTGAACGTTTGATTGAAAGCATGCCATATAATAACACCTCCTGAAAACCGCATTGACAATTGTGGGGAATTCTGCGTAAATTGACTTGAACAAATGAATGAGTTGGAGCTCAGTACATCGATCTGTGTTTATATAATTAACTCAGTGAATATATACATGTTAAGATCGTCAACTTTCTTCACGTGGGGTTTATGCATCCTCTCTTCAGATTCAAGATATCCTATATAAACAGAAGTTAACGGTGGATATTGCTGATTTGAGGTGACAATACTTTCAATTTTGAACTTGATTTACATATATCCTCAAAATCTTCTTGACATACTTAGACCAGACGAAAATGTAATGTATGTGGGTAATTCATGTATTTTATTTGATGTTGTCACTTACATGTAACACTGCTAAATTAAATTCCTAGCTATCGTAATGCAAACTGACTAATAAAACAACTAATAATTCTCCCAAAATCCCTTTTATGCAAGAGTAGGGCATATTTACTTCCTTAGACAGCCTAAACAATAAACTCAAAGTATTCAGTTTCATTTTAATAACTGATAAAATAATAATAATAATAATAATAATAATAATAATAATAATAACAAAATAGAAATAGTACAATAAAAGTTCAACACTGATTTAAACTTTTAGAATAAAGGTAAGAATTAAATCGACAGTCAATTAAATACTGTTATCTGTTATGTCTACAGTTTGAACACACTCTAAATTTGGCTGGGTTAAAAATAACCCAATTGGCAACCCAGTGCTGGGTAAATATTGTACAGAACACAGGTTGGGTTCAACTAACCCAGCAAAGTTGGGTTACACATTTTAACCCAGCAGCATTCAACCCAACATGTCAGCTCATATAGACAATATGCTGGGTTAATTTTACCCCATACATGTTTATTTATTTATTTATTTTTAACAGCAAAATCTGTATAAAGAGATTTTGCTGTAAGATAATATATATATATATATAAATATATATAACTTGGGTTGGCTATGGCGAATTTTACTGTCAGTGACATGACTCAGCCATTAACCCAGCAAAGTTGGGTTAAAAACTACCCAACACTGTGAAAATAACCCAACAAAATGACCCAGCAGACTCAACCCAGCAAAATTTAGAGTGCCAGAATCCACCTGCGTTCCTACTATAGGCTATTCTATTTAACATTGGAAACATGAAGCTTGCCCACATAATACAACTAGGCTAAAGTTCTTACCAAAGACGAATGTGTGGGTTGTTAATGTCGATAGTACAGAATTATCCAAAGCAAAACGTTGATGTCCGTCTTCTTTTGTGAGATATCTTTCCGTAAACCCTCGACTGAAAATCCTGTTGATTTACCCGGAGGCATGATTTAAAATAGCCCTCAAGCTTCTTGCACCGCAGCTTCTTCCAAATCTGACATAATTTCAGCAGCAACCTGTGTCTCCCTCTCAGGACAGTCCTGTTGTTTTGTGCTCTGAAGTCATTTCTCAGGTCTACAGTCAGCATTTCGGAGAATGAAAAGGGTTCATTGAATGGGACGAATAAAATACATTTCCTGTTGACATTGTGTTGGTGTCTGGAACTCTAAATAACAATGTGTGAGATGAATGTAATTGTTCATTGTTTTTACTATACGAGAATTATCAAAGTACAAAGTATAATTGAATATCGATTCAAAAACACGAAGTGAACCTTTTATATACTGGGTCAAATTAATTGTTGAATGCGGAAACTGGCTGACAACGGGAAAACATGTTATATGCGTTTTTCTCAACCTGCACGCTTAAGGGAACATTGAGTGGATGGGTGCACGCTGTTTGAGAATTTGGGGGTAAATATGAATTGACAGGGGTAGGTTCTTATTGTGGGACTCCAGCCGACTGGCGCCAAGCGCTCTTTAACAAACGGAGTCCCACTTAATCAAGGATCTGTTGACGAGCCTCTTAAAGGTACACGACTGCTTATGGAGCTTTAAAGCTCAGATTGTGACTCTGCTGTACCCTGTCGGCCGATTTAACGTGACCTAATCGTGCACAGATTTGTGTGCTGGGGATAGTGTTCGGATAAAACTATGTGTAAGCCACATACTTGCAGGGCTATGAAAATAGCAATGGTTTAAAAACTTTGCGTGATCAGTATTATTCCTTCATGTAGGCAGTCCGACAAATCTTCTAGCCGAAATCAAATGGATCGTGGGAAGAATGTAGCATTTCTTCACTTTTTTTTCTTTCTTGCCTTCTAATGCATCTATACCCTGTTTATACTTCAGTTGAACTGTTCAGTAACTGTGCAAGTTTGGGGGGAAAACACACCTGTATCAGTGTATATGCTTCGTAAAGACAAATCTTTTTAGGCTATTTATTGTTGTTGCATATAACTGCTGTTAGCCTTTGCGTGCAGTGTGCATTGCCATTATTTCTTAAAAACGTAGACAATTTCTTTCATATAAAATTGCAGATATGTCAGTCATAAATAACATAAAAATGATTTTTGTAAATTGCAAAGTTTCTTCCAATTCCGACATCGCTGCATTAAGATCAAGAGAGCACCCGGACTCAACACACAAGCCGGGGAAAACGCTCTCTCATCCGGCTACCACAGCCAGATAACCGTTCCTCTGTTAGGTAATGCGTTTGGGGGGTGGGATTTCCAGATCCGCAGTCTGTCATTGGTTAATATTTTATTCTGTTGACATGTTTTCTCACTGCAAATACTTCCGACACCTTCTAGACACCCTCCTCCCTTCACGATCTTGGCTGGAGCTGTCAAAACCACGCCTATGGAGCTCAACAATTGGTCCAGAATGCGTAAAATCTGCAATCAAGAAGGTTTGGTTCATTAGTGCTGGGATCCAGTGTGACGGGACATGTAAGACAGACCCAGTAACACAGTGGTCAGGGAAGAACCTTCCAATTCCACATCAGTGCTCACGACTTTCGCATCCATTTTACCGGAGCTGCTCTAGTTTCTAGACTTGGACAGAAGGACAACTGTAAATCTACACAGAAGTATCAATGTTGCTCTTTTGAAGGATATCATCGCTGAGCTGCAATCCGGTAATCGTAAACGGGGGTGACATTGACCTACCAATCTTCTACAACTACTGTGAACCAGCATTCTGTCGATCAGTTGTAAGAGTGGTTCACGGACTTACGCCAGTTATAGGCGCTGTTATTTCAGAATATTATACTTTCATCTTGCTTTTTGGATGCACCGATGAGAGATCCAGTTTTCACAGCGAACGCCATGGCTTATCACCCCTTTCACTCGCACAGGCCGGCAGACTTCCCTATGTCAGCTTTCCTTGCTGCGGCTCAACCCTCGTTTTTCCCAGCGCTCACTTTACCGCCGGGTCTCAGTAAACCGCTGGCGGATCATGCGCTCTCAGGCGCGGCTGAGGCTGGACTACACGCGGCGCTGGGTCATCACCATCAGGCTGCTCATCTCCGCTCTTTTAAGAGTCTAGAGCCAGAAGAGGACGTTGAAGACGATCCTAAAGTTACATTAGAAGCTAAGGAGCTTTGGGATCAGTTCCATAAAATCGGAACCGAAATGGTCATCACTAAATCTGGAAGGTAATTTGATCACATATTATTTATATTTTTTCGTAGAACATAAACTTGGTAATGTTTATGCAGTTACTTATGTGCACTCTGAACAAGTTTTGTAGCCTATATTTCATAATGGAAAATTATATATATATGTGTGTGTGTGTGTGTGTGTGTGTGTGTGTGTGTGTGTGTGTGTGTGTGTGTAGTTAATGTGTCTTAATGAGATTGCGCTATATGAGGGACACAGCGTACATAACAAAAAAGGGCTACGGTTTACTATGTCATTAATTTATAAGAAAATAATTGGTATGTTATCGCATTAGATTAAGGTATCCTTCGACTGAAAATATCCTCGTGAAATATCCGTAACCAGTTTTACGAGGATATTGTATTTGCACGAATGTGATAGAGCCTATACCAAACGAGTAGACAGGAAAATGATATTTATTTGTGTCAATATGACCTTAACCTTAAAGCTAAACTATGTCTCCTTATAATTAATTTCTTTTAAAATGTCAAATAAATATTTTTATGAAAGAAATCGGCCCCAGACCCATGTTTTGATATCTGTTCCGTCCACAGGAGAATGTTTCCTCCTTTTAAAGTGCGCGTGAACGGCCTGGACAAAAAAGCCAAGTATATACTTTTGATGGATATTGTCGCGGCAGATGACTGTCGGTACAAATTTCACAACTCTCGATGGATGGTCGCAGGAAAGGCCGATCCGGAGATGCCCAAACGAATGTACATTCACCCGGATAGCCCGGCCACGGGTGAACAGTGGATGGCAAAGCCTGTTGCATTCAATAAACTGAAACTGACCAACAATATATCGGATAAACATGGATTTGTAAGTTACATTATGTTTCATTTAATTCTGCTGTGCAAACGTCTGTATGTAGCCTAAATGTAGTTTTGTTATAGAAATAACAAGTTGTTGTTTTTTTTTTTTTTTTGTTTTTTTTTTTTTTTTTTGCTAAATGTTATTTTCATACAGTGGTAGGAGGCCTATGGTATGGAAAGGAGGCAGTTATAAAGTAAATAAAGGATTAAAATAAAGTTATCGAGGTGATTAAGAAGTAAAGCCGATTTCGAAATGCCAAACAGTTTGTGCGCCTCTTTTCCCCCTTTTTTAATGAGAGTGGTGTTGTTGGCCACTTTTTCAGCTACAGTGGGGGGAATGTGCAGTCATTAGATTCCTAAAGGGTTTTCAGTGTTTGTTGCCTAAATGAAGCATGAAAGTTCCGGAGAGCAGTTTCCTTTACATTAAATGCCACAGGGCAAAACATGTCCCATGATCGACCGTGTGAGCCAAAGATATATATATATATATTTTCTTCTTTTCTTTCTTTTTTTCTTTTCTTTTTTTTTTTCTGCCCAGTCTATAGGCTATGACACTATTTAAAACAAAATGCAAAACAGCCAAATGGCAATTTAGAATTTTTTTTTTTTTTTTTTTTTTACTGTAATATAATTGGCTTTTGTAAATAAAATATTACAAACTATTATGGGATATAAGCTACTTTTATAATTAGAGTAGAAGACTGGTGAAGGCCTACTGCTCTCATAAACCCCCACAATATTTTTGCCAGGATGTATGGAAAAATTAGAATTTAACATCAGAAATCTTAGCCATTTTTATTGTACAGGTTTATTCAAAATTGTTACCACTGCGATTCTGTTAGCTATCTTGTTGACAGTACGGAGCATTAACAGAATGACTGTTTTCTACCTTTCAGACCATTCTAAACTCAATGCACAAGTATCAGCCCAGGTTTCATATCGTTAGAGCCAACGATATTCTGAAACTCCCATATAGCACTTTCAGGACGTATGTTTTCCCTGAGACGGATTTTATTGCTGTCACTGCATATCAAAATGACAAGGTAAGTTACAGTAGAGCAAATTAAACACAGAGTTGAATAAGCCATCATTTTATTTAATGCATTGTTGTTGTTAATCATACGTTGAGAAAGGGAAGAAGGTGTGTTTATCTTACCTTACACATCTCCTATGTTCTCCTTCTTTTTCTTATTCTTCGTGAATAGAGTTGATTATAATTGGAATGACAGTATACGAAGTCTGGTGGTCAAATAAGTTTACAGGCCAATCAAAATCGATAAAGGCCACTGAATACTATAACTCGAGATCCATTTAGCAAAACGATATGCTCAACAATCAAGTGACCCGTAAATAATGTAACAAATAAAACGTAAAATGGCCATCTTCGGTGTGAAACTGCACTACACCACGTGCCACAATTGGTTCGGTTAAACAAACAAAAGTGTTATGATTTAGCAGCTTAATTGTAAACTTGAATTGAATTAAATGCAATTTATAAAACGAATAAAAAGTACTGTTTATAAGGCCATGTCGACATCGATCATTGACCCAAGAGTTACTTGGGATCATTCGGGTCAAACCACTAATTAGTTCCAGAATAATTTTAGACTTATAGACTATTCATTTGAAATACCCCGAGCGAGATCACATTTAAAATGTTTATTTGAATGTTTCAATTACGTTTTAAATGTAATAATAATAATAATAATAATTTCACTCTTTTCTTAGATCACACAACTAAAAATCGACCATAATCCATTCGCAAAAGGATTTAGGGACACGGGGAATGGAAGAAGAGAAAAAAGGTAGGGATAGCCTATTATGTGTAAACGTTGTACCTACATTTTAAACTAAGGGATTACAGTTATTTACTCATTTATAGTTGATTTAGTAAATCTGTGGTTATGTCAGTGATCGATTTGACATTAAACTAATTTCAGATTGGTTTTCAGAAAACAGTTAGCTCTGCCGTCGATGCGCTTGTATGATGATCAATGCAAAGCCGATAGAGATGGAGAAGATTCGGACGACTCATCCTGTGAACAAACTGCTGGGAGGGGCTCAGTCCACTCACCGACTGGACCAGTATCAAGTCCACATAAGTTCAACAGATCCAGAGGTAAAACATATGTATTATAAGGCCATTTACAATTTTCTATACATTTGTAATAGTTGTGACAACTCCAATAAGACTAAAAAAAAACATAGCATTCAGACCCGTGCATATGGATCTGTATTATAATATACATCATACATAATTCGCTTGCAATTTGATAGATTATAGCCTACGAATGTGCACTATGCAGCTCCGTAGGGTCTACTTAAACAATGGAAAATGTTGCATGTTTGAAGTAAATCGTTTATTTAAAATGAAACCCTGAGTTTCATTACTGGTTCGACACGAAAGGAATCCCTCTCATTACATGTGCAATTAATTACATATCCAATTAATATCCATAGCCATAGCTTTGCTGTATGATTTGAGATTCATAACTGTTATCTCTCTCTCTCTCTCTATATATGCATCTAAACGATTATAGGCTAAAATGATTTTTTTTTAAAGCTAATAAGAAGGTACTGTCTATACTAGAAAATGACACAACTTTATTTTTCAAGCATTATCATGCATTTTGCCAAACTGTTGTATTTAATAGACTGTTGTAGCGTAAGGGAAGAGATCTCGCTTAAACTTTGACCAGTGGCAATTTATTGTGCATGTTTTGGAGCAAAAAGATGCATTTATTTAATTTGAAAGCCCATTATTTTGTCTTCAAATTTAGCTGAAGCAAAATATTACATTTTGTAACTAATTCGACAGAATGATTAGTATGAAGTCTGCTGGGGGAGTTGCAACAGGAATCAACAACTTATCTGTTTGCAATTTTCTTTATTATCTGTGGAGTGTTCATGGCATAAGCAAATATTTGTATTTGTATTTTTTTTTACTGTTACATCACCTTGGCTATTTTCGGACTTCTTGCTATTTTAACTGCATTACTGCAGTGCAATTTGTGAGACCAGTCCAATCAAAAATTAGATTATCAGTTGTGCCAGTAAAATATATTTATAGATCATCAGGTTAAATTAGAAATTGTCAAGTTACATGTATTTACAAAAATTAGATGATGGAAGATTTTCATCTGAAAGCCATTACAATTAATTAAGAATTTATTATTTTTCCTTCAAACTTCACAAATCCCCAACGTTTTGTAAAAGCAAAAGTCACACTGTGCCATGGTTGAATTCTGGCACATAGGAAGGAAACAGCCCATTACATTCATCCCCATTTAACCATAGTGAGTGATGTGTTATTTGTAAAAGAGTGGAAATAACAATGTAAACTCATAACAGGGACAGTTGCTTTGCTTTTCTGTTTTATCAAAAGAAAAGAAAACTAATGTGGCTAATATATTTCTGTTTTCCAGATGACAAAAACTGCAATGAAAGTGACCACGACGAACTTGACCAACATGATGACAGGTCAATCAGAGTTAGTAGTCCAAGCCAGGGACCACCATCACCATTCAGCCCCCGTTGTGAGGACAGAGTCAAGGACAGATCTAACCTGGAAAAGAAAGGGGACTTTTCAGATTCAAGGAAAGAGAATGACTCTGTCTTCAGTATCCCAAACCTGGAAAAGGACAAGCTGGACAGCAAGGATTTGAAAGAATCAGATACCTCCAAAAAGGATGGAGACTGTGTAGGCCTAAGCACAGTCAAAGATGGCTTTTCCCCTCTGATGGTTCAAACAGAGAGCCCATCGCATTTTAGTACAGGTCACTTGCAAAGTCTAGCCTTCTCTGGTTTACAGAATCAACATTTCTTTAACCCACTGAGTACAGGACAACCCATATTATTTCACCCTGGGCAGTTTGCTATGGCTCCTAGTGCTTTCTCAACCATGGGCATGGGACACTTGTTAGCCTCAATGTCTGGAGCAAGTGGACTAGAGAATGGCGGCCTCTCATCTCAGACTACCAGTTCACCAACTCCTTTCCCATTCCACTTATCACAACATATGCTTGCATCTCAGGTATGATGACTGTTTATGATATGCATTATCTTAAATGTATTTCAAACCTAGTTTCTAAATATTTGCCGACACCTTCACACATGCATCTCCGCATTTAATAAAGCATCCCCAGAGTTGTATACAGTGCCCAAATACTTTTATAAAAACTGACTCAAGTATTAAAGTAGCTGATATTAAATACAGTTAAGTATCAAAAGTACAAGTAAATGGCATAAATAATGGCAGAGCTGGCCATTGTTGATTCATACAACTGATACCTTTGTTCAATTTAAATGGTAACCATATTTTATTCACTTAAGAACTGCTAAATATTCAACACACTCTCACTGCAAAATCGTAAGGATTCATACGACTTTTCCAAATTTGGCTAAAACAGATTCCTATCATGTTTACACACTCTACTGATCGGTTAGGTTTAGATGACGGGTTTGGGTAAGGGCATAATATTAATAAGTATGTCCTTAACTCCTCGTGCGCGGAACTAACGAAATTGCCATACGAAATAGTCAGCTCCTAAAATATGTATGACTTTTCATGAGATCGGGTTGAAATATTACACATATAAACAGTTCTCCAGGAAAGGCGGGAGGCCTGAACAAACGTTAAGGCAGTGTTTCCCAAAAAAAAAAAAAAAAAAAATGTATAGCCAAAAAACTCAGATTATAATGTGCATGAGCATTCTATTATCTTTTAGATTCCCGAGTGTAGACACAACACACGCTGTCCACGGTTCCATTTAACTTAGATTCAGATTCGCGAATCGATTCGCAAAATGAATCGTTCAGATCGCTTTTTAACCAATTTGTACAGATTCTAAAGAATCGAATTAAGGAAAAGATTCGACTCAAATATATATATATATATATATATATATATATATATATATATATATATATATATATATATATTATTATTATTATTATTATTATTATTATTATTTATTTATGTATTTTTTTTTTTTTTTTGTAAAAGTATTCATTTTTACTTCAACATGTAGTGAAGTCAGGGCCATAGCAAGGTATTCAGGGACCCCTAAATGTTTATTGCTCTGGGTCCCTTTCCTATTAGAAAATACGGTTTAGAATTTGATGTGGGATCCTAGAATTGTTACCACCTTTAACCCCACTAGCTACGGCCCTGAGTGAAGTCATCAGAAATCTTATATTTGAGTAAAGTACAAACATGCAAAGAAATTTACTTAGTAACAAGTATTTGTATAGCCTAGCCTTCCTTTCAACACCTCTGAGATTACCTAAGATTAAAGTGATTCATAAAGTAGCTTCTGAACCTCATCAAACTCTTAAGTTTGAACAAGTTTAACATTCTGTGTCATAACTTCAAAATGTCAAACTGTCTCCTATCACTTCACAAATTATTTCTGTCAGAACTGTTTAACAAGCTGAATTTGGAATCATGCCTAAACACAGGCTAGGATATTGACAGAGAACATTCAAATTATTGTATCAAGCATTACCCCTAGTTAACATATGTGCATTTCGATTATGTTTCTCTCAACAGACTACTCTTAGGTTACATCAACATAATAGGCAACAATGTGATGACTATATTTGTATTTATTATCAAGCCAGTTTTATTTCCCCTTGTTGGTCTGATTATGAATTAAAATAGCTTATTGTTTTGCATTTAGGGTATCTCCATGCAACCATTCGGGGGACTGCTACCATACCCGTACACATACATGGCGGCGGCGGCGGCTGCAGCAGCAGCTTCTGCTCTCCCGGCCGCGTCCTCCCTCAGCAGGAACCCCTTTCTCAACTGCACGAGGCCACGATTGCGATTCAGCCCCTATCAGATACCGGTGTCTATTCCCCAGGGCTCCGGTCTGCTTACAACCGGCTTAACAAGCACACTGAATGCGGAGTCAGAGTCATCGAAATCAGGCAGCAGGGAGAGCAGTCCCATATCTGAGCACCAAAGCCATAAAACCGGCAGCAGCCAAAATACGGGATCTACAAAATCTTCAGTGAAGGATTCTGTTAACGAACTGCAGAATATACAGAGACTGGTCAGTGGATTGGAAAAACAAAGGGAAATGTCCCCCGGAAGCGATTCACCAAAGTGACCCCATGATGTTATATAACACACCTGTTGACTCTTTCTAATTACATAATTTTGCTTAAAAATGTTATGAAGTGATGGCTCGGACATTGCGACATCGCTTATCAAGTAGGCCTAAAATATCACGGGCCCCATACCTGGATTTCAAGGAAAAATGCATGTTACCCTTTTTTCACCCGGATCTGGTACAAGGCATGCTGGCGGCGAATGACAGACAAATGTGAGGACCTAATTTAAATTTAGAAAAAAAATAAAGGCGCAGTATTTCATCTATGGACTGTTCGTTATTCGACCCGGGTTATCATGTAGCTAGGCGTTCATCCAAAACCCTTTGGGACCAAAATTGTCGTTGTATATTTCTGAAAAACGACTGTTAACAGTCTCTAACAACATCTGAGTTTGGCCGACGATTAAGTTTCTTGTGTCTGGGACCTGTTGTTTTTTTTTTATTTTTTTTTTATTATTATTATTTATAATAATAAATGTAAAAGACGTGTGTAAATAAGGAGAATGCATTGAAGGAGACGGATTTTAATTTATTCAAAACTGTATATTGATGTGTAAATACTATTAGGTCTCAATTTGTTACATTTCTATATTTTTCCCATTTACAACTATGAGCATAGGAACATTATCTAGCGCTTGAGAGCAGGATACGGAATGTGTTTGGATGTTTGCGATATCCTGCCAAATCTACATGAAGGAGAAGCAACTACAAATCAAATACATTTCAAGGCTATTTCACTTCTTAATTTGAACACAGCGGTTGTCCATAGGCAGGGAAAACTCAGGTTTCTTTCTAATCTTGCATTGAGAAGGTCATTGTGTAGTTTCTTTTATGAGATCTATTTAAACACATCGGTGCTGGATTTTCGGGTAAATGGACGATTTTGTTGCATTCTCTAAATTTCAATAAAACGAAAGTGTTCATTATTCCTTTGTATTACTTCATCTCTTTTTCTGTATAGTTTTTCTAGTAAATATGCATAGCCAACACTAAATGCATGGGCAGGAAAAAAACATTTCTAGAATACAACTATTAGGTAGATTTAAATTCAAAATAGTTGGCTGTCAGTATTTTGATATTTGGATTTTGGTTCTAAATCGGACCTGATATTTTAAACCTGGTTCTTTCGTGTGACATTTTTCTTGCAACTTTTCCTTGTAGGTTGCAAGCATTTGTGCAAGCATTTTCTGTAAATGGCAGAACAGGCCATGTATAACAATGATCGTATTTTCTAAAAAAAAAAAAAAAAAAAAAGAAATCTGCCTCTCTCTCTCTCTCTCTCTCTCTCTCTCTCTATAATATATATATATATATTGGAGCAGGTTTTTTTTTTTTTTTTTTTTTTTTTCTGTATCAGTTGTGATTCAGTCAGATCTCTCAGAAGTTCATTTGAACTATCTAAACAATGTCAGTGCAGTTAAATTGACTATAAATGGGTTGTGAGCCGTCCTGAAGTAGCATATAGCTATAGCTGATGTAGCCGCGCCATCTGTTGATCACTGAATGTAGTTGTTGTCAGTAGAAAGGTCAGGACAAATAGGCTAATAATTGTTCACCCGTTCGCTGCGATCTAATAAAAGTATTTGGTAAAATAATGATTTTTTTTTTTTTTTTTTTTGTATTTTTTATCATTATTTTTAACTCTCGCATAACCTATAACATTGTATTGGCAATTTGCTAATAATGACATGCAGTTGACAGCAAACCAAGTTTCTCTTCAAAAAAAGGTCTAACTACTTTTCAATGTTGGCCATTAATATATTCATCTTTGACCTGTTATAACCGTATACACCTCCGGGTGGGGCTGGAGAGACAGTCGAGAAGAGTCACCGTGCTTTTTTTTTTTTTTTTTTTTTTTTAAGCGCCGCGGCAGGGACGCCTTGCAGCCTCAGCAGCAGACAGTCCTTTGTCCCGAATCCGGCGCCTGTCGCCTGCCTGCCGGCCACACAGCCTCAGCACACCCGCGCACAATGGCTGACGGCATCTCCAGAGTCCTGGCGGGTAATTAGAGAGTCCCCTCGCCCCTTTCTTCTCTTTCTAAAACCATAATCACAAAACTCATTTTATTGAGAGCCCATTGTTAAATTCCGTTACGTCCAATTAACAGAGCCAAATTGTCGACCTTGTACTCTCGCGGAGAAAAAAAAAATGTTTGTCTAAAACAATTAATCAACCACTGATCACTTGGCTCCAGTAGCCGCTCTAAAGAGTCCCAAACAACTCAAGAATGAGACCACGCTACCCCTCTGCGCCATTTAAAGGGCTTATTCGAGTGCTTAAACCTAGATGCACATTTTAAAGGGCAACTTTACCACCTCAAAATGACAGACTAATGGACTAAATCACAGTATGAAGAATGTCGCCTTTTATTTGAAACGTTTAGAGAAGAAACAATAACTGTAGTAACTATGGTAGGCCTACTTTAGCTTAAACTAAGGTTACCAATACAATTTGTACTCCCAGTATTCATTAGGGAAACATATTATTATGGTAAAACGCATAGCTTTAGCATATCATATCTAAAACACATACCTTTTAAATGAATAATACATAATTGGTGTGAAAATAAAAAATAATAACGGAAGTTTATTATATATTTGTACACCCAGGGGTCCTTTTGTCCCCAATTATTATTATTATACCATAATATATTAATTAGATTATGCATTGTTTTCTCTGCAGTGCTGTTGTGAAGAGTTGTTGCCATTTAGCTGGCTTCGCGCAGTTTGTAATATTGAAACACAACAAAGTAGTTCCTTCAAAACTGATAAGCCCTGTGCATATTTTTGTGTGTAGTGAGTTGGTGTCTTTGTGGGAGACTTCTCTCTGTTGCTTCATTCAGTTATAAAAGCAGCATTTTTGATACGGGAAAAGCTGAGTCTGTCTGTCGCAGAAAAAAATTGAGAGAATTTGAAAAAGCGTGAGAGTCGAGCTTTGCCCTTTCAAAATAAATGATGACTGCAAATCACTGCGCTTGATTTATACATTTAGATACATGTCGGCGTCGCACTGTAATACAGTTTCAAGTTCACATCGCCCTCTGCTGGTAAATGATTGAATGTATTTGCATTTCGAACAGCTGAGCTGATTTTAATTTTGCCTCAAGATGCAGTACCACAGAATACTTAAGAGAGCAATATTTTTTGTTTGTTCTAATTTTGACAAATACGTTGATGTATCACTATACAATGACGTAAACATGAAGTGCCTATGCGCTACTTTAAGTTAAACAGCTTAAAGTGCTTTTCATTTGTACTTCGGTGTTCTCAAGTTTTTGTAAATGCACCTGGGGTTCAAAGTATTTTTCTTTTTTAATATTAATTTGACGCATGTCTGGTACAAATATGTGGTCTGGTTTCATGAATACAGTTTATAATTTTTCACTATCTAGCTGGAAAGAAATGAAGTGAAATGTTACAATGTGCCCCGTATGCGGGGGATGTTGTAACAGGTGAGGGGCACATTGTAACATGACCATACAACAACTTAAGGAATATTCTGGGTTCAGTACAAGTTAAGCTCAGTCGACAGCATTTGGGTCATAATGTATATTACAACGAAAAACAATTTTGACTCGTTCCTCCTTTTCTTTAAAAAAAAAACTAAAATTGAGGTTACAGTGAGGCACTTACAATGGAAGTGAATGGAGGCCAATGTTTAGAGGGTTTAAAGGCAGAAATGTGAAGCTTATAATTTTATAAAAGCACTTGCATTAATTCTTCTGTTAAAACTCATGTATTATTTGAGCTGTAAAGTTGTTTAAATCGACATTTTTACAGTCATTTTTGGGTTTGTTGGCATTACATCGTCATGGCTACTAAATTGTAAAATTGGCTATAACTTTACACAGAATAGGTTAGTGTGTGATTTTTATCACACTAAAATCATGTTTACATGCATTGTTTATGTCTTCTGTCTATACTTTTGAAACAGCGAGTATTTTAACATTTACAGATTTTCCCCATTCACTTCCATTGTAAGTGCCTCATTGTAACCCAGATTTGTGCTTTTTTTAAAAAGAAAAGGAGGGGCAAGTCGAAATTATTTTTAGCGGTAATTAATATTATGCCACAAATGCTGTCAATTGAGTTTAGCTTGTATTGAACCTGGAATATAATTTTAAAATGTCCCTCTAACAATTGTATCTGATCTAATTAGAATCCATAGAAGATAAACTAAAATATTGTGTCAATAAAACCCTCTTATTAACACCGTCATATAAAATATAGCTTAATTTTGACACTTGACAGTGAACACACAACAAAGCCACAAAAAAGGCCAAAATTAAGCATGCAAATAGATGAAGAGACACACACACACACACACACACACACACATAAAGGGGAATTATGTAATTTAAATAGTTGACTGCATGGAATTGCATAATAGGGGCATGCAGTGTTACAACGTGCCCTGCCAGCAGAAAAGGATTTAAACCTGGCTAGTCACTTCTGTTGGCTAGCTAAGCGTTAAACGACTATGCAAGATCCTAGCAAACAGATTGGAGATTAAAATGATACCAAGTTTGCTTCATTTTAAATAAGCACAAAAAACAGAGAGAAATTTTGACTTGTGCTACTCTTAAATAAACTTTTGGCGATATCTTCCAAGGCTTTTTGAATTTTGGCACATTTTTTCTTTACACAGTATTGATATGGCAATGGTTAAACAAATGAAGTTTTGTAATACCAGTTTTTGTGGAAACTCTTAAACCATGTGTGTTACAACTAGCCCTGCATTAGTTAGTGTCCTGCACTCCCATAGTGCAAAAAAATAAAAGCAAAAAAACAATATGTATCCAATGGATAAAATGTGTTGTTCTAGCTGTTTCATTAACGAAGACTAGCTCTGTTTGTTATGTTGTGTTGTAAAGTTCTGTGGAGCCAAGTTTCCAAGCAATTACACTTTCCCGATCACCCAGTATGTGCAAAACTGAAAGCTACAGGTAAAAGCTCATCTTCCTGGGACTTCACTAGATAATTAAGCCAGTGTATCACTTGTTATATAAGAATATCAGTCCTAAAAATGTAAACTGTTTAACCTTTCCTTCTTGCTCTCTTTCTTAAATCTATATGATCGTTGCTGTTAAACAGAGCTCCCTTTGGACAGGGAGACACCTGAATTTCACTGTACCCTGCAGCTGTCTCCATAAAGGCCTTTTAGGATGGAACCAGGGACAGGTATTCAGCTCACTATTATATCAGAACAATATACAGTTTCTCTATATGAAGGAGCCCCACAGAAGCCCACAGCAACATGAGATGCCACTTAGGTTTTAGTGGAATAAACTGTGATCAGCAACGCAGTTTTAGTCATCTCAGTCATCTAAATGTCTTAAAGGATGTCAGCACTGCCTGGATTTTTAGAGCCGCTTGCTTGAAACGTCTAAGTGAATTGGGGTTACAGTGTCTGTGTTCAGTGGAGTCACCAAAGGTAACCTTACCCCTGTGTTTTAAAGTCTTGTCTGTTTATTACACCAGACTTTCTAGTTTAAAGCTAAGGAGTTATGCAATATTTTACACAACTGAGGCATTCAGTATGTCTAAAAAATGGAGTTTAAAACATATGTTTTGTTTTTGTTTTGTCTTTTTTAGACTAAGACTAAATTCATACCAGACACGGAGGGGTTCATGTTTTATGGGAAATGTCTTCAAGTAGTGCACCAACTACTTGAAAGAAACAAGAAAAGATGTCAGGCTACCCAAGAGCAAGTTTTAAAGTTTAAGGTATTTAAATAATTGAAGATGAGTGTACTTGTCTCCTGACAACTAATGAAAGTTTTTTTTTTTTTTTTTTTTTTTCTTTTTTTTAAATAAAAAAAAAAAAAAGAGGAAGAGTGTCTTCAAGTGACTTGACGGCATATCACTTACAAATTGTAAAATGGAGTATATATGGGAATAAAGTTAGTTTAATGACAGACACACTCTCATTTAAACATTTGCCCAATTCAATAAAGAAAATGAAAAGCTGACCTCTTTTGAAAGTCATTATGGTCCAGCTTGGTCCTTTAAATGTCTGAATAACCAGCGATGGATATTTTATGTATAATGGTAATGGATCCAGCTATGCTGGTGTTTGAACATATCCTTCCATGTGACAATTGATAGAATACCTCGATTGCTCTAATGTTTTAAATATAATTTGAATTCAGTTAGGGGGTGTAATTTAGGGAAATGCACTGCTAATACAAAGGTATATAGCAGGTACATAGCAGTGGTTTTCATCCAGGGGGCCTTAGCAAACTTCCAAGGGGGTGCAGAATAACTTAAAATGATTTCAAATAAGTTATATTAAAATATCTAAATTGATTAAAATTATAAAACTGGTAAAAAATCAAGATGAAGACCTACAACATATAAACTGACTGAAGTTTTTGAAACTTTTGGAACCTCAAAATTTAATTGCGATGAATTATTTTACTCTGTTGACAGTTCTAGGTTTGGGGCAATTGGGGGGCCTTTGATTATTGTCTTGGACAACGGGTGACCTTGAAATAAAAAAGGTTGAGAACCACTGGTATACAGAACTTGCAGATGCAGTTCTCAACTTAAAAGTGTCTGCTAATATGCAAGAAAGCCTTTTGTGTGGTAGTAGTCTAATGATTTTGATTTTAGACTAAGCTAGTTCAAAGGTTGCAGGTTCCAAGCAATGGTGCTCCAGGAAGTGGAGGATGGTTGTGATAACAAACCTGGTCCAATACCCCTGTCAGACAGATCTCACTGTGAATTTGGCCACAGTAAAGCTCTATCCGGATGGAATTACTTTTCTAAATGACCTTTGAGTTACAATTATTATCACCCGACGTCTGAGATCTAATATGCTGATTTGGATGCGAATAAAGATCTCTGTGTTTATAACAGAGGTGGGGATGTCTGTTTTCCAGATGTAGGTGTTACAGAATGTTGAACACATAATTTAGGTGATAAAATTAACATACCTTTTTTTAACTTTATCAGTTTAAATGTAAAATTATTTATCATTAAAAAAATATTTTAAATAATTATTTAATGTTTTCATTGTAATTTATTATTTATACATTATAAATTCACACAAGTTTATAGAAGTGTCTGCTTATAATAAACCTAATGAAATAATTAATAATAAATATAATTACAACATTACATAACTGAGCGGAGAAATTAAGGTGAGTATCTTACCAGACTTTGATAGTACAGTGGCCATTCTTAGCTGTTTCCACAATTTGGCTCTACTTGTTAATTTGATTTTCTTATTTTGTGTCGGATGGCAAAAAAAAAAAAAAAAAAATCTACATCCAAATTGAAAGTCATGCAGCAGGCAGAAGATTGGCGTGCGCAGCGCATAAGTATAAGTAGTTAATGTAGGTCAAAATACATGAGGAAAAGCGTTGTGAGAATTCTGTCTCCGCAATCACAGACATTCGCATTCGGACGGGATTAGATTTCTCAGAGGACCCTTGAGCTAGCTGAAAAGGTTATGTGAGAAAAACACAGACTTGTCAGATTCAGACAGGATTAAAATCACAAAGTACATCTGTGAAACACAAATTTCCCTAACTTCCTCTGGGAAAACTAGTCCCGTCCGAATATGGCTTAAGTTGAAGGTTCTGCTCCCGAAATCGTTCTGCTTCCGAAATCGTTACCGTGCTTACTGAAATTCTAATAGCTGCCCCCAGTGGCCAAAGCATGAACACATTGGTGAAATGTCTACAAATTGGCACCAAAAGCGAGTTGTTTTTAGTTGTACCATAAATAATGTAATTCAATCAACAGGAATGCATATTTTCAACACTCACCCTAACCCAAACCCTAACCTTAAAGCTTACCATCAGTGAATTATAAAATGTAACCTTGAAGGGAAAATGCAACCTCCTAATTGCACTTTTTATTGATTATGTGAATGCAAGTACTTCCTAATTTACATGGGACCAGAACCGAGTCTTGAAACTAGTTGCAAAACATGCAATCAGTAGTGCCACAGAAAAAAGGTAAACACATTTGACTTGGTGCACATATGTCTGATGGGAGATGTCGCTTGTCAGTAACTGCAGAACAGGGTCTACATCAGGCTACTGAAACATTTCCCAATCTAGAGCATTTTTCTTCAGGGGGATTGTTGTTGCAAATAGTATACTGAAAGCTGCTTTTGGATGAAAAAAGTTGCCTGCTACAATTGCAAGTAAGAGCAAGGTAAACCTTACTTAAGAACTCAGCCTTTCCTTTACCCAACCTCTTAAACACAAGCAGGAATCTAATTTTGCAAAACTACCAACCCTGTTTCTGCCGTGCTGCCCAAAAACAACCGTTTTGCTCAGCATTAAATTGTCATAACTCGTTTTGTGCCAAGGAACCCACCAACTCCAATTACTGTACCGGGGGTTCACACAAGAGCCTCTATTTCCCTCTGCCATGTGTGGGAAACTTTTAGCTTCTAAACCTTTGCCAGAGTCAGTTCTGAGTTTCCTCAGCACCACCTTGGTGAACAGCATGATCAAAAGCAAGGCTAATGTCAAGGCACCCTCCCCCCGTCCCCTGTAATCATTCCCACAATACTGTGAGCAGCTAAACCACGTGTGCTCTGTGTCTGTCATTAATGGACATGTGTTCTATATAAAATAAACCTGACTCACAATAGCCCACCACTGATCCTTACTGCTGGTTGCGTGACAGAGGAGAGGCACTATCCATGTGGATCCATTATTGTAATGTTGTGATGCTAATGTTAAAGTAACATTTTAAAAAGCAAGGGAGCCAAAAGCAAGAGAGAGCAAATGAAAAGTAGAGGTAATTTTACTTGGATAAGAGGGCTTGAGTTTAGAGTGTTTGTTCATTTTCTGATAATTTACTGCAAAAAAGGTCCATAATAGAAAACCAGGCATATATATATATATATATATATATATATATATATATAGGCTACAGTGGAGTGCAAAAGTCCAAGTAATCAGTAGTAAAAATGCAGCCTGATCTCAAGAAATTTACGTGACCATGGCAACGTTTTTGCAAACCAAAATTATGTGCTAATGCACCTATGACTTCAGTTTCCTAGTTAAATGTCCACGGGGGGAGGAGGCACCAAAAGCAAGTGAAATTATATTATCAGACAAGGTTTTTACGGTGAATTTTAGATGGAGGTTTTAATGAGTAAAACACACTTCCCTAACCTAAAACTTTAGCCTAAACCTAACCAATAGTGTCCTAAAAATAAACGAAAGTGAACAAAACAGACATCCTTACCCTAAACTAACACTTTAACCTAACCAATTGTTTTCTTGTCGTAAATGTGACATTAAAACCTAATTTTCTGAAGCAAACACATCATTTTGTGACACTTCTATGACACTTTCGTCTCACGTGTCAGCTTGTGTGCTTGGCTGGGCTCGAGCCTCGGTCCTCTGAGTCCAAAGTCCAACACTCTATAAGGTGAGCTACAACACAAATTAATCACGTTTGAATAAGTGTGTAAATATACACTGGCAGCCAAAAGTTTGGAATAATGTACAGATTTTGCTCTTATGGAAAGAAATTGGTACTTTTATTCACCAAAGTGGCATTCAGCTGATCACAATGTATATTCAGGACATTAATAACGTGAAAAATTACTGTTACAATTTGAAAAAATTTTTCAGAACTTCTGAAACTACTTCAAAGAGTTCTCATCAAAAAATCCTCCACATGCAGCAATCACAGCTTTGCAGATCCCTTGCATTCTAGCTGTCAGTTTGTCCAGAGACTCAGGTGACATTTCACCCCACGCTTCCTTTGTGGTCTTGTTGGGCACTTCTCACGCACCTTACAGTCTAGCTGATCCCACAAAAGCTCAATGGGTTAAGATCCATAACACTTTTCCAGTTATCTGTTGTCCAATGTCTGTGTTTCTTTGCCCACTCTAACCTTTTCTTTTTGTTTTTCTGTTTCAAAAGTGGCTTGTTCTTTGCAATTCTTCCCATAAGGCCTGCACCCCTGAGTCTTCTCTTTACTGTTGTACATGAAACTGGTGTTGAGCGGGTAGAATTCAATGAAGCTGTCAGCTGAGGACATGTGAGGCGTCTATTTCTCAAACTAGAGACTCTGATGTTCTTATCCTCTTGTTTAGTTGTACATCTGGCCTTCCACATCTCTTTCTGTCCTTGTTAGAGCCAGTTGTCCTTTGTCTTTGAAGACTGTAGTGTACACCTTTGTATGAAATCTTCAGTTTTTTGGCAATTTCAAGCATTGTATAGCCTTCATTCCTCATAACAGTGATTGACTGATGAGTTTCTAGAGAAAGCTGTTTATTTTTTACCATTTTTGACCTAATATTGACCTTAAGACATGCCAGTCTATTGCATACTGTGGCAACTCAAAAACAAACACAAAGACAATGTTAAGCTTCATTTAACGAACCAAATAGCTTTCAACTATGTTTGATAAAATGGCAAGTGATTTTATAGTACACAACATCACCGTGCAGCTGGGTGCAACTACAGTAATACCTTCCAAAACGGTCAGAAATCTAGGGGTAACCATCGATAACAAACTAAATTTCACAGACCTCATCTCAAATACCGCAAGATCATGTAGATTTGCACTCTACAATATCAGGAAGATAAGACCCTTCCTCTCTGAACATGCCACACAGCTTCTTGTTCAGTCACTTGTCATAACTAGACTGGACTACTTTAACGATCTCATTGCGGGCCTCCCTGCATGTGCAATTAGACCCCTGCAAATGATCCAGAATGCAGCAGCATGTTTGGTCTTTAATGAACCAAAGAGAGCGCATGTTACACCACTCCTTGTCTCTCTTCACTGGCTGCCGGTTAATGCATGTATCAAATTCAAGGCTCTGATACTGGCATACAGAACAGTCACTGGGTCTGCTCCAGCATACTTAAAATCAATTCTGCAGAGCTACGCACCCACTAGAAGCCTGCGGTCGGCTAAGGAACATCGCCTTGTTGTACCAACACAAAGAGGCACCAAAACACTTTCCCGGGCTTTTGGCTTCATCTTACCACATTGGTGGAATGACCTTCCCAAATCCATCTGTGAAACTGACTCATTTTCTGTCTTCAAAAAACCGCTAAAAATGCATCTTTTCCATGAGCACTTAACCAGTAAAAAAAAAAAAAAAAAAAAATTCTTGTTGCACTTTAATCTGTTTTGAATACTATTCTGATGCTAGTGAAACTTTGTAATATGGCACTTTTCATACCACTGTCTCATTAAGATGATTCGCTTATGTTTTCCTCTTTTGTAAGTCGCTTTTGATAAAAGCGTCTGCCAAATGAATAAATGTAAATGTAGTACCAAATGATCAATTTAGCATGATTACTCAAGAATAAGGTGTTGATGGCAGCTGGAAATGGGGCCTGTCTAGATTTTATCTAAAATGACTTTTTTCAAATAGTGATGGTGCTGTTTTTTACATCAGTAATGTCCTGACTATACTTTGTGATCAGTTGAATGCCACTTTGGTGAATTAAAGTACCAATTTCTTTCTGAAACAGCAAAATCTTTACATTATTCCAAACTTTTGGCTGCCAGTGTAGGTATGTCTGTCATAGAAGCATTAAAAATTTATAGTTTTTCAAAGATGTGTTAGAATAAAAGTGTTTCGATATCATAACACGGCAGTGTGCGTGTAACAGATTGAAAAATAAGTCAAGGTTCCCACTCCTTTCAAGCCACAATTTTCCAGGACATTTTATGTGCCCAGCAGGTGTAATGTTTAAGATAAAACACACAAGAGGTCACGATGTTCAGTATTTTGTGGTTATTAAATGGTTATTTTTTCTTAATTCATTACACACATTACACACCATCCAAAATGCTTTGAAACCAGCAGACTTCATGACAGTTTGGCCTGTCATGTGTTCAACAGATCCAATTCATGTTCAATGGAAATTATTTATTGTTCGAATAGTGAAAAAGCTTTTGTACCTCTTTGTACATTTTTAAATCATAATTCCACAGTAAAAAAAACAAAAACAAGTGATCTGATGAGTTTCCAGGACATTTAGGTATTTTTCTCATTTTCCATGACTCTTTCATGAGTGAAAAACTCCATTGCAAAATTCCAGCTTTTCCAGGATGTGTGGGAACCCTGTTAGTTGTTGTAGTGCATGTAGTATTAATTTCACCAGGAATCTGCGGTGAAAAGTAGAATGCAGCGCCTAAAACTCAATTTGCAAAATTGTAGTTAAAGTAACGTTTATTCTATAAGACTAGGTTGCAGTGCTCATTTAACATTTTTCTAATTTAAAACGTTTTCTTGACCAATTATATTGAGTAAAACATGAATTGAAAAATGTCAAGGTATTTGGTATGTTCCCCTTTTTGCTTTAATAAAAGCATGCACTCGAGTTGGCATGGACTCCAAGAGTTTGTGCAAAACCTGATGATCCATCTTATCCAGCATGATTTGAGATTGTTCCAGAAAGCATCTTGTGCAATTCAATTGGAAGCAAGGAACAAAAGAGTTTTGTAACTATTTTGTACATAAGAGTTAACATTGTCAATATCACTAATTTGCTTAGGATTAATGACCTAGAAATAGTGCAGAATCTTAAATGTTTCTTATTAATTTAAATTTATTTTGTTTCTTTGTTTAACATTGTTCAAAATCCTTAAAATTGCTGTTTATTTCCAGGTTTAAATTTGATTTTGAGTGCCATATTTTCAATGTGGTCCCAGATTTTTGGACCCCATTGTGTTAATTAGAAAAAGTCACATATCAAAGCTTCAGTCTACTGTACTCTAATTTTTATTGTATCTTGATTATATTGTGCACTCATTGTTTTTTAAACAGAAATCACCAGCTTATTCACAATATAAACTTATTCTCAGAGCTGGGCTGTGATTGCTGTTTGAAATCATTGTATCAGGACCTTGCTCATTAGCTCTATGGCTGCTGGCGCCTCTGTTAGTCCTGCAGTGGGATGGACTGTCAGATCTAGTGGAATGCTTGAGGGATGATGGGGTAAATAATGAGACTAGAGGGGACAAACAGACCCAGATGGAGCCCCTGCACCCATTCTAACATCTATGAGGCTGGAGATTAGAAAAGAGGCCGTAAGTCACCTGGGTTCTCTACAAAGGAGTTTAGCTACATATTTGCACATAAACACCCTAACACTCATGTGCACAGGGTATTTAGGTGTCAGAAAATAATCAGTCCTATTGCCTTTTGGGAATCTGAAATGGAACGATCTGGATCTTCTCATAATAATCCTCATAAGTATGAACATTTGAGTTTTTCAAATATCGATTTTCTCTATAGCCATTAAACGCAACAACATTTACAGCCTTCTTATTTGCCCTACACTTTCTATTAACAGGCCTTCACATTTGACTCAAAATGCAGTTAAATCACTTTAAAATCTGTAGACATTTTTCACATGAACACATTTTTTTTACTTTTCATTGAATTTATTGCTGTTTGTATATGCTCTTTGTAGTTATTTTTACTGTGACATCAGTGGTCAGCTTCAATTGCCATTTTGTTACAAAGGTGCTGTGGTTCCAGAGGAATTCATACTTGTTCTTACGCTTGGCCTGTAATGGGAAGAATGACATTAAACCTTATTTGACTTGAGCAATTCAGGTCTTGCTAGTCTATAAGACTGCTCTCTGCACCAGCTATAACCTTTACACTGCTTACATTCTTTCAATATTTAATAAAAAAAAAAAAAAAATTGAGTGTTAACATCCACAGTCTTACACCGATTATGCTTAATGCATAATGCATAAACAGTTTAAAGGGATAGTTTACCCAAAAATAACTATTCAGTCATTGTTTACTCACCCCTCTTTTGTTATAACCCTACTGTATATGACTTTATTTTCTTAACACAAATGTAGAAATTGTGAAAACAAAATGTGCTCAGTGATGTCATACAATGGCAGTTTATGGAGACTACCTCTTCAAGATTCAAAAGAATGCAAAAGTATAATTCAGCAGTTCATTGTGAACTGGCAGTGTTTCAAAAATGTTTGAAAAAAAAATAACGCTGGACATAGAAATGCATTAATTCTTGGACTACAAAGCTCTTCAGATATGTTTAGTATGTTCTGATCTCTGGTTTTTGTGCAGCTGTGTTGTGTTCTGTTTTCGCTATCTCTATGGTGGACCTGTTTTTAGATAAACAAATGAGTTTTCACTTGAACGCCCCAATGTAGCAAGGGGGCCGCATGAACTGTTGCTCTTGTGTCCCATCATGAACGTGCACAGGAGATCAATGGTCAGTGAACATTGTCACTAAATAATGCATTACATTTCAGTTTGTTTCTCACCAAACCTTATCATATGCTATCATAACAATCATGAGTCTTTTGGAATAAATTATTAGACTTCTGAATTATACATTTGCATTCTTTTGAAGCTTGAAGAGGTGGTAACCATAAGCTGCCATTGTAATACATCACTGAGCACAAAATGTTTTCACAATTTCTCCCTTTGTGTTTAGAAAAAAAAAGTCATATAGGGTTATAACAACACAGGGGTGAGTAAGCAATGACTGAATTTATATTTTTGTGTGAACTAATCCCTTAAGCAAAACCCAGTTGGCACACCTGTATTTTTTACCATTACCCCAGTTTCCATTACCCCAGTGATCTCATGGGAAAATCGCGACAGGTGGTCGAATGTTTTGTTTGCTAATATTGGACTATGATTTCCGAAATTGCCCCAATGGGTGAAACTGGAACTACAGTCTTGTGCATCTTGTGTGACACACTACGCAAGTAACATTTGAATGGATTACGTTACAGGCACAGCGTATTTTTTGGAAAAAATTGAGGATAATTACAGTAATATACTCCTAACCCAAACCTTAAACCTAACTCTAATCTTTACAGTACAGAGACCAAAACAGTGTTCTTTCACTTACTTCTGTGCAAATGTAGTATCTCACTAGCCAGAAATCAAAATGTATATGATGTCAAAGGCACATCGCAGGATATTTTCAGGCCATGAATATTCGCTGAATTGTGCCGCTTGTGTGGAATTCCACACACCAGGTCCGAATTTAGGTGGAAAAAAATTAGGAATTAACATGATGATTTCATGTGTGGTCATGTTGTTCCCTCTGCATAAAATCACCTTTTCTGTCATTTTGGCGGCTTATTCATTTTGTACATGTCCTGGCTGCATGTCTCTTACGCTTTAACATCAAAACTGCAGAAAAACGATATCATGCTGTTTTCTTTCGTGTTTATAAAATATTATCTTTGCGACAGAATAGCGTAGAATAGTCCTTTCTCTTACTATTCAAGTATATTTGGCAGTGGGCTATGGGCAATGCCACGCTAAGTGTGCTTGGATTTCATTTTGCACAGTGTGGTTCGAGAGAAGAAGGGTTAGTGTAATCTTAGGATTACCTCAGAAAATCGACTCAGTATTTTGTGTACTCAATTCTCTTTAGAACCCTCAGGAAGCACTCTGTTGTACTGCAGCAGATCAAGTGTTTGCTCCTCAAGTGTTTCCTTTGACAAATGGGGATACAGGCAGATTGAGGCAAGGATTAAAGACAGACTGAATCAAAACAGATCAGGCATGAGGTACAAGGTGATTATTTGTCTAAAGAAAGCCACAGAAGTTCGTCAGGGCAATTTTGTTTGAAGCTAAGCTGTTGTTAGACCAGTGAAGCTCATTATTGTAACTCAAAGCTCTCCGCCATCAAAAAAAACCCAACATTATGACACGTAAGGGGCCGTTAACACCAAAGGTTTTTTGTTTTTTTTCGTCTGTCCATGCTGATTTTAAATTGTTTTCCTATGTAAACAAGTGCTGTTTTTAAGCATCTCGTGCAGGTTTTTAAGTGTATCTGTTGCACTCTGTGTAGTTTTTTTCAACGCAAGAGCGTGTTTGGTCTGAAAGGTGATTTATCAGTAACTATTTCCTTAATGCAAAAGTTGCAACCTGAAAATTATTGTAATTATGTTAGTATTATGAGAACAGCTAAATATGCTACTTCATACAGGTAAGGCACAATCAGAGTGTCAGAAGGCTTACTTTGAATAGTGTGGCAAGTTAGCATAGTTGCCTACACCGTGTGTGTTGGGCTAAAGAAGCCAGCTGCTTTCAAGGTTACAAGCAATCCATATGACCTGGTCCATTTCACAAGGGCAGGCATTTCTCGGATACCTGCAGCTTAGCTGACCACAGTTACATTGTGATCACCTAAAGCTGGTGCATGAAGTCAAACTAGGGGATTTGTTGCCTCATCCTTGGCTTAAGAAGGCTCTTATCTGAGGGATGAGCCACAGCTTACAGTCTAACAGCTTCATCCAAGCTGTTCCCATATGACACAGATCTCAGCCAGCCACTGTGCGTGTGTGATCCCCTCAAGGTGAGTGTTAGGTCTTAAAGGACAGACACTCTAGCCAACCAGAATGCCAGTATAGTCCTTGTAATATAAGTTAAAATGGTTTAGTTGTAATTTTGCATTTACTTGTGTATATTTGTAGATTCAGACTGATTGCTCAAGGAAAAATTTCATGCACATTATTAACTTTAGAGATTTTATAGAGTTCTTAGTTCTGTATGAAGTTTTTCCTACAAATCTTTGGAGAAATAAATATTAGGGATGCCATAAAATATCGATATATTGTTTATTGATCGGCACGTTATTTTACCTATATTTTTTTAGGCATCGACATATTAAAATTAGCCGACACTTAGGTTAGAAGCCTAATTTGCATGCTTTCTAATTCACTCAGTTGGCCTTCTGTTTAATAGTGTGACGTGGCATAATAGCATTGGGGGACCACAAAAGGGTGATATAACATTTACTGAAGCCGGGTCGAAGGTAGGAAAAGCTCCTTGGGTATCACACACAAAGGACGAGATGATGCGGCGCAGTAGAAGGCAGTCCAAAGTTACGAAGGTTTTTGTACTTCAAGAATGAACAAATTAACGTTGATGAGTTTGCAGATTAGTGTATGAAAATGGTGTAACTGCACAAACTGAATGTTTAGAAATTATGACATTTATTGTGCAATTTCTCTGTATGTGCTCCTAAAAAGGCTTCACTGAAGCTGTCAAACCACAAAACAGCATACATGTAACTGAAAATACATTATGTAAACTCTATGAAAGATACTTATAAACAATATATCATCCAGTGATGGCTAAAGTAAATAATCTTTGTCCTTTGAAAATGATTTGGGTCAAATTGAATGGAAAACTATGCGAGTTGCGCTCCATGGCACTTCAGAATTTTTACACTGAGCGAAAATAGAAAATAGTAGAAAATAGTTGTTACGAATTTTAGAATGTGCCATGTATATTAAAAAAAATATATAATTATAACATTTGGGGTAAAATGGCTTACTATTTGGCAGGTATTGCATGAAAGTTGCCCTTTTTATAAATGTCGTTATAACCGCATATCAATGATGTATAATGTATTTGTAAATGAGTTATAAGTCATTAATGAACCTGTTAATAAACCCTTAACAAAGGGAACATTAATTGTTGTTTTTGTTTGTTTGTCCTGTGTTTAGTAATACTTTTCCAGTCAGTTTTACCAGGGACGAACTGCTGAACATTCGACAGCATATACCAGACAACCTTTTCCCGGTTTTTGAATATTCAGACATTTTGCTAGACATTTTAGTCGGAGGCGCGGCTGTGTTGTTTAAACACGCTAGGAGATGCAGGCGAGGGAGACGAGCAGGTGTGCTGGTCAGGCTCCGTCGGCGCGGCTTTCGAACAGCACTGCCAAGTATTCATCTAGCGAATCTCCACTCTCTTCCTAACAAAATGGATGAACTACATCTCCTCACCCGCACAAACAAGGACTTTTCAACCTCTGCTGCCTTGCGCTTAGCAGAAACCTGGCTGAGTGAAGCCATTCCGGACAGCGCGTTACATCTGCCGGGCTTTCAGCTGTTCAGAGCAGATCACATTGCGGAGTTAACGGGGAAAACGAGAGGCGGTGGAACATGCTTTTACATCAATGAAAGTTGGTGTACAGATGTAACAACGGTAAAGAGTATGTCCTGTCCTAATTTGGAAGCGCTCTTTATTAACTGTAAGCCATTCTATTCGCCACGGGAGTTTTCCTCATTTAATCTGGTGAGTGTGTTTATCGCGCCAAACACGTGTGTGAACACAGCGCTGCAACAGCTGACTGATCAAATCACAGACACAGAACAACAATACCCGGACTCAGTTATTATTATTCTTGGGGATTTTAACAAAGCAAACCTCACATGTGAACTGCCCAAATACAAACAGCACATTACATGCCCCACCAGAGACAGGAACATACTGGATCATTGCTACACAACAATAAAGGATGCATATTGCTCTGTCCCTAGAGCAGCTTTAGGACTCTCTGATCACTGTCTGGTTCATCTTCTTCCAACCTACAGGCAGAAATTAAAATCAACCAAACCAGTAGTAAGGACTGTAAATAGATGGACCAATGAAGCAGAGCGGGAACTACAAGCCTGCTTCGATTGCATGGATTGGAGTGTTTTGAGGCTGCAGACACCAGTCTGGATGAGCTCACAGATACTGCTACATCATATATCAGTTTCTGTGAGGATATGTGCATTCCTACTAGGACTTATTTAAAGTTCAACAACAACAAACCGTGGTTTACAGCAGAGCTCAGGCAGCTTCGTCAGGCCAAAGAGGATGCTTACAGGGGTGGGGATAAAGTCTTGTATAATCAGTCTAGGAACACACTGAACAAGGAAATCGGAGTGGCTAAAAGAAGATACTCTGAGAAGCTGAGAAACAAGTTTTCAGCTAACGACCCTGCATCAGTGTGGAGTGGCATGAAACAACAAATTACAGGACTCCTACCACCAACCCTGTGGTGGACCAACAACTGGCTGATGATCTGAATGTGTTCTACTGCAGATTTGAAAGGCCCAGTCTCACACCCCACACCCACTCTGACCTTAACTTCACACAAACACCAACACCTCCTGCAACCCCCCTCCTCCCCCCTCCTACTACTCAACCTGCACTTAAGATCTGTGAAGATGATGTGAGCCGGGTCTTTTGGAAACAAAAGACGGGGAAATCTTCAGGCCCAGATGGTGTCTCACCTGCCTGTCTGAAAGTCTGTGCTAACCAGCTGGCCCCCATCTTTACACAGATCTTCAATAGATCACTGGAGCAGTGTGAAGTCCCATGCTGCTTCAAATGCTCAATCATTATTCCTGTCCCAAAGAAACCAAAAATCACAGGACTTAATGATTACAGAGCTGTTGTCCTGATGTCTGTGGTCATGAAATCATTTGAGAGACTGGTGTTGGCCCACCTGAAGAACATCACTGGATCCCTTCTAGATCCCCTTCAATTTGCTTATTGAGCAAACAAGTCTGTGGATGATGCAGTCAACATGGGATTGCATCATATCCTGCAACATCTGGACAGACCAGGGACATATGCAAGGATCCTTTTTGTGGACTTCAGTTCAGCTTTCAACACCATCATCCCAGCTATACTCCAGAATAAATTACACCAACTCTCTGTTCCCGTCTATCTGTCAGTGGATTTCCAGCTTTCTGACGGACAGGCAGCAGCTTGTGAGACTGGGGAAACTCACTTCTAGCACCTGTACAATCAGCACTGGTGCCCCCCAGGGATGTGTGCTCTCCCCACTACACTTCTCCCTCTACACCAATGACTGCATCGCCAATGACTCCTCTGTCAAGCTCCTGAAGTTTGCAGACGACACCACTGTCATCGGCCTCATCCGAGATGACAGTGAGTCTGCATACAGAAGGGAGGTTGAACAGCTGGCTGTCTGGTGCAGTCAAAACAACCTTGAGTTGAACATGCTCAAAACGGTGGAGATGATTGTGGACTTTAGGAGGAACACCCCAACACTGACCCCCCTCACCATTCTAAACAGCACTGTGGCAGCAGTGGAGTCATTTAGGTTCCTGTGCGCTACCACCTCACAGGACCTGAAGTGGGAAACACACATTGACTCCATTGTGAAAAAGCCCCAGCAGAGGTTGTACTTCCTTCGCCAGTTGAGGAAGTTCAACCTGCCACAGTTCTACTCAGCAGTCATTGAGTCTGTCCTCTACACTTCAATAACTGTCTGGTTTGGTTCAGCTACCAAATTGGACATCAGAAGACTACAAAGGACAGTTTGTATTTGCACTGTACATAACAGATTTGTATTAGATTTGCACTACGTATGTGTATGTGTGTATGTATGTACAGTATGTGTGTGTCTGTGTGTGTATGTACGTATGTGTATAATTCTTTTTTTATTTTTTTATTATTATCTATGTCTTGCTGCTGTTTTTGTATTGTTTTTGTATTGCTGTACACTGGAAGCTCCTGTCACCAAGACAAAATCCTTGTATGTGTAAGCATACTTGGCAATAAAGCTGATTCTAATTCTAATTCTAAAGTGTTACTATTGTTAATTTTGACTTTTGGTATTTATCTTTGGCTTCAGTAAACGAACAACTTTTTTACTCCAGACAAACTGAAGACATCTCCATTTGTTCTCCAGTTAATCTCATTGCTGCCCAGGAGAAACTGAGATATTAAAGAATTTGTTGCTTTCCTATTAATGGGCAACAGATACAATTTTACAATATGTTTGTAAATGGTTACAAAATGTTGCAATTGTATGTGAAGTTATTCTACTGTCCAAAATTGTTTTTAAAATATCATATATTTGTGTTTCCTTCCTGCATCGATCCCTGAATGATGTGATATGCTGTGTGGGTTGTTCAACTATTTATGTAGTGAATGTAATGTGTGAAGGTAACAGAATGTGCATAAACTCTTAAAAAGACTTTAAATTCCTCTGAGGCTCACTTCTCCTCCCTGATGCAAGGCTCTCGTTTCACGTTCGTAATTCATGACTGATAGAGGGCCTGCTCTTAGTCTCTTTGATAAGATAAGACACAATCAGCCATTCAGATAAAAGAGGGCCTGCTGACCCTGTATACAGGCTCCAGATGTATCATGACTCACAAACATACCGCTGGAATGAAAGAGAGGCTGATATATGTCAGTAAGCATTTTCTGCAGGCTCTCTTCCTGTTCCAGACTGGGTAATGGATGCAGTACTCTGAACTGGACACTAGCAGATATGGGCTGAATGTGAGTTATGCAATGCAGATGAAATCACATGACAGAAGTAGGTTATGCTTCCACTTGGAGCTGTTGGTGTTTTGAGTGCAACTATCAGATAACCTCTGCAATTCTGCGGGGCATGAATGAGTGACAGGCCAGATGTCTCATCTTCTTATAGGTCTTCTCTCAACACAAGTTAAACATGTAGAATCGTGTGTCTGTGTCTGTGTGTGTTCGTGTACAGGGGTGTTAAGGTGAGCTACTTAAGCTGGTGGGCCTCTATATTGTGACAGTTTTGCTGATGTGCACTGCAGAAGATGAAAGTAGAGACAATATGTTTGCTTTCTTTGTGTCATGCCTCTTGCTTCGGCTCTGTGACGCCAGTGTGCAAAGAGAAAAGCAGGTAAGGTACACAAGCACGCACACACGCTGAAGTGTTATTGGGAATGATGGATGTTTGGTTCTGGGCAACACCGACATTGCGAAGTCAGCACCTCCCATTCTCCCCCAACTAAATACAACTTAGCAGCCTAGTTAAACACTAATTAGACTGAAAAGACGGTTTGAGAACATCAATCAAAGTGAAAAAAGTCTGATATTTGGGAGTGTTGTGGGGTGTGTTTACTTGCTTTTGAGGGTGATTAAAACTTTTGTTCTTATCTCGCTGATTATAAAGACATTGAGGTGACAGAACAAACTCATTCTTATCCAGTGGGCTTACCTGGATCTTTAAGAATTACAGCTAAGATATTTTGTCTTCAGAGTATCATGTGAAGCAATGTGTAAGTGACAATTATTTGTCCACAGCCTTCTGTCTGATGCATGTACAGTTGCCCCAACAAGTATCTGGATACTTAAAGCATATTTAAAAGGGTTCTTTTTCAACTTCAGACACTTCTAGACTTCTAGAAAGTAACGTCATGTTAAAGAAAAATTCACACTCTCAATATTTTTATTTATTTTATTTTGTTTGTAATTTATCTTCAATTTCCAATAGTGTATGTACATGAATCACAGGAGATTTATGCATGCATTATTTAAACATGCATCTTTTTTTTTTCTTTTTTCTATTCTGAAAGCCATGACAAGTTCCACCAAGTTCCACCAAGTACCACATTTCCACCTAAAATTTTGTATTGTGTTTACTAGAATTCTGTGGAGTAAATAATGATGAATACAATTTTGATTGGTTTTGAAATAAAATGCCAGACTCCTTTGTCTTGCTGAGGCAAATTTCATAGCTAACATTTTATATGTCCTAAATACACACAGTTAAATAATGTTTTCAAAGTTTGCAAATTTGGAAAAATAATTATTATTAATTATTAGGGGCATTGTTTGGTGTGATGGAAATGATGACTCTGTGGGACAGTTGTGATTTTTGAACTCATTTTCCTCACAATAAATATTGAAATGTTTTATGTTTATTTTGCTCTCTGTTTAGCTTATCATAGTTTTAAACAGGTAATAATTTGTATTTTCATAATAGATTTTCATAGTTTAATATTGGAAATCTGGGTCTGGAACAAGGCTAAATCAATACAGTCTATACCCAAAAGCCATTTGAAAAGTATCAAAAATAAAGGATGAAGGCCTGGTAAAAAGTTACATACCGTATAACAGAAAGAGAAAATTTTAATATGTTAGTTGTAGTGAAAATTAACACCTGGGGCATGAAATTGCCCAAACACACTAAAATGTATGAATGTCATTGCATTGGACACTGAAGGCACACCTAAAAATGTACAGTAATTTTACTGCATTAAATAGCAATTAAATATCAAACCAAGTGCCATTGATTTGAAAGAAAATAGCATAAACACACTGGAAAAAAAAATATATAAGTAAGATTTACTTAATTTTTATTTTGCAAGTTTTTGCAAAAACAAATTCTTAGTAAATCTTAATGGTATAAAACTAGTAAAATCTACTTCAAGACAATATTGATTCAAGTGAGTGAGTAAATGTAACAAACATTTTAGTAAATTTAGTAACTTTTACTTACAAATATGATATAGTACTTATATAAACTTCGTAAAATGTAAATAAACATCTCATTAGAACATGTCACATTTCGAATTTTCTTACAAACATGCAGTATGTTTAATCATGTACTACATGACATACGGAAGCCTTTTAACATAGCCTTTTCACAGGTTAATGTATGCTATGTAGTCTGAGACAACATCACCCTGCATTACCGGTGTTAGAGACAAGATAGAGCTGCGCACGTAGACCTGAACACTTGGTGCACAAAACACAATGACGGTGACAATCAACAGAATGTTTTTTTTTTATCATGACCAGTTAATTTTGAGTAGAAAATAAACTTTAGACCATACTAAGTTACCTAACGTAACAATAAAATTAACATAAAAAAGTTGTAAATAAACTTGCAAACAGTGAAAGGATGCAAGCTAATTAATTATTCAAGCCCAGTGCATGCTGGTAAGACCAACTTCGAAAAGTTAAGTAAAATGTACTTATTTTATTTACCTGTGGAATTTACTCAAATGAGCAAATAATTACAATACGGTTTTCTACTTTAGGATTAATACATGTAATATGAAAACATACATCATGTAATTTGATATGAGAGATGTATTATGTCTAGACACTTTCTGGTTGTCAGATGTAAATGGAACATGTCCATGGTGAATGTGATGAACTCCACTTGTGGTTTCTAGGACACCTGTGTGAAGTTGAAGGGAACTGACTTCATACATCCACTAAAACTGACCAGATAGTACCAGTTTAATTGCATAGAGAAAAAAAAAGGCTAAGAATAGAGAAATTAGTTTTGAAAAAATGTCATGCACCATTTGTTTGCAGATGCCACATGGTTTGTTATTTTGTATACAGATGCAATTAAATTAATACATAGGCTATTTACATAAGTGTGTTCAAATACTTTTTAGGGTCACTCTATGTAAGTGTTAGCATGTGAGGTCAATGTGTTCAGAAATTAAATGGCTGAACAGTAACACCCAAATCTCAGCTAATTGTTTTCCATGTGGATTTCTGGCAGTGCAGAACAGTCATGTAATTAAGCCAGATAGTGAGTGTTTTAAGCTTTAGACTCTTGTAAATCACCTGTTAGAAGTACATCGGACAGTGCAGATTATCCAAACTACCTCCTGTACCTGAGTGAATCCCCAGTAATCCCATCCCGATTTGCCAAAGCCAAATATCTTTATGCTTGCGTAGATAAAACAAGCTTGTTGTAATCTACAAAATGGCAAAAACATTGTCATTTTACAGAATGCGACAAAGTTCAAAAAAGATTCAAAGGTAGATAAATAATTAATACATTGCATGGGATGTATAAAAGTTAATCATGGGTTTGAAGATCACACAATTCAGAAAAAATGTATAATATGCTTAAAGATTGCAGATGAGGGTAGACTTGCTTGATAGGTTCCTAATGTGGTGAATTTACTAACATGGCTCAATTATGAGCAAACATTATTTTGTTAGAGCTTAAAATATTTGCCTCAAGTCTAGCCCAAGTGTATCTACTCTAGATTGACTGGGGAAATGTCTGGCATATCAGGATCTATCAAGTAGGTTTTCAGCACACACTTGAAGGAGGCAAATTTTGATTAGTTAGATCAACAACTAAAATGATATAAACTGTTTGAACAACTTCTTATTTTCAAGTAAATAAGTGTTTGAACCATGGCCTAGCGTTCACACACCTGTTACAACAAATAGAGCCATGGTGCCCATGTTAGTGTTGTGAGTTCTAATCTTGCTTGTGTCACTTCTGGATACCATTTCACACTCTTCACCCCATAATTTCCTGTGCTTCCTCCATATCATATCAATAAAATTGGCAAAAAGGCCTAAAGAATATTAGCAAGTCAAAGTGCCTGAAGGACAGGAATTGCAGTACAGAGTGACATCTACTGGCAAAAAGCAGTGAGATTGAAATCTCCGTAACATTTTAATTTAAATTAATATATCACCCAAAACTTAAAATGGGTTCTTGTGTCATGACGTCATGACCTTTGGTCACAAAAAGCACAAGAACCCATGAGGTTTAATGTTATTGATATGTCCCATGTTTTATTTGGGCTCTGTATACATGAGTTGATCAATGATTTGATTTGAGAGTAAATAACAACTTAAATGTCTGTCTGTTCATCATACAAAGTGATTGCATGCCTTCAGAAGACTTGGAATAAGATTCACAAGGACCACGTTTGTGACACTTTTGGGTGCTTTTGTTTTAAAATGAGTCACTAGCATCAATGGGATGAAAATCAGTGATCATGACATTCCTTAAAATATTTCCTTTTGTGTTTTGCAGAAGAAAGAAAGTCATATGGGTTTGGAACGACATGGAGTATATTATGATGGAATTTTCATTTTTGGATGAACTATACCTTTAAAACCTCTTCTTTCTGAGCAGCAACACTTTACAGTAACATTCCCTTTGTTAAGGGTTTATAAAGGGGTTAATAAAAGACTAATAATTAATTTACAAATGCATTATAAATCATTGATATGCAGTTATAACAACACTTATTCAACATTAGTAACCTATAAAAATGTACCTTAATGTAAAGTGGACACATTTGAAGAATTAAAAGTATATTCCGGGTTAAATACAAGTTAAGCTCAATCGACAGCTTAATGTTGATTACCACAAAATAATTTTTTGACTCGTCCCTCCTGTTTTTTAAAAAAGGCAGAAATCGAGGTTACAGTGAGGCACTTACAATGGAAGTGAATGGGGACTAATTTTTGGAGGGTTTAAAGGCAGAAATGTGAAGCTTATAATTTTATAAAAGCACGTGCATTAATTCTTCTGTTAAAACTCATGTATTATTTGAGCCGTATAGTTGTTTAAATTGACATTTTAACAGTCATTTTAGGGTTTTTGGGTTTGTTGACATTACATCATCATGTGTCATAGCAAAGAAATTTTAACTTTATACAATTTATACAAAATAGGCTATAACTTTACACAGAAAGGTTAATAAGCGATATTATTACACTAAAATCATTTTAACACACATAGTTTACATTTCGAGAATCCCATTAACTTACATTGTAAGTGTCTGACTGTAACCCAGATGTTTGCTTTTTGCCTTTTTATTTTTTCTTTTTTTTTAAGAAAAAGAAGGGTAAATCAAAATAAATTTTTGTGGTAAACGATATTATGCCACAAATGATTTCGATTGAGCTTAACTTGTATTGAACCTGGAATATTCCTTTAAGGAGTTGCCAAAAAACCTATGTATTTAAAGTTGGTTTAAAAGTCCTCAGGTTTTGTATGATATATGTTGTGAATGAGCATGACAAGGAAAGTGACAACACAAGTGAACGTTGACTGTAGCAGAATGACAATGACATTTTTTAATCCCACTATAATAATCTATTTTTGCTGCATTGTGACATAAATCATGAATTGGGGCATTTTATGTTTCTGATTAATATAAGTGTGAATAAATTAGTTTATTAAGCATTTATAAGATGTTAACAAGTTCAAATGCTCACTATTTGGTAAGTATTGCTTCAAAGTTGCCCTTTTATTCATGTTGTTATAACTGCATATCATTGATTTATAATGCATTTGTAATTATTTATTTATTAGTCATTAATAAACCCCTTTATAAACCCTTAACAAAGGGGGGCAGTAAAATGTTTCTGTTAAATGACATTGCTGCTTAATTTGAAAACATACAACTCTACAGATCAGCACATAAAATTATTCTTAATCTCAGACAGTAAAGCAAACACCTTAATGGAGACAGCGTAAATCCCAATATGGGAGTCGAAACTCACACTCACAAACAGCTTGCAACAAAAGCGAACAGCAGGCCTCTCTGCCTGTCAATTTTTTCACTCTCAAGTGTCTCACAGTCTGCGGAGAGCACATCAGTCTCAGCATGGCTGAAAGGACTCAGCAGAAGGCAAATACAGTGCCTCACACAGAATGCATTAGGTCTGTTTAATCAGTAGGCTTACAGGGAGTGCCCTTTTATGCTCAGCTAGTGAGGAAAGGCCTCTGCTAATTGTCTGCCCATTGTCTCTTGCTGTGCCAAATAAGGGAGGCTCTGTGAAAGCATGGTGAGAGGCAGAAGAGTGAAGAGAGGAGTGAGAGAGGAGCTGTGTTTATTTTACAGGCGTTTCTCTCATTTCCCGTGCGTCTGTGCTGTCTTTGTGTGTGCAGACTGGCGCTATTATCTGTTGGCACGATAAGTTTCAGTGCCTGGAGGGCTACAGATGTGGCAGAGTTGTATTGTTGTTCTCCACCTGCTCTGACTATCCCTCCCCTTATTCACGGAGCGAGTACACAAAAAAACATACAACTTTAGCTCTTTTCAAGGGCTAAGTAACTTTTATCCACCCTCCTGCTAATTGAAGTGGTATGTGTTTGTTTAAATGCAATGTTGGGTTTCAAGGCGGTGCCTTTGTACCCTGGATAGCAAAGGTTCAGCATCCATTCTACCACATTGTTGTGACTGGTTGACAGTTGGATCTTAGTTACCAAAGCTGGTCTGTTGTTGGTAAAGGGCATGTTCCTTTGTTATACGAACAGCGCAACACTTTTAGGTTCCTTTTAAAAGAGCATGGGAAAATGAAAACTTGCACGATGACAACGCAAACCAAAATTTGTTTGTGATTGAGTGCTTGCATGGAAACTCAACATGTAAATATTTTTCAATATCAATATCAACTAACTCAAAGGACAGGAGAAAATCAATTGCTATCACTTTCTGAGAGAGAACGAATTACATTTTTAATGACATTCAGCATTAAATTGAGAATAACATTTTAAATGACTGAATATAAAATTGAGATAGCAAACTGGAAGCAGAATTGTAATTTGTATTTGAATTGAAGGAAGTTGATGAATAATGAAATGTATCATATAACTGCTGTATATTTTTCTGTATGAATTGGCCATAAATCTTTGTGTATGAATGTACTCGTACACACAAAATATTGAGTATTTTCAGAAACAGATGAATAATGAATGTTTGAAATACCAACTATATAAATTTATATTTGATTTATATAAAAAAAAAAAAAAAAAACAATTTAACAATATATACATTTAATATCATATCTAATAAATTACCTTTCATTTTATGGACCATGATGGTAGAACACTTTTCCCAGAATGTTTTAATGTATTATATTATATAATAATATTGTATAATCTAATATATTAATCATTACATGCAAATTTTGATGTCAGTATTTATCTTTATAAAGTTATCTGAAAACAATAACTTAGACATTCTGTGGTGCTGTATGGCAAAATTTGTAAACTGCTGTTCTGATGACTATATTAGTTGTTTTAAAAACATTACACTCACTAAGCACTTTATTAGGAACACTGATGCATTAGCATAATAAAGTTCCCGACATGGTCTTCTGCTGTTGTAGCCTGTCTGCCTCAAGGTTCGACATGTTGTGAATTCTGAGACGCTATTCTGCTCACTACAATTGAACAGAGTGGTTATCTGAGTTACTGCAGCCTTTCTGACAGCTCGAACGAGTCTGGTCATTCTCCGTTGACCTCTCTCATCAACAAGACATTTCTGTCCGCAGAACTGCCCCTCACTGGATGTTTTTTTGTTTTTGGCACCATTCTGAGTAAATTCTAGAGACTGTTATGTGAGAAAATCCCAGGAGATCAGCAGTTACAGAAATACTCAAACCAGCCCATCTGGCACCAACAATCGTGCCACGATCCAAATCACTGAGATCACATTTTTTCCCCATTCTGATGGTTGATATGAACATTAACTGAAGCTCCTGACCCGTATCTGAATGCTTTTATGGACTGCACTGCTGCCACATGATTGGCTGATTAGATAATTGCATGAATAAGCAGGTGCACAGGTGTTCCTAATAAATCGCTCAGTTAGTGTAGTTTAGAGAAAGATGTCTAATCAGTTGAGGAAAAACACATCTGGTTATAAATAAGCATAATTGATCAAAATGGATGAAGTAATTATTAACGTTTTAAATAATTAAAATAATTGTGTTGGACTAACAAAATCCCTCTGTTGTGAACTTGTGATTGTGTTGAATTTTTTTGAATTTGATTTCTTCCTGTCATTCAGATATAAATTCCCATTCAACATCCTGTGGGGTATGGTGAATTCAAGTAATATTCCATTGCTTTTTTTAAGGGAGCCAACTTTTAATTTTTGAATGTTGCTCAACCCTGCTAACTGCATTCTTCAGCAGCACAGAAAGCATCTCAGCATTGTTTGGTATGATGGATAGAACCTGGCAGCAGCCTTGAATGAACAGCTGTTTGTCTTCATCTCAGCACTGCTTTAGCAGAGCGTGTTTTGACACATTAAACCCTCAGCACTCCTACTGTTTACCAAGACCACCCAGAGAGACGAGCTCCACAGCGCTGATTGTGAGAATAAAACTGTTTGTTCATGTTATTCAAATGAAAGTCAAGCAGTCTTAAATTTAAACGCAAAGCATGATTTGATTCTGTTGACATCAGACTGCAAATGTAAAAATATAAGTTTTGATTTATGTTTTCTCCATAGTTACACAATTTTTGTGCTTTGTTAATATTCTTTAAGTGCATTATAATGAAAATAAGAAAAAAGAAAATTACAGTTGTACGAATAGTAAAAAGATTAACAAGAAAACTCCTCTTATTGAATTGAAAAAAGAAGTGTATTTCTGTGCATTATTTTCAATTAAATTTTATTGTAAACTTTTGTCCAAGCAGTAAATACCATATAATTACATAAGAGATGGTGAGGATGTTTGAATGGCCTCATAAATGATCATCATGCCTAATAGTGACTCTAGTTGCAACATGGTGGGTTCTCACCTATCCCATAGAGCCCAATAATCAGTGTATGGCCTAACCCCTACTGCGTAACCCCCTTTAAAGAGAGTAATACTTTTTATATGTCTAATTACATCTATAATTGCATAGGGCTCTAAAATCTGGCATCAAGTCAAGTGCTGTCAGCTGCTACCATACACAGATTAAGCAAACACTCAGCAACTTCAGCCGCCACACTCAACATTACCAAATCTCAGGATGTTGATCCGGAGTAGAAAATCTGCCAAAGGAATGTTGTCGCTGGAAATGGCATACATGGGAACAGTTACAGTACTTTATAAAGACCTTCTTCAGGTTTTTTTCTTTTAAATAATAAAAACAAAATGCCTGAAGATGGTCATTAGCCAAAACATTGATACTGAAATGACCCTGATGCACAAATGTATTTATTTATTTATTTTAAAACCCTCACCTTCACCTCTTACAGTTCTTCCCAGGCAATCAAGAACCAATCAAGATGCTTCTAACAAAAAGACATTAGAACATGAATTTAACAATAACAGGATAAAAAATAACAGTTTTGAATGTTACGTTTTTTAAAGGTGAAGAATGTAATTTCAACGTGATCTCATGAGAATTCGTATGTGTTCTTATGTAAAGTTTGGTTCTAGCAAACGTACATTCTTTTATGTTTGCAAAGACAATGAAGCGTACAATACTGACGTATTGATAGCATCTAAACATCATCATTTTACATATTAACACCAATAGAAACGTACAAATGTTTATGTGTACTGTTTGAATTGATTAATACTGAATAATTCATAGTTAATTACATTTAATTTATAATCATTGAGATTAGTTAAATGCCATCACATATTTAACGCAGTTGACATCATAATGACACTTAATGGTTTCATTCAGTTCTGTGTGATTTCTGCTGCCCTATACAACATTTTAAAGGATTATATCACTTTAACCAAGCCTACACTTTAAAATGTTAAAATGAATAAAAACTCTGTGATCGTTTAAACATTTATTAAGCATTTAATAAAAAAATTTTTTGCCATGGGACACAAAAGGAGTTCCCTATCTGTCACTCACTTGACGTTGTGTTGATGTAGTGACACTAGGGGTCACCCTTGGGAGACCGAAACACCTCTGGTCTTTGATAAAAAAGAAATGTGGCAATGAAAATTGGCGAGTGGTATTTGCATGCCACTCCCCCGGACATACGGGTATAAAAGGAGCTGGTATGCAACCACTCATTCAGGTTTATGCTGGACCACTAATGTGGACATCGTCCGCCCGAGAGACCGTGCCATGACCTTAAACGTTCGGAGAGCAAGGTCAGTCGCCGAGCGCAGTTCCTGCATCAAATCTGGTGGCGGAACTACCCTCATGCAGTTCTTTTATCGCCTTGGCTTGGTGGACCTGCAGGAGAGCCATGGCATGCAGGGCAGAGGCGGCATGTCCGTCTCATTCCCTCCATCAGGGAATGGAGGTTGCACATGTAACCAGGACATTTTCAGAATATGCCAAAAGACAAAATAAACCAGAAAAAGCACCATAAACAATAATACAATTAATCCATAAATTTGTTAATAATCTATAATGCTATAATCTAAACCTCTAGATTGCTTTCTGTGAAGAACAGACCCAAATTCAAGCATTTTATTCAATGATCTCCATCCGCCGTCACACCCGCCATTGGTTTGGTTTTCAAAATTCAAAAATTGCCGCCTCAAGATGCATTACAACCACCAGTTTTACGGCAGTGATGTTGTGTGCTTATTGACTCTCTAGTGTCTCGTGACCATTTCTGACTGCTGTATTCTGCGATGTATATGTTTGAATGAGTTATCACAGCGCTGTTACGGTGTGCATCAGGAGAAGATTTACAGCGATTAATAATTTAAATTCCACTCTCTACCTCACACAAAGCTATTGTTTGCCATCAGGGAGCACATCGGATGCAGTTCATCACCCTTTGGACTACTTTTGTTCTGAATTTTGCAATTGTTTTGAATAAATTGTGATTAAATGTATCTGCCTGTTACATGTTTATGCTTAATACATGGTTATGAGTAGGTGTGGGATTAGCAGCTGTAAATATTGTATATAAATATTAATTAATATTGTAACAAATTATTGCTACTGTACATTAATCTACTTGTTACATGTTTTTATATTGTTGAAAAGTGGTTTTGTTTAGAGATTGGGGTAGGGTTAAGGGATCTAAAATATCTATAAAACAGTAAAAATGTACAAATATTGTCACGGTTTGTGAAGGGAAGAGACGAGAGAGTGAGGATCCAAATGCAGAACTTTAATTGTAAACAAAAGAAGGATACAACGATGAAGGTAAACATAAAAAAAGAAAGTAACACAAATTCTACAGCAGTATGCTGGCTAATAACGCACCACATACAAACATAAGAACCGACCAGGAACAAAGAACAAGTGGGTATTTGTACAAGTGGGCTAACAATTAACACCTGGGACACAAATTAGGGCAATGGACAGGAAGACAGACATAACAGAGGAAGATACAGAACTTCAAACTGAGAGTCTCTTCAAACTTTTGACATAAGAATGTGACGTGACAGACCCCCCCCCCCCCCAAAGGGCGGTTCCTGAAGCCCCAAAAAATGAAAATGACAATAGTCCATGGCGGAGCCGGTGACCAGAGAAGTAGCTTCAGGAAGGATACAGAGTCCAGAGTCCAGGGAGGTGGCTCCAGGAAGGGAGCGGGTCCAGAGGCCTTGGACAAGGCTCCAGGAAGGGAGCGAGGTCTGGCAGCCAGGGAGGCAGCTCCAGGAAGGGAGTGGGGCCTGGAGGCCTTGGAGGCCTGGGCTGTGGAATAGGGCCCGACAAGGCAGAGTGGCATGTAGGAATCTCAGGGAGCGGAGCCGCAGGGGGCAGAGCAGTATGAGGCTCAGGGAGCGGAACCATAGGAGGCTCAGGGGATGGAGTTTCAGAGGTGGAGCTGCAGGAGGCTTAGGGAAGGGAGTCTCAGGAGGCAGAGCCACAAGGGGCAGAGCAGTATGCGGCTCAGGAGGCAAAGTCGCGGGAGGTTCAGGGGATGGAGCGGACAGAGCTGTAAGAGGTGGTATTGGCGGAGACTGAGGAGGCTTAGGAGGAGAAGCGGGTGGAGCCGCAGGGGATGGAGCCGCAGGAGGTGGAGCAGGCAGAGCAGTGGCGAGTGGTGTTGACTGATAGAGGTTTACTAAAGTCATCCCAAGGCCATGTTCATGATATCCATTACAGATGAATAATGTCTTTTAAGACAGTGATGTCTGAGGGATCAGAGATCGCACGCATTCAGAGGTGGTTTTCATCTTGCCCTTTACGCAAAAGACTTTTAAGTATATTATGCACTGTAGAGGGTGAAATGCCCAAAATCCTTTCAATTTTACTTTGAGGAACATTGTTCTCAAAGTGCTGGATTATTTGCTGAAGCATCTGTTGGCAAACTGACAAGTCTCGAATTTAGCATTTTTCATACTGTCCCAACTTTTTCGGTATTGGGGTTGTACATTTAAATGTTACAAATATATAAATGTACAAATAGCTTCTTGTATTAATGAGATCAGGCTGGTACTTTCTGTGCTATTAGTGTTAATAAATTAGTTCAGAGCAAGGTTATTATTGTAACCTAAAACGAAAACTAAATGTAAAAAAAAACATTTTCGTAAACTGAAATAAAAATAAAATACATTTTCATGGCTCTGAAAAAATATTTAGTTTTCATTTTTGTTACGATAGGTTTAAACCTTTAAACCCGCTATCACCTTAACATGAAGATGCCACTAGGCAGCGATAGCACAAGCAGATGGTAGGGCTGTTCGATTCCAGAAATTTGGGAATCCAGACTCATATTTTCATTTCTTTTTCGGTTCCAAACAGGAGGTGAAGTTAAATCTCATAATAAACAGCTCACTACTAAGCGTTCTTTGCACTATTTATAATAGCATGAACAACATTTATTATTAATAGGTCCATTCTAAGATTAAATCATGGCCTATATGCAAATACCAAAGCATGATGCTTCAATCCCATAAATTTAAGGGAAGTTTGAGTAGATGCGCCTGTATTTCGAAGATCTACTGCAAATAATCTTAAAAGCACCATTGAAATTATCTTTCAATAATCTTTCTGAGTTTCCACTCAGTTCTTGTTTAGAAAGAGTTTATAAACTCAGCAAAAAAAGAAACGTCCCCTCACTTTCAACTGCTTTTATTTTCAGCAAACTTAACATGTGTAAATATTTGTATGAACATAAAAAGTTTCAACAATTAAGACATAAACTGAACAAGTTTCACAGACATATGACTAACAGAAATGGAATAATGTGTCCCTGAACAAATGGGGGGTCAAAATCAAGAGTAACAGTCAGTATCTGGCATGGCCACCAGCTGCATTAAGTACTGCAGTGCATCTCCTCCTCATGGACTGCACCAGATTTGCCAGTTCTTACTGTGAGATGTTACCCCACTCTTCCACCAAGGCATTTGCAAGTTCCCATACATTTCTGGGGGGAATGGCCCTAGCCCTCACCCTCTGATCCAACAGGTCCCAGATGTGCTCAATGGGATTGAGATCCGGGCACTTCGCTGGCCATGGCGGAACACTGACATTCCTGTCTTGCAGGAAATCATGCACAGAACGAGCAGTATAGCTGGTGGCATTGTCATGCTGGAGGGTCATGTCAGGATGAGCCTGCAGGAGGGGTACCACATGAGGGAGGAGGATGTCTTCCCTGTTACGCACAGCGTTGAAATAGCCTGCAGTGACAACAAGCTCAGTCTGATGATGCTGTGACACACCGCACCAGACCATGACGGACCCTCCACCTCCAAATCGATCCCGCTCCAGAGTACAGGCCTCGTGTAACGCTCATTCCTTCGATGATAAACGCGAGTCTGACCATCACCCCTGGTGAGACAAAACCACGACTCGTCAGTGAAGAGCACTTTTTGCCAGTCCTGTCTGGTCCAGCGAAGGTGGGTTTGTAAACATTGGTGACGTAGTTGCCGGTGATGTCTGGTAAGGACCTATAGACCTACAAGCCCTCAGTCCAGCCTCTCTCAGCCTATTGTGGACAGTCTGAGCACTGATAGAGGGATTGTGCATTCCAGGCAGTTGTTGTTGCAGGTGTGATATTCGGATGTACCGATCCTGTCCAGGTGTTGTTACACGTGGTCTGCCACTGCGAGGACAATCAGCTGTCCTTCCTGTCTCCCTGTAGCGCTGTCTTAGGCATCTCACAGGACGGACATTGCAATTTATTGCCCTGGCCACATCTGCAGTCTTCATGCCTCCATGCAGCATGCCTAAGGCAAGTTCACGCAGATGAGCAGGGACCCTGGGTGTTTCCTTTGGTGTTTTTCAGAGTCAGTAGAAAGTTCTCTTTAGTGTCCTAAGTTTTTATAACTGTGACCTTAATTGCCTACCCTCTGTAAGCTGTTAGTCTCTTAACGACCGTTCTACAGGTGCATGTTGATTAATTGTTTATGGTTCATTGAACAAGCATGGAAACATTGTTTAAAGCCTTTACAATAAAGATCTGTAAAGTTATATGGATTTTTACAAAATTATCTTTAAAATACAGTGTCCTTAAAAAGGGACATTTCTATTTTGCTGAGTTTATTAGAATGTACAGTAATTGTCCTTTACCTTTTGTACACTGTATAAAATGTCCAAACAACACACTTCAATTTTATTTAACAATCCAGGTTGTTGTACTGGTTTATTTCATACAATCTAAAAAATATACATTTTATAACGTGTATTTACTTTTTTATTTCATAAAATAACTTTTATGTAAAATTGTGTAAAATGTAGGCTAATTAAAAAAAATAAATGTGTAAAAGGTTTTAAAACACTGTAAAAATGTCGAGAACGAGCAGAGAAGCATTAGATTCTCGCTTTTATAAGTGTAGCACATTGATCATTTAAACTTTAACATACTGATTTATTGATGTGAACTAGGAAGCGAACTGACCTCTATCATCTCCTTGTTGCAGACTTGTGTTGTAACACTGGGGAAGTTGTTATTGTTTGCCAGTTTACTGTCACAAATTTGACACGTTACTTGATTTTAATCCAAAGTAAAAACAATACAAAGGATTCAGGTCTGGAAAGCAGATGTGTTGAAGGGCTTGTGTGATTGTGAATACAGATGACAACGGACAAATGGAGCGGATTAACAGATGCTGATGGACTAAAAAAGACTGGTCAGGTTGATGATCGTTAAGATGCGGTCATTTTTGTAAATAGTTTTAGTGCTGTTAGGCTTCTGAAATGTGTAGTAGTTCAGTGGTAGAGGAAATAAACACAGTCTAAAAATATCAACCTGTTTCTCCGAAAGTAATCAACTCTGTTTCAAGTCGATTCCAACATTTCGAGTCGATTCTCGATTCCTAACGCCTCAGAATCTATTATTTTTGGAACCGACTCCCAGCCCTAGCAGATGGCCTATTGCCCTCATTACATTTGAAAAGACAGAGCAGGAGGGAATCACTACAGTACAATACGGGGAGAAGCAAAACAGGTAGAAAACTAGGGTGACCAGAAGTCGGTCACGGTGTTGTGTTGAACTCTGTTTCCCCATTGGGATCTGTTTCCCCCCAGCAGATCTGTATGGGGGGAACAGTATCTGATGGTAACATTCTCCGCTGTCAGAATGCATTCCTCCATGCACAAACCTAAGCCTAACCCTTCCCTACCCTACCCCATCATACCCTAATCCTAACCTACACTACACTACCCTACCCTACCCTACCCTACCTACCTTAACCATAACCATAACCATAACCATAACCATAACCATAAACCCATAACCGGGAACTGGGGGAAACAGATTCCGACGGGGAACACAATTCGATACAACACCGGATTTACAAGGTGTGTCCTGGTATCCCGTCATTTCTCAATTTTGTTTTTATAATGTTAAGCTCACTTTTTTTTATTATTTTTTTTTTATTATTATTAAATATCCTCAACGTCCTTCTTGGTATCGTGTCTGATATCGATTGCAGGGAAAGGAACATATTTTTATTGCATCGCACAATGATTTGACGATTCTTTTATTCTAGTTTTGCAGCAATCCACTCAGAATCTATCTGGTTAATATGACAACAACTCATGATCTTGGCACTCTCTGCTGCTCTCTTTCATCATCCAATGCAAACTAGAAGTGCCCAAATGAAAATGCATGTTCAATAAACTGAAAGAAGCCGATATATTTCTTTGCACAACCCGTGAAAATGGAATTGAAATGTTTTGCTGTCACTGTAAATGTTCACTTTCCCATGGCCACAGTGTTAAATAAGAGATTGCAGGTCATACTTATACAGCTGTGTTGTGTTTTAGATAGTACAAGAACTTAAATGTGTAAATGTGGAATTGTATTTTATATATATATATATATATATATATATATACTGGTGGCCAAAAGTTTGGAATAATATACAAATTTTGCTGTTTCGTAAAGAAATTGATACTTTAATTCACCAAAGTCGCATTCAACTGATCACAAAGTATAGTCAGGACATTACTGATGTAAAAAACAGCACCATCACTATTTGAAAAAAGTCATTTTTGATCAAATCTAGACAGGCCCCATTTCCAGCAGCCATCACTCCAACACCTTATCCTTGAGTAATCATGCTAAATTGCTAATTTGGTACTAGAAAATCACTTGCCATTATATCAAACATTGCTGAAAGCTGTATGGATTGTCTTTGTAACATTGTCTTTGTGTTTGTTTTTGAGTTGCCACAGTATGCAATGCACTTGTCTTGTCTTAAGCTCAATATTAGGTCATAAAATGGCAAAAAAGACAGCTTTCTCTAGAAACTCATCAGTCAATCATTGTTTTGAGGAATGAAGGCTATACATTGCTTGAAATTGCCAAAAAACGGAAGATTTCATACAAAGGTGTACACTATAGTCTTCAAAGACAAAGGACAACTGGCTCTAACAAGGACAGAAAGAGATGTGGAAGGCCAGATGTACAACTAAACAAGAGGATAAGTACATCAGAGTCTCTAGTTTGAGAAATAGACGCCTCACATGTCCTCAGCTGACAGCTTCATTGAATTCTACCCGCTCAACACCAGTTTCATGTACAACAGTAAAGAGAAGACTCAGGGGTGCAGGCCTTATGGGAAGAATTGCAAAGAACAAGCCACTTTTGAAACAGAAAAGCAAAAATAAAATGTTAGAGTGGGCAAAGAAACACAGACATTGGACAACAGATAATTGGAAAAGAGTGTTCTGGATCTTAACCCCATTGAGCTTTTGTGGGATCAGCTAGACTTTAAGGTGCGTGAGAAGTGCCCGACAAGACAGCCACATCTATGGCAAGTGCTACAGGGAGTGTGGGGTGAAATGTCAGCTGAGTATCTGGACAAACTGACAGCTAGAATGCCAAGGATCTGCATAGCTGTTATTGCTGCACGTGGAGGATTTTTTGATGAGAACTCTTTGAAGTAGTTTAAGAAGTTCTGAAATGTTTTAAAAATTGTAATAGAAATTTTTCATGTTATTAGTGTCCTGACTATAAATTGTGATCAGTTGAATGCCACTTTGGTGAATAAAAGTACCAATTTCTTTCCATAAGAGCAAAAATTTGAACATTATTCCAAACTTTTGGCCACCAGTGTATATGTGTATATTTGTATGCAGTGTATATATTATATATATACACAGTATATGCATGTATCGTGACTTTCAAATTCTGGTCACCCTATAGAAAACACACCAGCCATCTAGGACTTCAATTATGACACATTTGAACCTTTACTGGAATGACTGTTCGTTGTGTTGCCAATGCATGATGTTAAAACAAAGAGAACAGAAACGTCATGGTTACTTTCGTAACCTCCGTTCCCTGATGGATTAATCTTATATCTCACACCGGACTGTCATAAATTATATTATTATATATTATATTCTCTCTTAACAACACACTGGCAACTTACTATCAACCGGCAGCCTGAATGTCAATACAGTACTATACAACCTACTGTACATTTTATATATACTATATATACTTTTTTATTGTATAATGTGTATTCTATATTGTGTGTATTGTATACTGTACATTGAATGTTATTATTTGTATATTGTGTTAGGTGTAATTATGAGTATATTAGATTTAAATTGTGTTGTGTTAATCTGATGTTTATTGTAAATTGGTATATGTCTTTATCACTGTCACGACTACTATGTTGCTTGGAACTGCACCCAAGAATTTCACACACTATTGCACTTGTGTATATGGTTGTGTGACAATAAAAGTGTTTTGATTTGATTTGAGGGAACGAGATGTTGTGTTGATATAGTGACACTAGGGGTCACTCTTGGGAGCCCCAAACACCTCTGCTTTTTTTAAAAAAGGCCAATGGGAATTAGCGAGTGGAATTTGCATGCCACTCCCCTGGACATATGGGTATAAAAGGAGCTGGTCTGCATCCACTCATTCAGCTTTTTGCTGAGGAGCCAAGACCAGGTCCCGGCCATTTCAGCGGGTAGTTCAGTGTTGTGGCAAGAGGGACACAACGTCTCATTCCCTCCATTTGGGAACGGAGGTTACAAAAGTAACTATGATGTTCCCTATCTGTCACTCACTCAATGTTGTGTCGATGTAGTGACACTATGGGTCCCTATACAAAAAGCCACAACTATCTGAACTTTGTTATGTGAACTGGCGGTGCGTGACAGGCAGACCGTTGTGTGCCTCGTTGCTAGCGCACTAGGCTGTCACATAACCTCCCACAACACTCTTATGAGCATCGAACGGTCCTTCAGGAACAAGTCGACTGCCCAACAATAGGGACAGGCTAGCCCAGCCGAGGCCTTTTTACTTTTTCTTTTTTCTCCCCAAAAAGAGTGTAATTTGTTAACAGACTGGAAGCCATAAGTGTCTATGTCGGGGGGTGTCCCTCCCAAGGGGAAGACACAGCGGAGACCACACCCTGCCAAAAAAGAGGGAGGGGGTATTTTGAGTGGAATACATTATATGGTCTTACCAAGTCTTGTCGGAAGTATGTTATGTGGAGAGGTCCCATGGTAGGTCCTACCCGAAGGGGGAGGAGTTTCTACAAAGCATGGCGACCGGAAGATGCAGTTTACCGACAGGGAAATGATTTTGCTGAAGATATCACATGGGGTCGCCTTCGGGGAACCAGCACATGTGGAGCACCTACCTCAATACAGGGCCTCATTAGCTTACGTACTGGGCCGGCAGCGAGTTTCTCCGCAAACTCAACTGCCAGAGGGCTAAGGAGGAAAGTCACGCAGGGATCACAGTCTGTGAACACAACTGGGAGTCAAGAACGCACGTCTTCACCTCAAGGGTGGGGAAAGGCGCTATGCGCAAGCGGTACACCCGGCCAACTGTCCTGGAACTTACCTGCTTGTGCCTGCCAATACACGGGATGAGACCAGCTCAACCCGGAGATTATAGAACCTCGCAAAGGTGTTGGGTGCTGCCCAGCCCGCTGCTCTGCAGATGTCTGCCAAGGAGGTGCCACTGGCCAGGGCCCAGGAGGCCGCCACACTCCTGGTAGAGTGGGCTCGTAACCCCGCAGGGGGTGTCACATCCTGAGCCTGATATGCCATCACGATGGTGTCAATGACCCAGTGGGCGATCCTCTGTTTGGAGAAAGCGCTTCCTTTCCGCTGTCCACCAAAGCAGACAAAGAGCTGCTCGGAGCTTCTAAAGCTCTGCATGTGATCCAACTAGGTGCGTAAAGCTTGCACCGGACACAGCAACGCCAAGGCTGGGTCTGCCTCCTCCTGGTGCAGCGCTTACAGGTTCACCACCTGATCCCTAAAAGGGGTCGTGGGAACCTTGGGCACATAGCCCGGTTGGGGTCTCAAGATCATATGAGAGTAACCCGGACCGAACTCCAGGCACGATTCACTGACAGAGAATGCCTGCAGGTCCTCTACCCATTTGATGGAATTGAGCGCAGTCAGGAGAGCAGTCTTCAAAGAGAGTGACTTAAGCTCAGCTGACTCCAAGGGCTCAAAGGGAGCTCCCCGTAGACCCCGAAGGACTACAGAGAGATCCCACGAGGGGATGAGGTGCAGTCTGGAGGGATTCAACCACCTAGTGCCTCTCAGGAACCTGATGATCAAGTCGTGCTTCCCCAAGTACTTACCATCTACTGCATCGTGATGAGCTGAAATAGCAGCTACATACATCTTCAAGGTGGAGGGGGACAGCCGCCCCTCCAGCCTCTCCTGCAGGTAGGAAAGCACTGATCTGACTGCGCATCTCTGGGGGTCTTCGCGTCGGGAAGAACACCACTTAGGGAACAGATGCCACTTCACGGCATACAGGCACCTCGTGTAGGGAGCCCTAGCCTGAGTGATCGTGTCTACCACTGTGGGTGGTAGGCCACTTAGGTCTTCCACGTCCCATCCAAGGGCCAGACGTGGAGATTCCAGAGGTCTGGTCGCGGGTGCCAGATGGTGCCCTGTCCCTGAGAAAGAAGGTCTAAAGAAAGGAGAGAGAACTTTTTGGTACCGCAGCCTCTTAGGCATGCGGCAAAAAATGAAACAAAAGATTCTCCTCCCGGCCCTCCACCGGGGGATGGAGTGGTCTGTTCACCAGCTCCAGAGAAGCAGGTCTCCTCGCTCCTAGGTCGCCCATCTCAGGGGCACTTCAAAGCCTTCCTCGGGTTCTTGGCGGCTGGCCATGAGACGGGTGGCATCTGCTTCCTGCGTTGGGCTCCACGTCGGGGCCGGGCCACGGGGGTGGACTGTGGTGGAGCCGGTGTTGTTGCTGCAGGAGGACGCCCTTGGCGACGAGCAGACGGGGTGCGGGGTCTTGAGCCGCACCGGGGCAGGATGTGTTGTATGGCCTCTGTCTGCTTCTTCACCGCCAAGAACTGCTGGGCAAAGTCCTCGACAGTGTCGCCGAACAGGCCAACCTGGGAGAGGTCAGCCTCTCTCATCTCAACCAAGCTGAGCCAAAGGTGCCGCTCCTGGACCACCAGGGTGGACATCGCCTGCCCGAGAGACCATGCCATGACCTTCGTCGCCCGGAGAGCGAGGTCGGTCACCGAGCGCAGTTCCTGCATCAATCCCGGGTCAGAACTACCCTCGTGTAGCTCTTTTAGTGCCTTGGCTTGGTGTACTTGCAGGAGATCCATGGCGTGCAGGGCAGAGGCGGCTTGTCCAGCGGCACCATAGGCCCTAGTTATTAGGGATGACGTTAACCTACAGACCCTGGATGGAAGCTTTGGGCACCCGCGCCAAGTGGCAGCGCTCTGCGGACACAAGTGCACCGCGAGCGCCTAAACCACCTGGGGGATCACCGAATACCCCCTGGCCGCTCCACCATCAAGGGTAGTGAGAGCGGGGGAGCTGAAAGACCGGGACCGGGCAGTAAAAGGTGCCTCCCACGATCTTGTCAGCTCCTCATGCACTTCCAGAAAGAAAGGAACCGGGGCGGGGTGTGGCCGTGGGTGGCGCCCCAAGCCCAGGAACCAATCATCGAGCCGTGAGGGTTCTGGGGAGAGTGGAGGGTTCCACTCTTGCTCGACGCTCGCGGCCATCCGGGAAAGCATGTCCGTCATTTCCGCATCGGCCTGAGACTGGGCGACCATTCCCGAAGGAGGAAGCCCAGCCGAAGCCTCTGCGTCTGACTGGACGAGCCCACTCTCCGATGCTGTGCTCGATAACTCATCGTCTTCCCGGACTCCGAACAAGAGGTCGAACTCGCCCTGAGAAGAGCCGGCGGACTCGTCCGAGCGCCCGACCGGGGCAAGTGAGCGTGCTGGGGAATGGGAGGTCCGTGGGGAGATACCTGGCGGAGGTGGTCCCATTGATATCCCCAAATCGCCCCCAGTGCTAACCGACACGGCCTCAAACCCGTAGGTAGAAGGACCGGTGCGGGGAGCCACTGGGATGGCTTGATTTCTTACGAAAGCAAGCCGCGACTGCAATGTTGCCATGGTCATGTTCTCGCAATGACCCAGTCATGAACGATGTCTCCGCGTGGGCAGCGCCCAGACACGTAAGACAGCAATCGTGGCCATCAGAAGCGGAGAGATAACAACCGCAACCATGAATAACACACAAACGGAAAGGCATCTTTAAAAAGACGTTCCGTGTGTGCTGCTCTTTTTGTGAATGAAAATATACTCTTTTAGAATATACTCTATTTTTTTCGCTCTGCCGAAGCGCCTGGCTCCCGTGTCCACCTTTATCTGATCCAAATATGATCCGTTGCCACACTGGTGCCGAAACCCGGGAGAAGGAGGAAGAGTACGCTGCTATGGAGTCGTCTTCGCCGCTGGAGGAAGTGTTCCAAACCCTCGCCAGCATCCACAAGGCTCAAAACCAGGCCCTCATGGATCTGCGGGTGGAGCAGCAACAGCACTTTGAGGCATTCCTTCGAGGCCAAGAGGAGGACCGATGGCCATTGCAGAGCTTGGTGCCTCAGGAGGGGATGCACGCCACGACCCCGGCAGCAGCGAACCCACATGTGTTGCTCGTTAAGATGGGGGCAGCCTCGGGGGTGCATTAATCCTCCTGCTTCACTCTCCCCGGCTCCACCCATTCTTCCTCTCAGATGGGGGAAGCTGTCACCAATAGTGTGGGTGTAAGTCTGTTGGAGTTGCAGGGAGCTGGGTCATGTCCGCAAACAGTGCCCGGTGATGGAGGTGGGGATGTTGATCCGGGTTCTCGACACTCCATAGGCCTTGGTGGATTCAGGTTGTAACATAAACCTCTATTCATCAATGCTTGGTTCAAAATGGGACATTGAATACAAATAATCAGGTGAAGGTGAGGTGTGTGCACATCAGTATTCTATTTCGGGGTCAAAAGCATAACATTGAGGCATAGTTCCCACCTCAACCATCCACTAATTTTGGGTACTAATTGGCCGGCTTTTCCCGAATTGTTAAAAGGGTTGTGTGTGGATGGGTCCTGCAATACAGTGGGACAGTGTGGGGTGTGCAATGCGCTGATGGGGGAGGCGGAGGCGGAGCCGGGGGCCGTCTATGTCAGCTCTGCGTCAGGATGATGTAAAGGATGGGGAAGCCTCAGCTTCCCCAGCCCTTAGGGGAATTCCCACTGGGGATTTTCCTCTGGAGCAGATGCGAGATGAGACTCTTAAGCACGAGTTTAATCAAGTGAAAGTAATTGATGGTCAGCGCTTTTAGCTGCGCATTGCACTCACATATCCGTATTTCTCAATTATAAATCATCTGTATAGCAGGGGAGCTAAGCTATGGGAGTTTGCACATGGAGATAAAGTACTTGTATTGCTACCCACATCAAGCTTGAAATTACTCAAAGTGGCAAGGGCCCTTTGAGGTCACACAACAAGTTAGGGAAGTCAACTATGAGGTAGTGCATACGGATGGGGTGGGGCTCGTCAAATTTACCACCTCAACCTACTAAAACCATGGAGAGAGGCGGTCTCCGTATCTTTGGCTACAGTAGTTCCGGAGAGGGCACATGCAGCATCTGGGGGCCTTTCTGAGGTCGCTGCAACGAGCGGAACTCACGGCAATTCCAAAGAAGTGCCCAATTGGATGGGTGGAGGTACGGTATCTGGGGTTCCACTTGGGGCATGGGCAGGTGCGACCCCAAATAGATAAAACCGCAGTGATTGCAACCTGCCGAGTTCTAAGACCAAAAAGGAGGTGAGACAGTTCTTGGCGCTGGCCGGCTGTTATCAAAGGTTTGTGCCTAATTATTTGGACGTCACCAGCCTGCTGACTGATCTCACTAAAAAGGGAGCTCCAGACCCAGTCCAGTGGACGGAGCCATGTCAACAAGCTTTCACACAGATAAAAGCTGCACTTTGTGGCGGGCCGCTTCTGCATTCCCCTGATTTCTCTCTCCCTTTTGTTTTGGAGATGGATGCATCGGAAAGGGGGCTGGGTGCTGTTTTGTCCCAGGTGGTGGAGGGGGAGGAGCGCCTGGTGCTGTACATTAGTCAGAAGCTCTCTATGAGAGAGACGAAGTACAGCACCATAGAGAAGGACTCTCCGCTACTATTTGTTGAGACGAGCATTCACCCTCTGTTCGGACCTAACCACGCTCCAGTGGCTCCACCGCATGAAGGATGCCAACGCCCGGATCACCCGTTAGTATCTGGAACTCCAGCCATTTAAGTTCGAGATGGTCCACAGACTGGGGGCACAGATTTTTGTCATGGACTTCCTCTCCAGAAAAAGAGGAGTTGTAGGCAGGCCGGACATTTCCCCTGGCCTGAGTCGGGCCAGTGGGGTATGTGGAGGTGAGGGCATGGGCGAGCGCCCGTCTGGGGAGAGCGAAAGTGGTAAGGACATCCACCTGAGATAAATTGCTCCTAATTACTGTTTCCATGTTTGCAGTGAGAGACGGGGGAGATAAAAGCAGCCCAGTCCTCAGAGAGAGCAGAGAGAATTACACACCAGAGACTACGTTTCTGTGTTCTGAGAGTGTTTTGCTGAAAAGCTGATCTTGATTTCCATTGATGCTGAAAGCAATCTTTTGTTTGGCATAAAGCTGGAAAGTGTTTTCTGTTTTATTTTAATAAAGAGTGACTCAAGTAGACTGTGGAAACTGGCTCCCACTTCCTCTTTTATCTGCTCCAAACACGAACTGTTACCACAGTCATATATCAGATGAATGCTCTCATTCTCAGAATGTGACTATACAGGTTTTATTTTTATTATTTTTTTTTTACCCTAATACCACAGTTCAAAATATTTTCAAAAGAATCACAAAGTGAAATATGATTTCTGTAAGACATCAAATACAAACATCTCTTTATTGCGCCGATCACTGCTGCTATAAGCCCCAAGTAGCCAAATATGTTATATCTACATTTACCTTTTTCTAAAAAGTTTTCTAACAAATTTGCCATTTTACTTGTCTGTGAGCTTCCTTGCGTGAATAATTTAATTTTATATCTTAGATGTCCAGAAAAAAAAAATACAGTCCAGCAGAAAAACATGCTAACAAATCACCTGAAAAAATTACATCTAGATTGAGCTTCTAGTCCACTCAGAGGACAAGATATTCGATGAAACAATAAAGGTGGTGCATGAACTAAAAATTAGACTGAATGACTGATGAGCACATCTGTGAGGGCATTTAGCACCACCTACATTACTTTTCAGATCTGCATGTTGTGATGGTAGGTGATAGAGAAAAAAATACTTTTCCTAGTACTTGCTGCCATCTAGTAGAGTAAAATAAGACATTTTGAAGGGAGATATAGTGATCAGAACCAGAATTACATGCTTACAAATTTATGAAAAAAATAAAATACTTTTTTTTTTTTTTACTTTCTGTTCATCAATTGTAAACATATACAATATTATTTATAAATAATTGGAGTCTTTTTTATATTTGGGGGTGTGTCTAAAAATTAGACCAATTTTTTGCAATTAGTTTCCAGTATATGTGAATGGTGAGCTTTTAAATTGTGAGTGTGAAAAACTGCAGGTGGCAGCCAAAAAATGCACCAGAGTTTAAGCACATATTATTTGTGTCATTATTTTTGTGATTCTGTTTGGTGCTGCCGGTGGCACAGAAATTACATACTTGACCTTAACAGTTTTCCTATTCTTTCAATTATATTGACTCTGTCCAACAGATAAAGAATGTCAGCAACACTTTCTAATAAAGTTCCATTTGTTAACATTAGTTAACAACATTAGTTAACATGAACTATGATCAATACTTTTACAGCATTTATAAATCTTGCTTAAGCAAGATTTATAAATGCTGTAAAAGTATTGATCAATGTATTGATCATTGTATTGAGTATTGATCATCTTGCTTAATGCTAATTTTAACATATAGTAATTCATTTTTAAAATCAAAAGTTGTATGTGTTAACATTAAACTAATGAACTAACATGAACTAACAATGAACAATTGTATTTTTATTAACTAACATTAACGAAGATTAATAAATCCTCAAAAAAATTATTGTTCATTGTTAGTTCATGATATTTAATGCATTAACTAATGTTAACGAATGGAACCTTACTGTAAAGTGCTACCAGAATGTTTTTGTGTCATCTGTGTACATAATAATACATAGTAATCTACTGAATTAGCATTTCAAGCACATAAGCATTCTTTTTTGCAGAAATAATAATGAATTGATAATATATCCAAAACAAATGTGTTATTTTGTACATATTTTAGTTGAGGTCATGACTTTAGGTCAAATCTTGTTCAGTGATAGCATCTTACAAGTGAACAGGATAAGTGATTACATTTACAGAGGGTCAACATGTACTCTGATCATTTCTCTGATTATCTCTCATTTAGGAGTTGGCTGGATCAGGGTTTTTACAGTCTTGTTCCACTAGATTAAAACTCTTAATAGGGATTGCCTCAGAAGGCTCCTTGTAAGAATTAAGCCGAGACCCTCAAAATCTGTTTCAGACAGAGACAAGATGTAAAATTTGAAAATTGTTCAAGCTTATTTGCGAGTTGAATACAAATTGAGAGTTGGTCAGATTTGATTTATAGATTTAGCCTAGGTGAAATTACTTTTGATTTTTTTGATTTTTTATTTTTTTTCATGTATGCATGATATTTGCAGAAAAAGAGAGGATGGACATGCTGTTTTTCCAGGAAATATGCAAATATCCTTAAAGCAAGATACATTTATTAGACAATCAAAATGATATGAAATAGATGAACCTTAGTTTTCAGAGAATATGTATTGAATTTATTTTTAATACTTTACAATAAGGTTTAATTAGTTAACATTAGTGTAAAGGATCTCTGTTCATCAGGGAAAGGAGGAAGCGGGAGCTGGCTGAGCAGTCAACGTAAACTTTAATCATACAAAGGAACTTAAATATAACATAAAACACACACAGAGTGGTCGCATGCGTCGCTCTCTCGAACTGGCTGATTCAGCGCCGGGCATCCATCGTTACGGCCCGGCCATGTTCTCCTCCTCGTCACAATTAGTTCATGCAATGAACAATTGTTATCTTAATTTAAGGATGTTTAGATATTGTTACTGAAAAAAAAAAAAAAAAAAAAAAAAAAAAAGGTAAAATACTGATTTTAAAAAATTGCCTTTAATATTATACTCCTTATTAACTGAATGAAGCTCATGTAGCCTGCTGTCCACTGAAATGAATAATGTTAGCATTGTAGAATAACAGCGATATGTAGCAGCAGGCAACAAGTCCATATGGAGTAAGCTTGGGTTCAGTGCTTGAAAGGTTCATCCCTGAATTGATCAGATCATCTGTTTGTCTGCACTGTAACTATGAAAAGACAGATTAGTAGTCTTAAGACTTGTACAGAGATCAGTTAATATGACTAATTTTGTGGCAGATAAAGTCCAGCTTCAGCATGAGTAAAAGGCAGATTAAACCAAGACTCTTCACTAGACCATTTAACCCAATAAGAATGTCAGCTGTGTGTTGCCCCTGGTTATAGGCTTCATGAGATAAAAGAGTATTTTAACTCAGGACTCTAATGATTGGATGACAGTAAGCTTTTCATCACATTATGATTTTGTAATGCTAACATGATTCAGATAATGGGATGATGGAACAATCAGTTCAGGGTTTGCACGTGAGGGTGCAAGAATTCTACAAGGGTTCATGGTAGTAAAATACATGAGTGTTTATTGTTATTCTTGCATACTAAGGGTAAGGGCTTTTGACTCAAAGCACCACTGAGCACCCAGTGACATTTACCTTTGAAGAATTGCTCTTTGAGATCTTTTGAGATCTTTATCTCTGACCACCTCAGGGATGGAGAACACTAACCAGCCGTTTAAAGTTTACTTGTTTTGTTGGAATCCTAAAAACCAGAACACCTAAAACTGGCTTAAGGATATAACTTCTTAACCACCTTGGTCTGATATAGTTGCCCACCTAAATGTTTTAAGACTCTGCTGACAGTCTCATTTTATTGGCTGTGCTGTAAAGTTACATATGGTCTTGTTGGTTCTTCTTGGATGATTGATTTTTCTTAGTGCTCAAATCGAAACTGTCCCCACATGTTATGGCTTTTGCTATCTACTTTGTCTCACTTCCTAGCATGCTGCGCAACTCCTCAGTCAAGCTCTTCTTATATCTAGACTGGACTACTGCAATGCAATTCTGGCAGGACCTCCTGCATGTACAATTAATCCTCTTCAAGTGATCCGAAATTCGGTGGTGTGTTTGGTCTTCGATGAGCCCAAGAAAGTGCACGTCACCCCACAAGTTTTTATTTCACTGCACTGGCTGCCAAAGTGTTGCTTTCATAAAGTTCAAGACATTGATGTTTGCATATAAAACAGCCACTGGCTCCACACACAGGTTTGCAGGTTTGGTTGACACTTGTGACAGCATAAGATGAGAATGTGTTCTTGCATTCAAACACAGCTGGACAGAGCGCAATTTACCAAATGTTTTTCTGTTTCAAACTATGTTAATTTGACCCAGCCATCTAAAAACTTTGTGTTTATGACCTAATGCAACCAAAGTGAGATGCTCCAAAAGTGTGTAGGCCATTGATAGACTTATTTTCAATAATATGGAAATTAACAATATATTGCATTCTAAAGCCAATTCTTGTACTGTCTTATCAATTCTTTACTCGTCTGCCATAATAATGTAATTGATTTTAATTATCTAAATTAATATATTTATAATATATATTATAATTATTTAAATACAACTATTATTATATAATTATTAAATATTTAATTATCGTTATTTTAGGGCCTTTCTCAGTAAATAATAAATATTATAATATAATATATTCCTTTAATTGCAGTTAATTTGATTAATTAATCATGTAATTATAGAAATGTTCCGGGTTCAATACAAGTTCAGCCCAATCGACAGCATTTGTTGCATAATGTTGATTACCAAAAAAATACATTTCTACTCGTGCCTCCTTTTCTTTAAAAAAAGCAAAAATTGTGGTCACAGTGAGGTACTTACAATGGAAGTGAATGAGGCCAATTTTTGGTGGGTTTAAATATTTGACCTGTAAATCATAATTTTTATAGTTGTTTTAGGGTTTGTTGGCATTACATCGTCATGGTAATAAAATTGTAAAACTGCCTATAACTTTACACAGAAAAGGTTTATAAGTGATTTTATCACACTAAAATCATGTTTACACACATATCATGTATGTCTGTTGGTTATACTTTTGAAAAAGTGAATATTTTTATGTTGGCCCCCATTCACTTCCTTTGTAAAACCTCGATTTTTTATTTTTATTTTTTTAAGAAAATGAGGAACGATTCAAAATTTATTTTTGTGGTAATAAACATTATGCCACAAATGCTTTCAGTTGAGCTTAAATTGTACTGAACATTCCTTTAATTCAATTTAATTATTCATTAAAAAGTTTAATCGTTTGACATTTTTATTTTTATTATTATTACGCCCAGCCTCCAATCAGTAAGCACAAAACAAAAATCTCCTAAATTACTCACATAAGCCACATTACATAAGGCACTACTTTTTGAGGTGGGGATTGAACCAGAAACCTTCTGTTTGACATTTCATGGGTCTAATCACTGGTCCATTCAGCCACTGTCCTTGAAACCACAAAAGTAGTTGAAAAAGTAGTAGTAACATACTATGCTAAGAAGTATTTTTTACAGCCAAGCAAAACAGTCAATATGATCGACTTAATTTTCATGTAACTTTTCAACAGAGATCAAATTCAGAATTTGATTGTGGAATATGATTGTGGAACCATTCATTAAGCACAATACAAAAATCAACAGAACTACAAATATTTTTTATAGCGTGACTTGCAGAGGTGGGGATTTAAACCCATGACCTTTTGGGCTAAAAAAAAATTACAGTGCTTCAACATACTGAGCCACTCAGTCGACATTTATACTAGATGGAAAAGTGTATCTTATCTTTTGAACTGTAGGTGGGACTATCTCCAAACTGCTTAAGTATCATTAGGACATGATGTCAATGATGCATACAAATTTTCTTTGAAATCTGACAATGTATTCAAAATATATATCATTTTTTAATAAATGTCAATATGGTGGAGAGGCAGTATGGCAGATATGGGAAAACTGGTATAGTTGAAATCTACATGACCTAAGGAATCCACAGACACTAACTCCATGATTTTAGGACATACGGTTCAAAAGTTACGGGCAAAAAAAGCAATTTTTCACAATTCATGGGTGGTGCAGTCGCAAAACTCTGCATGTGCCCTCAGACCATGGTCCTCATGAGGCATACCGAGTTTCGTTTTGATAGGACACAGCATTGCCGAGATACAGCCTCAAATTCGTTTTCTCGTTAACTATGTGTTTGCATATATTTTCATCAAAGTCAAATATCAAACTTTTGTATAATTCATTCGGTGTGGATCAGTCTGGAGATTATTTTGAGCCATTTTATGTGCAAAT